>NW_017728939.1:4667794-4695758 GCF_001723895.1 Crocodylus porosus | reverse complement strand
GCCCATTTGCTGAGCCTGTCCAGGTCAGCCTGGATCACCCACCTATCTTCTGGCGTGGATGCTTTGCCCCAAAGTCTGGTGTCATCGGCAAACTTGGCCAGTCCGCTTCTGACTCCAATGTCCACATCATTAACGAAGATGGTGAACAATACAGGTCCAAGGACAGAGCCAAGGACAGAGACTTGAGGGACCCCACTGGTGACCGTGCACCACGATGATTGGCTTCCGCATCCAATTGCCCAGCCAGCGGATCTTGGTGGACTCGAGGTTATGGAAAGAGATCCTGTCTTGCACATGGTGGTAGACTCTAATGAACACTGATTTTGCTTTTCCTTCAACCCCCTGGTTGCCATCAGCTTGTTGTGTTTCTAGCGGCTACACAAAATGACACCTTCACTTTCACTTGGATGATTTGGCCATATTTCCCCTTCAAATTTTAAAAAATAAATAATAAGAAAGAAAACAAAAAAAGCCAACCTTTTTTTCCCCCATTTCACAGTTGTAACTTTAATTTTCAGCTCCCAAAGCTCTGTTCATTCAAAGTCAATGGTGATAGGCATTTCTGAAATATGGCTCCAGGATGGCCTAGAATAAACCCACTGTTATTTTCAGTTAAATGTTACCCTTTTGTGTCCCCTTCACACCACCATGACTGTGGTGAGTCTGGCTTCCTAACCCTATGAGTGCCAGTGGTGTCGTGACAAAACCAGCTAGACCTGGCAACTGTGATTCTTCAAGTGACTAGCTGTTGGGTGCTTCTCCTGAGATACCTGATCCAGGTCTGAATCTCAGAAAGTGCTGAACGCCTGTCCTCTGAAAATCAGCCCCTCTTCAGCTGAGCAGCCCTTCATGCTTGTTCCTATTGACAGTCTTGGCCATGAGCCCGGCATTCAGCCCTATACTGAAGCCCAGCACAAAGCCTCAGCCTTACTTGCAAGAGTGTCACAGGTATTAAGGTAGTGCATAGGCCTGGGGTTAAGGCTGGGTTTCACCCACATACTTGCAGAACCCCAATGCCAATATTTTCAAACGTCCTGAATCCAGGTGGGAACACTTAAAAGAGAAAGGCACTCATCAGTTTAGTTCCCACATCCCATCCACTTCAGCAAGGTTTGATGATAGCCCCTCCATGAACCAGATCAGCAGTATTTAATGGGAGAATGACTTAGGACATCAAGGCTGGAGGCTCTGTTCAGAGGCTGCATGGCTGTTATAGGCATGCATGGAAAGCTGTGCAACCTCACGGGTGTCAGTCCTAGTGGGGACAGGGCTGATGCATGCTGCCATAGCATTGCTATGGGAGAGCTCCTGCAAGGTAACGCAGCTGGCGGAGTGCACCAGAGACCAAGCCAGGGAGAAATCATCGTCTCTTCCAGCAATATTCACTAGGCCAGCCAGCTTCTGCATTCTTCTCGAGCACAGAGGGGAGGTCTCCCTTTGAGTGGAATCTATTTTTCCATCTCCTGTCCATGATCATCCTTACGACATTTTTCTAAAATAACTTTACAGGCTGAGGGGTGGGGACAGGGAGCGTTCCTGTGTTCTTGGAAAGAACCTCATAGTCTTTGTTCTCTTTCAGACTCATAAGCTGAACAATTTTTCCATACCAATGTGAGCATTTCTTTAAATAGTAATAACAACATTAATTATAAATATAATAATAATACCTTTCCGCAGGCTGCCATTTCAACTCTCCTGACAGTGAGTGGAGCCCGTGGAAGGTTGCCTAGTCTTCTGAAAGTGAAGCAATAAAACTTGATGTCATTATCCAGTTGGGGTTTTAATCCTTTCGTCCTGAATATTTCCTCTTTCCCCAGCACAACGTCCAGTGCAGCAGGCAAAGGATGCACCAAAGCTGCTGGTGCCAATAAGTCCATACCTTCTCCCCATAACCCTGGCCTTTCCAAACACAGCCAGCATGTGCAGTCAGGAGCCACGATCAATGAGAAACGATGTTCCCCTGCCTGAGCCAGGTTAGCAGCTGCATGTAAATCCCTTTCTCTGCTGGCAAAGCTATTTTTATAGTCTCTTACACTGGATTCACAGCAGGACAGACTCACTCCCCTGCACTATGAAAGCACGACCTTGAGGGCTGCTAAGGTGCACAGGCCCTCTGCCCAGGGTGGGATTTCACTGAGGCTCCCCACTGCTACAGAACTAAACCTTCACCTAAACTCCCGGATCCCTTGGCAGGATTGTGCCCTACTAAAAACTTGTCAAATGCTTTATAGAGCCTGGTTTGCACTGTCCCAAGCAGTAGAGCTCCCTTCCCTTGGGAGATCCCAACATACCTTCCACATCTGGGTTTGTTCAGTTCCATCCTCCCCATTCCCTGACCCCAAAACAACTCTCCCCAACAGGGTTTCACATCCTTCCGCTACTCAGCGGCCAATTTCATTTCCACCCATATCCTTTAGCTAAACTACCTATGCTAGGCCTGACCCTGTACCACTGGGACAAGTGGGAGCTTTGCTCTTCATTTCAATGGTAGCAAGCCCTAGCTCTTAATCTTCATCATAATCTCCCTGCCAGCCACTGTTTATCTGAGTATATCAAAGTGCCTTCTTCCTTGGGTATGGAGATAGATGTTTGCTTGACGTCAGACACTGTCTGCAGAGAAAGTTGGGGAGCTCTGCCAGAATGGGTATGCCGCAGTCTGTTTCATAGCTGCATTGCAAAGAGAGATTGGCCTGTATTATCCCAATAGACTTTGACAGGGAAATTATGTTCAGTCCACACGGAGACTCAACAAAGTTTAATGGGGGAGGGTTCTGTATGTCAACCAAATTGCCAAATTGCCCTTTACACAGCAGATGTGGTTTATATATTGTGCAAAGTGCTGCACAGTAGCTTGGTCCCTTCACCAGAACTAGGTGCCTCTTTTCTAAACCCAGTCCCCCTTTCTAGTCCAGGGCTCTGCTACAAGAGATGGGATCAGTCCTAAAATGTGAGGCATGTATTAAAATGTGCAATAGAAAAAGGTAGTCTTCCACATTGTGCCAGTTCCTCAAAGCTCATCTCCTTTGTTTTATCACATCTGCCTAGGAACCTGTGCAGCACATGGATAGATCAAGAGGTTGAATAGCATGATTACAGGCACAGGTGTTTTAGATCTGGTTCCTCTACCTTTTGCTTTTATAGCTGTTTGGATCCATGGTGCAGACCAGACTCTGGGTGGTTTGAGACTGCCGGTGATGGAACAGATTGATTCTGATCTCAGGATGATACATGCCATGCAATGCTGCGCAGAATAAAATCAGAGCCAGTCCTGCAGAAGACAGGGGTGGAAAAGGCCTGCTACCTCATCTAGTCCATTCTCCTGTGCTGCTGGAGATTTGTTCCTTACCAGCCCGTTCCACAGATGGAGATTTCCACTTCTCCAGGGAAGATATTTCCAGGTTGACGTTTGGGAAGTAATTATCCCCTAGGCCTAGCCCCTCCAGACATGGTTTGGAGGTAAAATAGACCTTGATTTGGGATGTGCCAAGGCTGGCGTATCCTGAGAGGGATGCCACTGTTAGCTAAAATATGGGCAGAATGTCCCCACTTAGGAGACACAGGGAAATGTTGCTTCTTTCTAGTCCTCTTGAAGCACTTCTTCTGCTTCTATGGAAGCTAGCCCTGCCAAAAACCAAAGCAGAGGGATGGTCCCTACCACACCAGCGAGTCAGGACTCTCTCCCCTGCCCTGTCCAGCCTTCCTCCCTGTAATCCCAGTGCACCGTGGGCTCCTGACAGAAGCACTCTCTGTGTGGGAATGGCCAGGGCAGCCTGCCCTGCTGACGGACGGCCCAGCTTGGTTCCCGTGGAGAGGAATGTGCGTATTTATTTAAGCTGTGATTCTATCAGATCCTATTCCGTACAACTGTTTTTCTATTTATTTCATCCTGGGAAAGAACGGTGACACGGTCGCTGGGGCTGGCTGTACGGGAGCCCTGCGCCCTCCGACAGGGGCAGCCCTTTCAACCTGGCGTCGAGCGAGTTTGGAGGCTACGGGATGCATTTGAAGGCTAGCGATGGTTCCTGCTGTTCATATTTCAGATGCTGGAGCTGGAATTCCAGCCATATTATTCAAACCAGACTCATCACTCTATCGCAGAAGAGAGTTTGAAAGTACTTGGCTGAGAGCCTTTGAGGCGAGGTGCAGCCTGAATGTATAATGAGCATGGAGCGAGTGTGGAAAGGCATCGTGTCATTCAGCAACGCTTTTCAGTGAAGAGCAGGGAAACCGAGGGACGGGGGTAGGGGGAGCTTCTGGATGATCTGACTTTGCAAGGGGGACAGAGGCAGTTCTGCAAGGCCAGGAATGGCGCATGCTCCAGGCTCAATCACCTCTCCTGAGCCAGGGGCAGGAACAAACCTAGAGCCTCATGTTCTCGGGCAGCCTCTTTCCTCCCATCTTGAAGAAGATGTTTCTTTGAGACAAGTGGGAAAAAAAAGATCCCCTTAGATCGTGGTATCCCCAAGCTCCTTTGCCTCATTATATGTCATAGGTTATGCAAGTTATTTACAAGCCAGTGGTCCAAGCAGCTTCTTGGGAACAGCTTTGCACTGAGAGCAAAGTGTTCAAGGAGTTCTTGTCTCTCAAAACACAACACCACCTTGCGGCGCACAATTCATCCTCAGTGAGCAGGTCCCCACATGCAGGGATGTGCGCCTGCAGTAGCAAAACTGGCACAGCCACAAATTTGTGCTGCTACCTTTTTTGCTGAGGCCCACACTCCTGCGTGTGCACTTTGGTAAGGGACATATTGCCCCAAGCCGTCCTGGCCTGGCTCCTCCTGGCTCCCGGTGTGCTGGGGCACAACTGCCAGCAGCCAGAGTATCTCCCCGGCAGACCAAGCCTCTGTGTTGACAGGACCATGCACCAGAAATGTGCGCTGTGATGCTTTTTTCCCCCAGCATTTTTTTTTTTTTTTTTTTGCTACTGGGATTCCCTGGTAGCAAATTTTGGCCCTGCACTGCAAATTTGCAGCGCGGGGCAAGTTTTAACGTACTCTGCATGCGGTTTGTGGTGCCTGATGTCTGGATGTGGCCAGTGTGTGCATGTGCAAGCAGTGAGAGAGACCACTGTTTTGTGACTGCACAGCTAAGATGACAGGATCCTGGGAACCACTGTTCGAGGCCGGAGAGCAACAGGCACAGAGAGTTGATAGACGCTCAGTCTTGTAGTGAAGGCTGCAGCCAGGGAAGTCACAGTGGTGGGATCAGTTCTGTTGAAGCTCACACACCGTGTGACCTTCCCCTAAGCCTTTCTGTTACCGTACATGTAGATAACTATATACCAAGTTAGGAAAGGGTTATCAAGCTAAACTAATTCTTCCCAGCCAAGGGCTTTGAGCTACTCTGAAGGAAGCTGATGGAGAAGGGTAAGGAATTGTCATAAGACAAAGCATGAACGATGCCTTCAGTTTACCTTTGCTACATCATTCTTTTACATGGCTGCAGAAGATTAGGTAAGTATATTTGACCCATATAAAGTAATTGAGGCTGTAGCCCTTTCTTTAAATATTTTGTGATAGCAAAAAGATTAATTCTACCCAACCTCATCTATCTAGTTTGATACCATGCTCAGCACTTGTAAATCAATGCAACACAACACGTAATTCATAATAAATAACTTGTATTTCATTTATTCAACACATTTAAGTTACAGAAGGGATCATATAATTATACAGGAGTTAGATCAGATAGCAATCTGGTCTCAGCGATTTTGCAAGCAGAAAAATCTATTTCCTCCAAACTTCTCCACTGGTTCAATGATTTAATTGGTTCCCATTACCCATCTCCCACACCCCATTATTTAATATGTGGATTGATAATGCCTGGTTGAAATATCAGCTTTTCCGCTTAGTTGCAATTGGTTAGATAGGTCACATGGTTTTATTGTCACTTCTCTGATTGGAGAAGAATATCTGCCTTAATTTATCATTTTCAAATGATCATGCCTCCTGCTTAGAAATTCCATCCGTAAGACATTTTTGGACACTTGATCACTTGAATATTTGTGAAAAGCAAACATGACCTGGTGGAAGCATAATAATTTGAAAAAAACGGAAGAATATCCATGAGACATTTTGTTTTGCATTGTTCATTGTACAAAACCTTGGTTCTTATACCCCACTGCTTAGGAAACAGAAGTAAAAAGGGTGGAGAAAATGCTTTCAGGACTGAGCAGATATTAAAGATGTTTAAGAGGATAAAAGACAACAGAAGTGTATTCCAGCAAAAATAATGAAAAAATAATACCCCTGTGGGAAGACCTTGGTTGCTGTCTAATTAATATTTATAGCATGTACAGAGCAAGCACTGGAGCCAACCTGGAAGGATAATACAAGGGCTGGACTGGAAGGTTATTGGTCTTGGATTATTCACTGGGGATGTATAAAACTAATCTGTCAGCTCCTAGCAGATATAAAGACAGGGCTCTTTCCCAAAACATTCCTCACCGACTCCAAAGAGCGCCGAAATGTACACCCAACGTGTGAAAAGATGCCTTGTCACCGTTCATTTCTGAGTAAACAAGATGAGAGAATAAATGAGCTGTAGCAGTCCCTCTTGGCTCCCACTCATCACGGGGCTGGGCGGGTTGTGGGTAGGGCAAGCTGGGGTTTCAGATAAAAAAAAAGGGGGGGGGAATTATTTTTTGGTCCTTGTTCAATGGAAGGGCTTTGTTGAGTGTTCAACTTTCCCTGAGTCTGTGTGAGAGGGCAGCAGCACCATGGGGACCCGCACCTGGGCCTGGGGCAGGGTGTAGAGGAGGATCTGAACTCTACAACCCCCCTTCTCTGCTTCCCCCAACCCCGGTTAGCAATACTGGGATAGGGTTTTCTGCTAACACCCCTTGCTCCTGGGCTTCCCAGATTGCTCCAGCCACTTTTGGTCCTAATCACATTAGCTCCAGGTCCCGTTCTACACCTGCTCTGGGCAGGTGAAGTCTTCATACCATTTCAAATAGAAGCAGTTGTCTACTGGACCCCATTACTAGTGCTCTCACCCAATGGGATATTTCAGGGAAAATACTAGTGTTCCTCTTGACACGTCTCCAGTGCTCGTGCATCTCTGGTCTTCTTCCAGCACAAAAGGTTACCTACTCTAATGCTAATACTGTAAAGGGACCAGGGTGGGTGGTCAGAGCAGGTCACTTGTTTGGAGAGGTCAGAAGTCAGGAGTCCAAGAGCAGGAAGATACGATCAGAATTACAGAACTGAAGTCAAGCCAAGACCAAGTGTCGGGTCAGGTTTAGAGAAGTTCCAGCCAGGCCAGGGTGTTGCCTGGACAGCTTGCTTCTGGGCTTATCAAAGCCTGGACAGGGCCCTTTTCCTTAGTGGGACCTTGGGAAGGACTCAGCCTGTCAGGGACTCAGATCAAGCAGGCTAGCCTGGGCCAAGTACCTCAGCAGCCATACCTGGAGCCCTAGTTTCTGTCCTGCTTTAGGAGCAGCAAGCACCCTGATGGCTGCCAGGAGTGTCACCTATCCATTTGGCACTAGATCAGACCAGTGGAGTCCCCCAAGGCTCTGTCCTTGGACCCGTATTGTTCAACATCTTCATTAATGATGTGGACATTGGAGTCAGGAGCAGACTGGCCAAGTTCGCTGATGACACCAAACTTTGGGGCAAAGCATCCACACCAGAAGATAGGTGGGTGATCCAGGCAGACGAGAACCTGATGCTGTTTACCACTGAAAAATGCAAGGTTCTCCACTTTGGGAAGAAAACCCTGCAGCATCCTTATAGGCTTGGTAGTGCTATGCTGGCTAGCACTACGGAGGAAAGAGACTTGGGGGTCATCATTGACCACAAGATGAACATGAGCCTGCAATGCGATGCTGTGGCTACTAAAGCAGCCAAAACGCTGGCTTGCATCCATAGATGCTTCTCAAGCAAATCCTGGGACATCATTCTCCCCTTGTACTCAGCCTTGGTGAGGCCGCAGCTGGAGTACTGCATCCAGTTTTGGGCTCCACAATTCAAGAAGGATGTGGAGAAGCTGGAGAGAGTCCAGAGGAGAGCCACGCGCATGATCAGAGGTCAGGAAAACAGACCTTATGACGACAGGCTGAGAGCCATGGAGCTCTTTAGTCTGGAAAAGCGCAGGCTCAGGGGTGATCTGATGGCCACGTATAAGTTTATCAGGGGTGACCACCAGGATCTGGGGGAACGTTTGTTCACCAGAGCGCCCCAAGGGATGATGAGGTCGAACGGTCATAAACTACTGCAAGACCATTTCAGGCTGGACATAAGGAAGAATTTCTTTACTGTCTGAGCCCCCAAGGTCTGGAACAGCCTGCCATCGGAAGTGGTTCAAGCACCTACACTGAACACCTTCAAGAGTAAATTGGATGCTTATCTTGCTGGGATCCTATGACCCCAGCTGACTTCCTGCCCTTTGGGCAGGGGGCTGGACTCAATGACCTTCCGTGGTCCCTTCCAGCCCTGATGTCTATGAAATCTATGAAATTCCAGACAAGGCTTTTTCTAGCCAGGTTTTAAAAACCTCCAGGGATGGAGATTGGGCAGCCTCTTGGGTAACCTGTCCCCATGCTTTCCTACCCTCCTAGTGAGAATGTTTTTCCTAATATTTAACCTAAACTTCCCTTGCTGCAACTTGAGACCATTGCTCCTTGTTCTGTCATCTGCCACCTCCAACACCCGGGCAAGAGGTCCTTATGGTTCACTTGGCAACTCAAAGCACACTCAAAAAACCTATTACACAGTTTGCACTGTGCAACCACCCGCCCGCACACCCATCTCCGTACTTGTACTCCCACCCACCGCCCTCATCAGAGGGTCTACTCCTGAAAAAGTCTATGCTGGATCCCTCTCCACCAGATGAGGTCTATCATTTCTTTCCTGTTGTCCTCTTCTGTCTTCCTGTAGCACCAGTCCATGTCATTCAGTCCCATTTTAATACAGTCCTTGGCTGTGGGGTCTGAGTGTTTGCTTATGAGCAGGGTCCCAGCACAGAGAACAGCCCAGCTCCATCCTCTGTGGAACCACCCATCAGGTAGCTGAAGGCTGCTATCAAATCCCCCCTCAGTCTTCTCTTCTCCAGACTAAATTAGCCCAGTTCCCTCAGCCTTTCCTCATCAGTCATGTGTCCCATCCATTTTGTTGCCCTTTGCCGGACTCTCTCCAATTTGTCCACATCCTTTCTGTAGTGGGGGACCCAAAACTGGACACGCTACTCCAGATGTGGCCTTATTAGTGCAGAATAGAGGGGAAGAATCACTTCCCTAAATTTGCTGCCAATACTCCTACTAATGCTATTAGTCTTCTGGCACACTGTTGGCTCATATTCAGCTTATTGTCGACTGTAACCCCCAGGCCTTTTTCTGCAGAGCTGCTGCTTAGTCAGTTGACCCCCAGCCTGTACCAGTGTATGGGATTTTTCCATCCTAAGTTCAGGACTTTGCATTTGTCCCTATTGAGCCTCATGAGATCTCCTTTGCATCTGAATCCTAACCCTACCCTCCAGTGTATTTACTACTCCTCCCAGCTCAGTGGCATCTGCAGACTTGCTGCGGGTACACTCCAGATCATTGAAGAAGATATTGAACAAACCCAGCCCCAGGACTGATCCCTGGGGCACCCCACTTGACACTGGCTGCCAACTAGACAATAAGCCATTGATTACTACCCTTTGAGCCCGATAGTCCAGCCACTTTTCTATCTACCCAGCCTTGGGGAGGCCTGGCCTGGCCTCTTCCACCAATGGGACATGCTTCTCCTCTTGCTAATGCTCCTTATCTGTTCTCCAGGCAAACCACTGCAGGTGAAGATGAAGATTTCTGCTTACTGCCAGAAATCCCAAGCTTCCACCTTCCTGGGAGTCCATGTCCTCTTCCTTTTCTAGCACTGCCTCTGGCAGTCCTTCCTTTACCTTCCTAGAGGTCTCCTCCAGCATTGAATCAAAGAAATCCTCATGGTGGAAGTTGCCTGAGAGTCCTGCCACCTCCTCCTGTACCACTCTTGCCTGCTCCCTGAGGGACAGCACCAGGAGGCACCACTCACATGGTAGGTGCTCCCAGACCTGGCTGTCCCTGGAAGAGGCCTGCAAGCAACGTCTGTGCAGCACCAAACCAGGACCTGGGTGGAAACCTCAACAGAAAGCAATCCCGCCTGGCCAGACAGGTGCAAGCAGAGGAAGAGCTTGCAGTGGCACTACCTCTGGCATTGCAACATCCTCCAGCCTTCTCTCTGGGTCTCTTAATCCACCACCTCTCTCTTCCTGCTCCTCTTTTCACATAGACCTTCCCTAGCAAACTCCCCTGTAAGCTGGCCTGTTTGCTGATCCTTGGTCCCAAAAGGTTCCCTTTTCCTGCTGCCTCTCACCAAGCTTAAAATTAAGGAAGATGAGAGAGTTTCCAGGCAAACTCTCTAGTGTCCTCCTCCTCGCTCTGGACTCTAGTTGAACAAAGGGTTTATGCATTGGTCTAACTTTTGAGTTTTAGCTACTTACTAAATATATATAGAGGTTAGTTACACTTTATTAAGAAACAGCTCACCTTAAAGGCTCCCCTGCAAAGAGTGGGGTGGAAAACTGACCTGCGAAATGACTTGCAAACGGCTCTGATTGCTGCCTCTGGTTGTTTGCTCCCTGGTTACTTGGGGAGTCTCCTTTTATATTTTCTGGGCCTGGATAGCTCCTCCTCCTTGTTAGGGCTTTTGTCAGACACAGGCAGCAATCACCCAGCTAGTGGCACTCTCAGCTGCTCAGAGCACGTGCCCAAACACTCCTCGAGCCAAACACACAGGCAGCCCTGGCTCACTTCATTTCCCAGAGCGGGATCTGGTGCCTAGTGCCTGGCTCCTCTTCTTCTTCCCCTTCCTCCTCTTGCTCCCAGGGAACTGCTTGCAAATTGCCTTTTTGATCCTTTGACTCCAGCTGACTTCCTGCCCCTGGGGCAGGGGGCTGGACTTGGAGATCTTCGAGGTCCCTTCCAGCCCTAAAGTCTATGAATCTTTTTGCTGTCCCTTCCTGGTCACTCAGGGAGTCACCATCATCCCCTTCTCCCATGTCTTCCTCAACTTCTATCCATTCAAATCGTTCCCTTTTCTTGGCACTGGTCATGACTGGATCACATTCCCTGGTAGCCCGTCTTCACCACTGAGTAACACTGGCTTCCTGTGTCTTTGCAGACCATGCTCTTGAAGTCACTGATTGATTACTCGTTTCCCATGTGACGTTCCTCTGACCATGTCCCAGTCTGTTCCTGCAGGTCCATGACCTCCACTGGCGACGTCTCTTCTGTCACGGCCCAACCCAAGCAACACCCTGGTTAGTCTGTAGGTAGCTGGTTTGTAGATAGAACCATCACTTCTCTCTGCCTTGCCACAAACAGTCTTTGTTGGACTGACCCCACAATGCCCAGATCCTAAAGTGGTTGAGTACAAATGCCTACAGCGCCCATGGTTGTGTTGTCTGTGAGGCTTGAATCCAGGAGCCCTGGACACAAAACCATGAGCTACTTCTGCCTAAGCTAAAAGAAGAGCTCTGGGATGTCAGAGGCAGTAAGAGAAGCATCAGCTCTGTATATCTGGCCACTGGGGAGGGAAAAAGGCATACTTGCTCAGTTGTCCGGCTAAACTGACAGACAGATTTGTATGGGGAATGGGTGAATGGGTTAACTGGATGGACATACAGACTTTTGCAAATCTTTATAATCAGGCCTTGCAAAGGACCCTTTTCCTAAGCCCTGCAGGGGAGTCCTCACTGCAATCTCTTTCCCATTCCCATTCCAGTGAAAGCCTGGTTCTAGCCCGGTCTGGATTCCTCCCCCCTTGTCCCTGTGGGTCTTTGTGGGGAATGCACCGTGCTGCTATGCCTCGCAGCTGTGAGCATCGCTGGCCCATTATCGCAGGGGAAAGTGGATGACTAATGGATTCTCTTCCCCTTTGCCGCAGGAAGTCAGTGGTTTCCTTCTGTGTGTCTGCTGTCTGGAACTGTTAGCAGATTAAATGAGCTGCATTCCACAGATAAATTGTTCGTGGCAAATTGTTTGCCCTGCCACCTGTATGCTCTCCTCCCAGGGTTAATTTGCATGACCCAATGTGATCAAAGGCTCTGAGCAACACACCAGCAATCACCTGCCTTGCGCTTTCAGCGGCCTCACGTTGGGTTGATCCCCGCACTCACACATGCACACGCATACATACATACATACATACATATATTTTCTCTCAAACCCTGCTGTTTTCCCAAGATTAGGGCAGGAGGTTTTGGCAGCAGCTTGCACCACTTTCCCCTGTGTAGCAAAAAAACGAGTGTAAATCACAGACGTCTCTTCTGGTCCCACAACTCCACCCATGCCCAGGGCTCTGCCTCTGAGCCAAAAGGCCACACAGCTTTTTCAGGGTCACCCTTTGCAGGATGGGAGCGTCAGTCCCCTGAACAAACCTCTTATTGTTTGACATGCTGAGAGGTGGAGATACTCAGCACTACTGAATGTTTTGTCTACTGCTCCGTCCCCACCCACGCAGGGCACCAGAAGGATGACGTTCGTCGTTTTACATTTAGTTGGCACCAGCAAATAAATCAGAGCCCAGGGGAACAAGCTCAAAAAAAAATCATTTTTCCTTTTAACGCCACCAAGCAGGGCTGTGGCCTTGAGATCGCAGAAACCGCTTTGCTGGGAATTCTTTCCCAATGATTACCTGCAGTTGGAAACACTGGGGTTATTCAGTTTGGAGAAAAGACGACTGACTGGGGGATTTGATAAAAGTCTTCACCTACAAGAAGGGTCATAATAAACTATTCTCTCTGGCCACGTGGAACAGGGCAAGATGCAATTTTAAATTACAGCCGTGGAGATGTAGATTTGATACTAGGACTTTCTAACTCAGAGGGTGGGTCAGGGCTGCAATAGCTTGCCTGGAGCGGCTGTGGGATCTCCACCGCTGGAAGATTTTAGGAGCAGGTGAGATGGTTTAGACGAGGGCGATCCTGCCTGGAACAGGGGTTAGATAAGACGGCCTCTGAGATCCCTTCCAGTCCCGTTTTCTGATGATTCTGTGAAATTCTTTGAAATCTTTGATATTCTCTAGTGGTCCAACTGGAGCTGTACATTATCCAAGACTGGCAGAGAGAGGACCCTGCAATATAGTGCTTATCCCACAGATTTATCCCACAGGGATGTACTTGGTAGCTGTGCTGGTCTGAGACCAAAAGAAATGCAAAAATCTAGAACTCTTGGGTCCAAAATGATACCTTTTATTAGACCAACTGGGAAATTGCAAGAAAATATCTTTCTCTTTGAGCCCAAAAGCTTGCAGAAAAGGATATTTTCTTGCGATTTCCTGGTTTATCCCCCACACACTTTCTTATGCTCTTATAAAACTTTTTTCCTCCTGGAAAGAAAAAGGGAGAGAGAGAATTGCAAACCCCATGTTGGCACACTTCAAGGGTCAGCTTACATAAACAGAGAGCACATTTGAAGCGGAAACATGAACATTTTTTCCCTTTTTTATTCACTTCAAAAATTCCATGTGGGACTGTGAATTTTTCTGAGTAGAAAATTTTGGGGAGGCATGAAGTATTTCTGCAGGCTTCCTAACCTGCTCGGTCAGACAGACAGATGCAGAAATCAGGACTGATTTGTGAACACAGGAAAGGGCTATGTTTCCTAATGAATATTATTCACAGTGAATAATTCTGTTGGCTCTAATTACCCTTAGCAAAGCCCAGGGCAATCAGACCAACAGGCCTCTTTTGCCTGTTTTGAACGGGGTGAGGCAAAGCGCTTACTTGGGATGGGACCCCTATGGGTCCTGCTTGGGCACGATGAGCTCTGAGGCTCTTGCTAGGTCTGGGGCTTCCTAAAGTACCTTCAAAGGAGGGCTGGATAAAAGACTGATGATACTGCATAAAAATATTAAATAGTAAATTAAGGTAAGAGAATACCCTCATGTACATGCTTACACACACCCCACATGGCCTTGGGATGAAGGTGGTGAACTGGGGGTCAAGATTCTCCAGGTTCAATTTCCAGGTTTTGCCCCAAACTTCATTTGTGACCTTGTGACAGTCACTCTCCCTCTCTCTTCCTCAGTTCTCTTTCTGTAACCAGGGGTGCAAATACCCCGTCTATAAATCGATTTCTCTGTGGGATGGAAAGCTGGATATCATCTGGCCATATCATTATTGGCCTGCACGGTACCTATTTCACTGGGGCGGGGGCTGCTCTTGGCTGGAGGCCCTTTGATGCTACCTATTATTAATATGATCAAGCCATTTTTGGCAACACTGAGTGTGCAGACCAACTGTGTGAGAACAAGCTGGTGGCCAGGGCTAGGCCCAGCAGAGGAAGAGACATGAGCCGGTAGGGCTGACGGGTTGACGGAGCAGCAGTATCTGCGTTTAAGAGGGATTGGCCTTCCAGCATGCAGGGACAGTAAAGCCCCAGGTGCATGCAGGGAATTGTCTGAATGCAGGTTGGTTTGTTATATGTAAGGAAGGAGTAGAAATTCAATTCTAACAGAAACATCCCAATGGGTAAATAGCCTGGCTCCTGGCACTGTTATGGTGGAAAAGTCTTCCAGTATGACCATGGAAATAGGTGTGGGCCTCAGATGCTGCTGGCAATAATTGTTCTGAGACTGGGGACCCAGGAACACCGGAAAGAAAGCAGCGAGTGTTGCTGAACGCCTGGCAGAAAACCTGTACCAATCCCAGTCCCACGCCCTTAACCTACTTCAGGGCTGGTCCAGGAGGGGTATGCTGGTGCACTTGCACTCCCCTTTGTTCCTGCTCCACCCAAAGGTAAAACCAACTGCCTCGCAGTGACAGCAGCACTTCTAGCCAGGCAGTGCTGAGGGAGTCACTTGACTTCACAATCTACCCGATCCTTTCTAAACTCTTTGTTCCACAAGTTTTAATGACTCACTCTCCTTTTTAATGATCTCGATGTTCCACCAATCAAGCTATCCTTTGGTCTGCAATTCTGCTGGCTGCTCCTGGTATGAATCTCCTATTTCACAGCCCTGCAGATTTGTTTTGAATGTATGCCGATGAAGTTATATTTGGATCTGCTTCAACCTTCAACTGAATAGCCCAGCCCTAGGCCCTTGGCAGATTAGTAATATGTTTAGGTTTTTTTAATTGGAAAAAAGCATGTGTTTTTTTATATGTGATGGTGCACCTCACCATGTGCACCCTCCTTTTTGAAATTCTCGACCCACCCGTGCCTAATGTCTGTGTCATTGAGCGTAACTAGCTGCTGTCTCTTTGCTCGCCACAATCCAGCCCTTCTGCCCTTAGCAAACTCTGTGCATGCCAACAACTGTTTTAGCAAGAGAGCTTTGGACAGCAACTTTTGACAGTGGGGAAGAAGCTGCACACATCCCACCGTCTTATCCACAGCCTTTTCACATCAATAGACACACATCCATTGGCTCAGTGAGCTTTGGGTCAGGCCTTAAATGGAAAAGAAAGAAGAGCCTGACAGCAGCTCCTTTTCCTGTTGGAGAGGCTGAGGCAGAAAGCAGAAGGGCTGGGCTCCCCCGAGCTCCGAGCACGGACAATGACTCGAGAGCGCCTGACACAGCTGGAGAACGCAGATTGTCTGGCAGGAGCTGGCCCCACAACAGCTGATAAATCCCACTCAAGGAAGGAAACCCTGGCTGCAGCCTGGCTGATTGAGGAAGGAAAGGGCTGAGAATGTCACTTCCCCCTTTAGGGGCTGGTTATGGGAGCAGAAAAGCCTCCCACATAGCAAACGCCCCTCGCCTGTCACCCACTCCTGCTCCCCATGCCATTGTCCTCCCCCAGACATAGGGTAGGATACAGCATTTGTGGGATCTCCCGGCTGAGCAGAATCTGCCTCTGGGCCTCATCCACCTGCTAATCTGCTGCAAAAGAAATTAAATTGGCCAAAGAATGTAAAAGTCCCTGCAAAAGTCTCGTTGCTTAGTAATCTAAGGAGCCCGTGTCCCTCAGGGAAACTTCGGCTACAGTATTGGGTTACTGGGTACGGTGCATTACCAATTCTGGAATAGGCATCATTTCAATCCTGCTTCAGGCCTGCAACCTGTGTGGAGCATGCTAAGCAAAATTCACTCTGACCAATGGGACTTTGGGGCACCTAGACTTTGCACCCCTGGGGGGATTGTGTTACCCGCTCTGCTCAGCTGCTGCTTGGGGGATGTGGACCCTTTAGGACCTCAGCAAGCAGGCAAGTGATAGGGGAAGGACAGAGTTTGAGCTCTTCTACCTGGAATCTCTGTTCATGCCACCAAACACAGTGATGCCTGATAAAAGACTGCAGACCTCTTTGACCTGTGCACTTGGGATTGCACCAGTCCTGCAGAAAGGATTTTAGTACAGCAAAGGTGCTATCCATCTCCTGTTTCCACATTGTTCAGCTTTAATCCTGGAAGGAGATATTTCAGCATCCGAGAGAAACCATGGGTTTCAGACTCCTGCATGTTGCATTTTAATCCCCGAATAGTGTGCACTAAGGAATCCTATGCAGGCCACAAGACAGATTCTGCTGGCTCCCCATAGATCCTCGTGATTGTGCAGACAAGACCTGAAGGAGATTTTTGGCCCCTAAGGTTTGACACATCCGAGCATCTCCTAGGGAACTGTCCCTCTCCCTCCGTGCATAGAAAGGAAGGAAGCCTTGTTTCCATGCTGCACTACTCAACTGAGGTGGACTCTCCACTGGTAGTAGTGGGGTCATGATACACAGCTGAGTGATCCCAGTTCTCTCCAGCAGCCATATGCACAACCAAAGCAGCCTTGAGAGCAAGTTAGCAGCAGCAACAGTGTGGCAGTCAAAAGAGCTACCTTCCTGCTGCGGGAGGAGTGGAAGGAGCAGGGAGGGATGGTCCCACTGCAGTGAAGCAAGCACTGTGCTAAGGTGACAGAGGTGACACCCCCAGCAGCTGCTCCTAACCAAGCATGTGGCTTTCTGCCTGCTGATGGTGGGGCTGCCGTATTGTAAGAACGACTGGAAGCCAACAGCGGCCACGATAAGCTAAGCTAAGGGGAAGAGGACGGTGCTGAAATCTCTATGGCAGGTTCCATGGAGAGGGCACTAAGTCATCCTTTACCCAAAGGCTCTCCAGGACTCTGGGATGTCCCGGTGCCTGATCTGCATCAACATCAGCCTAGAGCTGCCTTCATGGGGGTTGAGGGTCTTGGTATAGTCTCACTCTTGTGCTTAACGCTCCCTCGACACTTGTGTACACACGTGGCTCTGCCATCTCCGTGCGGCAGCTGAGCTACCCCTCAAAGTGCTGGGTCTTCTCCCCAGGTCCCTTGTGTCCCAGCCACCTGCTCACCCCCGGGCACAGACTATGTGGTCTCTGCACCGCAGCCCAGCAGGAAATGGATTTCTAAGAGACGCCCTGCTTTCCCGGCGACTCAGCCAAATGCAGTGCAGTGGCGGTGTGGAGCCCAGCCAGCCGCTTGTGCAAACAGCCTGCTCGGTGCTTTCACATCTCGCTTCTTGCTCCCATGAGACCCTTTGCCCTTCCTGTAGCAGACAGACCGGCTTCTCCAGGCCAGGTCACTCCAGAAAGCTGCTGTACAGTATAGAAGATGCTAAACTAAACAGGGCCTGACCTAGCTTGCAGCTGTAAGACTGGACTCCATCCTTCCCCTGGAGTGATGGGAGAGGAACGTAAGCCTTTGTCAGGGTTAAAACAGCTCACCTCAGCCCTTCCCTTCCACTTTGGGGTCTGCGCTCAGGCTGTGAGACACCTCTAAGGCAGCATGCTAGGACCCTTGGGGTCAAGGACAGCGAAAGAGGAAACCCTGGGATCTCGCCCATGGGAGCAGAATCGGTCACCTCCCTGCCCATGGGACTCCACAGCTCTCCTTCCTCCAACAGGGCAGTCTCACTGAGGAAAGTGAGGGTTCAGGGATGCTGGCACCCTCACGGTCACCTCGTCTGACCCCAGCCAGAGACTCTCACTCTGTACCTGCTCATACGTAGCACCTGAGCAATGGGTGACTTTGAGAGAGATGTCTGATTTTGAGTCTAGGAGACAGTGGGGTCTTTAGTACTGTCACAGCTCTAAGATGCACATAGGAGCATAGGACCGGGAGAGGCGTCCCGGGACTCCTCTGAGTCCTCAGGCAACCGAGCATCCTTCCCCATACATCCAGACACAGAGCCCAGCAGTGGTGATCCCTGCCCTCCCTGTTCTAACTACTAGGCACTGCCTCCCTTCTAAAGCTGAGAACTGACCCCAGGAGTCCAAGCCAACAAACTCCAAACCCTGGGCATTTTGCAGGAAGTACTGTATAAGCAAAACCACAGGTAAGTGGATCAGAACAAGACGTGCAGGCCTCACTCAGGGGCAAACTAGTCAAAGCTCAGCCTCTTGGACCAGGCAACCGTCCAGCTCCCAGAGTAATAGGGCATCCTCAGCAACGGTGATGCCTAGTGGTCCGAGCAAAGGACCAGGAGCTGGGGCCGTGTCTAACAGAGATTGCATCAGCAGCTCTCAAAATGCACTTTCTTGCCCACCCTTATCAAAGCTTATTTTTTATGAGAATAAATACATCTCCTTCCTTTCGGAGGTGAGGAAACTGAGGTACAGAGCCAGGAAGGCACTCACCTAGGCTTACACAGCAGGTTGGAGCAAGGCAAGGAAAAGAAGAACCCAAGGAGTCTTGACCCTACTTGGGGGCACTATTCATTAGAAAACATCTTAATCCCAGCTGTGACCTAGAGTTGCTCTGGGGTCTTGAGAAGATCTGTTTGAGTTCCCCCAATCTGAATAAAAGGGGATAACCAAATTAACCCACCTCCACAAAACACTGAGATGAAAGGCAGAAAATGCCAAGTGTCATCCTATAGCCTTATGGGAGACAGTCCATGGCGTGGTATGGATGGGCCGTCCCGGGTAACTGTCACATATACTGCAGTATGTGCCCACCCCAAGCTCTTCAACCATCACTCTCAACCAGAGCAGTGTATAAATAAACCATGCAGGGCCTGTTTCTTGGCCTTCTGACATTGAAGCCCAGAGGGCTCTTTTTTCAGCTTTTCTCTCCAGCCACAAGGGTAAAACCCCTCCAGCAAAAGTCAAGTGTCCTCTGTGAGCACCCCACTCCACGAGCTGAGCTTCAAGGAAAATTTAACCAGTGTCAGAGCTGGCAACGTGCCCCTCAATACTTCCAGTTTGCCGAATGGAAGCGCGAAGCTAACTGACTTGTCCGGGGACAAGAAGGGAACCATCCCTGGCTCAGATTGACTCTGGCTGGCTCTGCTCAGTGCCTGGTCCGTGGCCATGCACATCTTCACCAGGGAATGGGGTTAACAGACAGCCCCAACTAGATAGGACCACTGCTTACCAGCCACTTCCCTGCTTTTTGTGCCCCCTGTCTGGAGTGCCTCCCACTCCAGGCTGCCCATGTGAGCCAAGCCCAGGCCAGCTCTCCCCAGCAAAACCAGCCTCCGCTCCCAAGCACGCAAGGTTGGGTTCATCAGCTTTTGACCACACAGTGTGAGTCATTTAAGTTAATGAAAAGTAGCCTGGGGCTATCGGCTGCCTTGGCAGGAGCAGGCAGAGGGCAGAGCTCCAGTTAGGAGGTGAACGGTGGTGATGCCAGAGTCGCCCAGACCGATTAACTGCTGCCCAGAGAGCTTCTATGAGCAGGGACCACAGGGGAAGGCAGGAGGATGCTGCAGTCAGCAGGGATTGGGGACTCTGGCACTCTGCCCCCTCCACATGGCCACTTCCCTAGCCCTTACTGGGAATTCAGTGCCTTGTGGCAGTGGGGACCTTTGGAGTAAGCACTGGGCAGGCTCCCCCCACACAACCCCATTACAAATACCTCCCCGACCACGGCTCTCTGGCACTCTGAAAATTCAGCCTGATCTTGCCCTGCAGCATCCCCTGCTCCTCCAGACCCACAGCCACCACCGCCAGCCCAGTCCTGCGTTCCTGAGACACACTGCTCTGCCAAGGCCCCTCAACCCTCTTAAATCCACAGCCCCTTTCTGTTCTATGAAAAAGCCATGGTGCTACAATGTGGTCCTAGGTTCCTGCTATCCAGTCCCATCCCTCCAAGCTGCCTGATGACAAGAATTCCTCCAGGAGGTATCCCACAGTCCTCTGCAAGCAGTGCCCCAGCATGAGCCTAGAAAAAAGGGATAAGTGGAGGGCACCCTGAGAATAACTGTACATAATGCAGTGCTCTGCATCTCATGCCTATGGACTCACAGAGCTCCCCTCTGCAATGGGGCTTGCACTAGTACAAAAGCAGGAATACAGTCAGCTTGAAGACCTCCCTTTAAACTAGCCTGGTGCAGAGACGGTACATGGACAGCAGGTCCTTACTCCAGAAGTTCCTGACTGGGACTCTTGACCCCCAGGTGGAGTCTCAAGCCTCATAGAAATTCAAGTATAGTACTTGGACTTGCACAGAGCCTAGGGCTCAGTGGGGTTGCAAGCCTGGAACCAGGGCTCCTGTGGAATGACTGGGCTCTACTGCCTCAGCCCCTTCTCTGCAGACTCCCAGGCTGCCTGGGACAATGGCCTTGGTTATCAGGAGCAGTTGCGTGATTATTAAGTGCTAGCTTCGACTTCATTATTGCAAAGGTTAACAGCTGCTACCCTGACCCACGTCAGCTCCCATTTGTAAATGTAACGCTTCATTATTACATGTGAAAATTATTCAGTGCTGCGGACTTTTTCCGATACCACAAAGCGCATCCCTAAAACGTGAAGTCATACATCCGAACAGGACATACTGTGCAGGGTTGGCCGGCAGAATGACTCCCCAGCCTCAGAGAGTTGCTTGCTGCCTCAGGCTGGAAGCAAGTTTCTTACCTCATTATTAAATTATTTTGTGACATTTAATTGTTCTTGTTTCTTACATGTGAGGCAAAAGGCATGTTTTCTTTTAAAGTCATTGTGGACCTGGCAAAGGTTTGTAAGTGAATAAGTCTAAACACACGCAGATTCATGTATGTACACTCTCCCAAAACACCCTCTTCACAAAAATACATGGAGATGACTAACAAAGTGGCACATGAGTGTTGGATGTGAGTTTTAGTCTGGTGAATGTACAAAATAATGGGAAATGCTGTTTGCATGTGATGAGTGAGTGTATGTGTATGAGTAGGTAGGTGACTGTGAGGTTGTGTATAGCGTGTGGGATGAATCCTGTGCGTGGGGGTTGTTGGATGTGTGTTAGGGATGTGTGGTGGCCATATGTATGAGTGGGAAATGTGCTGGTTATGTGAGGGGCATGTGTATGAACTGTGCCATGAGTACTTGAAGCAAAGGCACTTAAAGCTACGCTCCCAATTCCACACACCGAAAGCCTGGGAAAATGCTCTAGAAGCCCTTGTTCTGTCTTGCACAAGCAGATGGAGTTGGTCACTCAATAAAGAGGATCTCTCTTAAACACTTGGGGTCCAAAGTGATTTGTTACGCCCCCACAGGACGAGGAGGAAACCAAAATTAAAGCGAATAACCTGAGTAAGAAGTGGAGAAAAGGTCTTGCTGGGGCAGATGTTTTTTGGAAACATGGATGACGCGTGGAGGAGACTAAACTGTACGTTCTCTGTGTCGGTGAGCATGGTGCCAGTGAGAGAAGACAACCAAGAGCCAGCTTTACTTGTGACAACCACGGGTTTTCATGAGCTCGAGGCGTTTAACAGCCTTCACTTACCACAGGCAAAGGAGGCGAACTCTGAAAGTGTGCTACGAGCACTTGTGGAGCACAGCACTCTACGGGAAAACGAAGTATGGGAGAGTTTTTACCCTGAAGGCCCCAAAAGACAGTGAAGCGGTGGTCGAGACTGACTGATCTCAGGCTGATTCTTGCAGTTTGGGGGATAAATGTGTTCCTGATATCAGGTTGGAGTCTGGGACAAAACACCTCGGAGGGAAACCCTGGATGACCCAGAACGTATGCCTGACAAAGCAAGCGCAATCTGCCAACAATGGAAATTGCCCATTCCAGGATAAACACATAGGGGACGGCCAATGCCCTGACACTGCAGACATGACCAAGCCTTCAAAATGCTACCAGAAGAGAAACTGGAGGCATCAGGACGGGTGGCAGAGCTGAGCAAGGCCAGCAAAGGGAGCTGCGGACACTGTGACAACCAGCACAAGCCAGCACAGTGCCTGGTACATGGCTAAAAGGTCCAAAAATTGTAATGAAAGCTTTTAAGACCCCCACCCAGCATGCACAGTGTGAACAAAGAGAATGAGGGCTGCAGGTGCGCTGCTAGCTCAGACGAAGCGGCCATGGCAGCGGGGGACACGGTTCCAGCAGCAGAGGAAAGAACTGTGGAGTTTCAGGATGTCACGTTGGGTGCTGGGGCACCCGTCAATCAATGTGTTATCAGAAAACACGCTCTTAGCACTAAGAGCAAAGCTACAGGTAGTGGAATGGAAACAGGTAAAACTCAGGGCTTACCATGGTGCCCTTATCCCTACTATGGGAACATGCAGACTATATGCTTGGGGATGTAGCAAACTGGAAAAAAACAGGGGGAAAGAGCAGTCAGTATTGGGTTAAACTTTGCCAAGCCCTTTGGTCTCATCAAGATGATGCACTTGCTGTGGGGACAGGGAATCACAAAAATTAAGAAAGAGCTGGGACGTTTCTTCCAGGGAATGAGAAGTTTTCAACATAGTGAAGAAGAAAGACAAAAAAGCCTGCCCCCCCAACCCCCAATTCCTGCCCTGAGACAGTCCTTTGCCCTGAAAGAGCTCCCTCATCTGGGAGTTATAAAGCAAGGAACAGAATCAACAAAGTGAGGCAAGTCAATGGGCATTGTGGGAAAAGAAGAGAGGAAATCTTCCCTTTTGTGTAGACCCCACAGAACTAAAGGAATTAAAAACATGGGGGGAGGCACGACTGATGCCAGATGGTTCTGCGCTGGATGCATCAGTGGGCGTTTGCAGGTGCACTTAGAAAAAAATAAAGCAGACATTTGTGCACATTCAACTCATCATCTGACAGGTGCTGCTGCTGCAGGTCAGCTGTATAGGACGTATGTGGCATCCAGCACGTTCCACTGGAAAAGGCATATACTATGCATCTGTGACAGAGAAGAGGTTACTGAGGTTGCCTAGATTGATCAACAGTAAAAGACCATGACCAGGGACTCTGGGCAGCTCTGAAAAATGCAAGAACTGTTCACACGGAGCAACAGAAACAAGGAATGCAAATTCTGCTGAATGGGAATAGCAAACTGGGGGAGAAGTTACTGTAGCAACTAGCAAGTGGTGTGCACAGAGCACAAGAAGGCTACCACCAGCATGCCTACTGCATTAGACAGGGGCCGGGGGGGTGCAAAGGTCCCTTGAAACAGCAAGCTAAGGTGGGAACTCTGTGCCTGATCTAGCTGCTGGGACCAGCAGGCTGAGAGCACCACTGTACAAAGATGACCAACAGGCATGGGTTGCAAAACTCACCAGGGAAGGCAGTACAGATGCAGAGGGCAGGTACGATAAATGTGTGAAACCACATGTGTATCTCAGGGTGTGTGCATGAGTAGTTGGGTGCTGTTGGGTGTGTTACAGGCTGCAGTGAGTCCTGTGGGTTTCTGTTCAAGGAGTCATGCGTTAGCAGGAGTTAGGAGCGGGCAGCAAGGAGTGTGAGAGCAAGGCAGTAGGAAGAGAGAACCAGGTCTGCTAGCCGGACAGACCCTGGGGTCTGCAGCCAGGCTGGGCCTTAGGACCTGGCTAGCAAAGCTTACAGTAAGGAGCCCTGGAGACGGTTCATAAAAATAACCAGAACAAGAGCAAGAGCAAGCCCAGCTCCGGAAACCTTTAACCTCATGCTTAAAGTGATTAAAGTGACAGTTTCTTGACTACTTAAATCTTGGTTTAAATCCAGACATGTCTTCTCTTTTAAAGCAGAGCAGGAGTGTATGTTCCTGAGTGAGCGTGATTTTTGCATTTGCCCATTTCTGTGTTCTTCTGTACACCTATTTGTATCGGCACGTGTTGTTGTCCCTCTGTATCTGCACGCACAACCCTCTGTGTTTTTGTGTTCCTGTGTGTCGGTGAGAGGGGGAGCATGTCTGTGCCACTGTGAGGGCAATTGTGAGTTGGCATATGCCAGGCTTGTGTGTCTGCAAGACAGCGTGTGATTGGGTGCATGTCTTGGTACCAATACATGTATTGTGTATGTGTCTGTGTAGGGGTGTACATACAAACTGCACATGTCTGAGGGGTGAGTTTGTGTTCGTGCAGAAAGGTGTGTGTGTTTATGTGCATGCGTTTGCGGAGGATGAGGGCACTAGTGTGTCTCTGCAGGGAGTGTGCGTGTGTGCGTGCGCTGCAGTCAGAGCCAGATTTTGACTCATGACGCGGCTTTACTTAGACCCTGCCTCAAGCTCTAACATCCCCTTCTTCCCCCCTATTTCTCGTCTACATGTTCCTATTGTCATCTTTAATATCACGCATAGATATGAAAAGCTGAAAGTTGCCTCTTTTCCTGCCAGGTTAAGTTGTTCATCAGGAATGTCTATTATTCCCACAAGTCAACTTTCCCCTCCGTGGTATGTGTCCAGGGGTCAGGCCTGGCAGTACATGAAAGTAAAGGGTATTCAATAACCTAGAGCCGTGGAAAAGCTTCAGTCCAAGCTCCAGCCCCGTATAGGGTTTTATTGATGCAGCATGCCTTTCCCCATTTGTTTCCTATAAACAGCACATGGTAATATTTAGTAGGTTTCAAACAGAGCTTTTTGCATATTCTCCCTTGTCTTCAATGAGCTACTTGTTAGTAGACCGTTTTAATTTACTTAATGCAGTTTCTGCTTTTTGTTCTTCCAGAGGGTCTGGGCTGCTTTTGACCCAGTCACCCCAGCAAATTACTGTACAACTTTATAATTCCTAGAGGGGCTGCAAGTGGGAATCCATCATCTACATTTCCACAGCCCTGCTCCCTTCCCAAAAGATCGGGGGGAACACACATGCTCTTGCTCTCTCTGCAGAAGGAGGGCAAATGAAGTGGCCCCAAACTGTCCAGTGCAAAATAAAATTCCTTTTGGCTGTAGCGTGAAATGGGGAGGGGACTTTGTGTCGATAGGAATAAGCATGGAGCTCCCCCCACCTCACCCTCATGCCTAACCCCAGCCAGGCCTCCATCTACTCCAGTGTCCTCGCGGAAGCGAGACAGCCCCATCTTGGCCTTGTCCCGGGATAGCCTGGGGGGTCAGATTCCTTGCTGACAGCAGCTGGCGAAAGGTTATCTTAGGAAAAGCTGGTCACAGTTCAAGGCGGAGTAGGGCTGGCAGGACCCGTTTCTGTTGCTAAAGCCTGGGCAGGTCACGTGACTCCAATAAAAAAATCCCTTTATTGCAAAAAGCTGTTGTCTCTCCCTCCACCTAGGACCGGGGATGCTGTACAGCTGACATACGCTTGGCTGTAGGGACTATGTGACGCTCCTGCAAGGCAAGGCCAGGAACAAGCCACAGCCATTGTGCAGTGCTTCCTCTCTGGGCCATACATCAATATGAAGAAATCATTAGCCTGTCTGCCGAGAATCTCCATGGCCTTTGCCAGCACAGATGCTCTGTGAGGGCCACCCCCGTGCAGATCACGACTCCTGTTTCAGAGGTGAGGAAACTGAGGCAACAACTGCGGAGGCGACTTGTGTGGGATCGCATAGTGTTCGGGCAGCATGGCTGGAAATCAAGCCACGCTCCTGACTGGCAGGTCCTTGCTCTGCCAGCCCCCGATCCATCCCAGGGCCAGTAACAGAACCAGTGAGTCCCAACTACCAGCTCTCTGCAATAATTACTAGGCCTCACTGTCAGACCAGGCAGTAAAACCCAGCCTCGTCTCCCACCCCACACTCTTAAGGATCCCCCAGCACCTTGCGCCTTTTCCTATGTTCAGCAGCTCTAGCTTAGACAGTCCAGAGTACGTAGCGGTAGCTGAGCTCAGGCTTAACTGAGTTGTGAGGAAGAGCTAGGTATGGTAGACCAGGTACCGTGCCTGTTGTGGGGCTGCCTTGGGGGGGGTGGCATGCACAGAGCATGGGAGGGATGCAAGGGCAATGCGGTAGATTTTGGCATCAGTTTGTTCCGTGTTAAAGCCTGTTCTGTCCAAGTCATGCCAGAAGCCACCCCACCTCCAGCTGAAGCCTTGTCAGATCTGATAAGCTGAATAGAGTTTGATGGAAGACCTCCAAAGCAAACCAAGGAGACAGCAGAAAGGAGCACTGGTGATTTAGTAGGTGGTGCTTTCCCCAGGGAGCCTCAGCTGAGCCAAGCATCCCATGCAGTTTATCACTCCATCCCACAGACATGAACCCTGCCAGGGAGCAGACTTCCTGGAGGATGGGCTGGCTTCCACGGCCAGGCTTGATGCCCTGGGAATTTATATCCAGCAGAGGTCTGAGCACCGCTCCCTGCAACAGCTCAAAGCAATGCGGAGTCCCTCTGGGCACGGCACAGCTAGCCTGAGCCTCAGGCCGGTGAACTGAAGGCAGGGCTAGTCGCAGCTGCACTGCGTCCCTGAACAACAAGCCACAAACGCGTGGAGAAAGGCCAGGCAGGCAATGGAGCTGCTCTAACAGAGTCCAAACCTCGCTGTCAGCTGGACACAGCTGTGACATGCTCTCAGGCGCTCGACTGGGATCTCACCCATGTTGGTGTCACTCAGGTGTCCAGTACAGCCGGCGGAGTTAGAGCAGTGCGTATGGGACCGGAGTTGGTCTGCCAGTGCCTACCTGTTTTCTCTCTTGATCTTCATAACCATGGCCAGCAGCCAAGGGGCAAATTCACAGCAGCTGGGTCCTGTGGGAGAGACCTTTTCTGGGGGCAGGATGACACCAGGTCCTTTCCCCTCCAAGACCCGTCCCTTGGACTGTCTTATAAGCCCCACTCCAATAAATAACTTCCAGTCAAAATACTTGGCCTGCTCACCCCAATACATCTTAATTAAAGGCTGCCTTCCCCTCAGCTGCCAGTTCAGTGGATGCCTGCAGCCAGCTCTTCTCAAGATCACCCCAGTTGTTTTGGCTGTTTAGATCACAGAAACACTGAGCTTAGTAAAATGTGTCACGGAGGGAGGACACAAGGGAGCTCCTGCTTGCCGCAGAGACAGGGATGACAGCTCTACGATGCTCTTAATGCTGCCCTACAACCTCATGATGAGATGTCCATATATCTTGGAGCTGGGCCTGCTCCACAGGAGGATGGGGACCTCTATGACATGTAATTCAATAGGAGGGGTTCTTCCAGCCATGAACATAACGCTGTGCGCCAGCTTGGTGGTAAAGGTGATCAGGCTTCTGCGGACATATAGGAGCAACGCATGGCAAGTTATCCTGACCCACCTCTCCATGGGGAATGTAATTCAGGAATTTGTATGATGTGTTTTGGCAGTTGGAGTAGGAGTGGGGTGCAGCCTGTGTTGAAAGGGGCTATCACCACCTTGCTTGAAGACCAATCTTACAAAAGGCCAGCTGCTGTGGATTTCTCCAGTACTGCTGGACGGACAGTGCAGAGCCAGAGAGAGAATCAGTTCAAGAAGGAGGGAGGGAGCTAGGGAAAAGTCACAAAATGACTGCTCCCGGTCCCATTTGCATGTCATTTACGCTCTTCTGAATTACACACACTGGCTGAGATCAACATGCTAGTGAAGGGGAAATATCCTTATCTCTTCTTGCTGGGACAAAAAATAAAGCCAAGCCGACCTATTGCAATTCACTGACTGCCTTTCCAAGCCAGGAAGCTCAGTTTGTCTTAGATTGGTTTTACAGTGTCTGCAGAAAAGGAGGTAACAGATGGGATCCCAAGGGAAAGAGAGGGGGTATTTATTTTTTCTTCAAAAGAAGCAAAATAACTAGATGAAGAGCTGCAGGATTTACCAGCCGTTTCTCAAAAAACAACCCCCTTCACTTGCCCCTGAGTCTAATGGACAAAACACTGGACATAGTTTCATAGTTTGTAGGGTCGGAAGGGACCTGAGTAGATCATTGAGTCCGACCCCCTGCCACGGCAGGAAAGAGTACTGGGGTCAAAT
>NW_017728939.1:4640610-4667694 GCF_001723895.1 Crocodylus porosus | reverse complement strand
CCTCCAGGACCCCAGTGCTTCCCTGACTATTCTCCTTAGCTCATTGAAGTCTGCCCTCCTGAAATCTAGGGCTGCTGCCTTGCTGTAGGCCTTTGCCACCTTGCGCTGGATGGTGAAACCCAGCAGGCGATGATTGCTGTCGCCCAGGTGGTCGAGCACCCGCAGCCCCCTCACCAGGTCGTAATAATCAAGACCTGCATGGACTGGAAATGGGGAGAAGTCTGTTCAAAACAAAGGGGTCTTTTGTGGCACACTCCAAACAGGGCCATGTGCATGCATTTCACACCTAATTGCCCTACAACTTGTGAGAGGATGCCTGCAAAATTAAATCCAAGCTCCCCAGAGACATGTGGGTAACAGAAATGGTGGCTCCGTAGCTAATTGGCCAGGGCCATAGAAGACCCTTTCTGACCTTGGGGAGGTAAGGAAGGGGATGCCACTTTAGGCTTTTCTCTTCCTCACCTGTAGTAGCTGGGCAACTCTAGGAAGATGAGCAGTGATGTCTGACGGCCTCATCTTGGGCACCTGTGAATCTCCAAGCGCTGGCACATGCCAGTCAATTCAATGCACATGCAACCTGTGTCATTGTGATGCTCCAATGACCATGGCAGCTACTAGTCAGCATACAGAAAAAGGCAGTGAACAGGGTACCAGCCCCTGAGTGCTGAGTTGCACGTTGGAAGCATGCACTGACCATAACGGATCGAATGAGGCTTTCCTTCTCCTGGATGTCCTCTAAGTGGTGCAGTGGAGAAGAGGTAGGGTGAGAGAAGTTGTGGCAGCAGTGAGAAGGCCACCTGCTACTGGGGATTCCCTGCACAAGAGCAATAAAAGCATCAGGAGCTGACAGGTCTACAGACCCTGCCCCTCCATATGCAACAGCACCACAGGGACTTGGTACCAGGGCCCAGACATTTGCTTCCCAGCCGGTAGCTAAGCAGCCGGTGTTGCTGTTCTCACTCTGGAGGTGTCTAAGCATTGGAAATGGCTACCTAGAGAGGTTTTGGGAGTTGGACTAGATAACTTCTTGTGGTTTCTTCCAATCCCATGATTCTGTGACTATCCTAAGCATCCCATCTGGGCACTCTGGCAAGAAGAAGCAGTATGAAAGGTTTGTTTTTTAACAATGTTTGGCTGCACACCATGTCTTCACAGAGTCCAAACTTGGCCTGGGTTGTTTCACATATCAGTGGAATTTCCTAGCAGCCCTGTGACTTTTGGTGCTTGACAGAAAGCCCAGCCCAGTGGACTGGCCACAAGAGTAGAGGTCAAGATCTGCTGGTTCTCCTCCCAGTGCTGCTGTGGGTGCTATGGTAAGTCTCTAGGTCTGCTCCACCTCCTGCTCTTGGTCTAACAATTGTGTCATGGACTGTCTCTTACTGTGGATATCTAACTTGCAGTCTCAGGGCATTGCCCTAATAATGCTACTTGCTCTACCCCCACTGTCAGGTTTTCTGGACAGCCTCTGAGGCTTCGGCCCTGCCATTGGTACAGCGGGGGGTTGTGGTCTCATCTTCTGCACTGGACTTTGCTATCATCACTCTGGAACCTGTTATCCCACACCGAGTCCCCTAGAAACCACCCACTCACTCCAGCCCCTCCAACTGCTATTTCTACATGAGCATCAGACACCTCAGAGCACAGCTGCCAAAATCCCAGCTTGTGCACTCTGAGCTTTTAGTCTCAATATAATAATAGCCTGTACAATCTGAAACCTGCATAGCACCTGCTGACCTAAACCCCACTGCAACATCAAACACTAGTGACCATCTTCAGAAACAAGTGAGCAGAGACTTTTTTTCCCTTAGGGATGGGTCCTATGTTTTTACTGTTATATGATCAGATTGCCAGCTCAACTCCTTCAAGAGCCAGGTTTAAATAAACCATGTCACTACTGAGATCTGGGGCTGCAGGACAGAATTAAACTAGCTTGAACAGCAGCTGGGCTAGCAGCACAGCTGGACCAATGTGCCATCAGTACCCTCTACTGGTCAAGATGTGCAACAAGAATGAGCAAGGAAAGTACTCTTGAGGGGCATATTTGACACATTAGGGGTGAAAAAAGCGAAGATATTTTAGCTCATACTGCAAGAGTTGGGCCATGTTCCCTCCTGCAGAAGAGACAGCACCATAGAAGAAGCCAGCATTGCCATAATGCCTGCACCAGCAGGTAGTTGGGACACTGCTCAGTGCCTCAATTTATCTCATCCTCCCTTGTTGCGCTTGTTTGCATGTCCTCCCCGGTTCAAGCTTGTGAGCTCTTTGAGGCAGAGGTTGTATTATTTGCTACTTGTCTCTGAAGTGTCTTAATCCCTGGAGTAGGGTACATAATACTCCAATTATGGAGCTGTCAATCACAGCTCTATAGCTGAGGATGTGTGATGGTTGCCCTGAAACAAAAACAATCATATTAGTCGGGGGTAAAACATACAATGGAATCCGCTCCTAGGGAAGGAGTTGTTTTCCCAGAAAGGAGTATGGGATGGCTTCACTGTAACGCCATTTGCTAATCACTATAAAACAAAACTATTCAGGGCTGCCATCCTGCTCAGCTATAAGGAGAGTGTCAGTAATCCAAGCTTATGAAAGGCTGGTTCCACTCAAGAAGAAACTATTGGCAAATTCTTCTCTCCCTCATCGTATATGAAAACCAGGTCATTAGCACCGCTAGCCCATCTCAAGAAGACAATCCTATCTCACGCTTCCTGTTTCACTGCCATGCAAACCTTGGTTTTTCTGTGGGATGGAGCTATAGGTATGGACACATAACATTTAGTCCAGCGGTTCCCAATCTGTGGCACGGATACCACCAGTAGTATGGGTACCACCAGTGGTACACAGACAACCTGCCAGTGGTACATGTTAACAGATTTATTATTATTACTTTATATGAGAAAAATTTGCTGGTGGTACTTAAGGTTAGGGCCATCCCCAGAGGGGGACGAATTGGGGTGACTGTCCCGGGCCCCGCACTTTGGGGGGCCCCATGGACAGTGCCATACAGGCCCCACCGTGCACTGTTGGCTCCACGCTCTGGCCGCTCACACCCTCACCTCCCTGCTCCAGCCGCTCGCTGCCCCCCAGCCCCGCATGGGCTGATATGCCCTGGGCCCTGCACACCCCTAGGGATGGCTCTGCTTAAGGTTGTATCATTTTAAATTGGTGGTGGACAATCTGATAGTCTGGGAACTGTTGATTTATTCTATTTTAAACCTGAAACAGAGACATACAAGCCCTGATAAACTTGTTTAAAGCCACCTGGAATGGCTCGAAGTGTACCTGAAAAATCAAGTATTCCTTTGAAGCAACGCACTGTGAACCAGGTATGTGTTATGTGTGGACAAGCAATCTGTGACGTGGGTTTGATCGGTCCTCCAGGCAACCTACACTGCATTGCTCCTCATCCCCCGCCTTCAACTGGCTGCTCTGGTATGCAGCCAGAACCTCACTGCCCCCTTCTCCCACTTTTGTTGGCACTTTTTCTCAATGAGCTCCCTTGCACTGCGTGGTCAATAAAAGCTTCCTTTCTGCCAGCCACCTATGTTCTTACCTCCTGCTTGACTGTGGTCCCCTGATGGCCCAGACCCTGGGAAGCCCAGTGTGGATGCAAGCATTTCTCCTCCCTCCCCTGCACTCCTCTGGCCACCCAAGTCAGGCAAGCACACTGCAGAATTTGGTCAAGTGCAGGCTAGTGAACTGTACTGAACTCATGTTCAAGAGAGAAGGGAAAGCAGAAAAGTGAAAGTGTGACAGCCCTTGGCCTCTTCCCTCATGTCCCTCGAGTCTCTGGGATTGGAAGAAATCACTCGGGTTTCCCACACAGGCACACCGGCTCTTCCTGAAGCCTGGGTGCTTGGTAGCTGGGGCAGCCTGGCTGACACCCACCCCGTGATGGGAATGGAGGATCCTCATAAAGCACCCCCTAATCCCAGAGCCTGCAAGCCCTCACCCAGCCCCAAGTCAGGCAAGCACACTGCAGACTTCAGTCAGCTGCAAATTACTGCACTCGCTTTTAGGAAGGGAAAGCCAAAAAGTGAAAGCATCCCCAGGCACCCACCTTTTTGGGGTCCCCAAAGCATGGGAGCAAACCCTCCTGACTCTCCCACGTCCAGGCCCGCTGGCCTGTGTGCTCTCTCCTGCCCCGTAGTGTCAGAGCCTTCACTGCCTAAAAGGTGACCGCTTGATCTGCAAGTCTGGATCACTGTACATGTGGGATCGCTAAGCTGCAACTGCTGTCAACCAATTCCCAATCTGTGACATTTGGGAAGTGTTATTGCTACCAGTGTCTGCACCCTAAAATTATTGTCCTATGGGCAAGGTAACAGCTGACTTTCTACCAGAAGGCCTGTTCTGAGCCCTCTACAACCCTTGCTCCCCTCCTGCCACCCCCAAGATACACATATCAAATCAACTTCAAAACTGGGAAAAAGGGAGAGAGTCTTCTGTAAACTTTGGGTATCTGATTAATCTCGCTAGGAGACTGAGATGAGTTTCAGGGCAAAAGAAACCCAAGAGCATTTATCCACCCACTTCACGGGGTCTAGATAAAACAGAAGCCAGCTCTGAAACACTTTCCCTCTGTCCAGCTCTGGCAGAAGGTGATAAAATGCTTTGTTCCCCTTTTAACACCTCAGCAAACCAGTCAGGGGAACTGTTTTTTTTCCCTATTTCCTGACCTGAGCAGCTTTATGCTAATTCCCCACATCCCAAGTCCATTCAGCAGGAGGCTGACATGTCCTCCCGCTGCAAGGCTAAGGGGCTCACTCTCAGTTTTTCTAATCTTCAGGGGAAACATACTTGAGAACTGGCATTTGGTGCTGTTTGGCTTGGATTTCGTCCCATTGCTGTCTGAAAGCAAAAGAGAGCTCCAGTGTTATAACAAGTATTATGACTACAATGCAGAGCAGGTCACCCCATCTGGTATGTGGGGCTTTGAAACCTTAAACATGCTGCAACATAGATCAGTTTTTGACAATATTCCTTGGAAAAATTGTCACAGGGAGCCAGCTACAGCTTTTTACCTCGAGCCATAGCTCTGAGTTTGCGTGTTTCTTTCTCGCCTATAATGGCAACGTAGAACTATGTCAAAGCAGACTGGTGGGACTGGAAGTGCTTGGAAGTGGAATCACAGGGCTGAAACAGCAAGGGCAGCAGGGGAACATAGGATGTCCCATTCCCCGCTTCCCCCCCGAAAAAGTTTTGTAATTGGCACTTTTATTATCAAGTACTTGACCACAGAATATTTAAACCATTCCTAATGTTTATAACCTCATATTCATTTGGCTATGCTAGACAATAATTTTAATAATGATATAAAACTGAATAGCACATTCTGTTCTCTCTTTAATGAAGCAAGTGTGCAACGGTAGCAATATCGTATTAAGGGTTCAACAAGTTGAGATACTAAACAGAAGCTGGAAAGGGCTGAAGTTAGGATTGAGGTGCACTGGCAGAGCTGCAAGAAATCCTGATACAAGCAGTGGGGAGCAGAGCAAGTCAGGACTGAGGTGCACTGGCTAAGTTGCGAGGCAGGACCAGGATGGGATCCAGGTCTGAGTCTGTATCTCATTGCTAATAGAGCAAAACCCAGGTAACATGTACAGCATTCAGCTCTATGCAACACAGAGCCACTCTCCAATAGTCAATTAGTTAACTTTGATTACGTCCATTCTTTCTGTTAGAAACGGCGTGTACTGTGACAGCTTCTGTCAGCGACATATAGTAATACTAATAGTATCCACATGTGGATACAGCTACATGGACTGCATCCCAGGAGGTGACTGAATGCACCTTGAGATGGTCTTTGCTGCTCTGTTTGATACTGGGCAACACTTAGTGACTGGGGCACACCATATTGGTATTAAAGTTTGCCATTAATCTTTTCCAGCAACTAATCGTTTGTGTGCATCCTTCACAAGCTGAATACACTGCAGCCAGATAAAATCTTTCAAGCAAGATTTCCTATAAGGCTTAAGAGTGAAGCACAGAGTGATGTGTCCCCTGCTGAAGTGGGATTTTCAGAGCTTTCTAAGTACGTGCTTAAGTGAATGTTTCAAGAGAATTGCTCTGAAACAGGAATTTGGATCACACAGACTTGGGGTAGCTGTGTTCCTGTTTAAACCGACAGCATTATCCTCTTCCTAAACACAAATCTTGCTTCAGTTCAGGGTCTTTCAAGTGTCACATGTATTGAATCTTGGTGGGAAAACAACTGGCCCCTCTATTTCAAGTACAATCTGAAGTCATCCTAATTCCTTTAATAACACTGTTGGACATTTCAGCCAGCTGCACCAGTGCTCCTATACCCTAGAAAAGCCAGCACATTCACCCCAATGCCTTTCAAGATCTGTGGCTGGAGGCACCTGTAGTGTCTGCCCAACCTAACCCCCATTTCTCCAGAAGTCACGTTGTGGCATTTAGCATGGGAAAAGCTTTCTGTGTTGTTTCCAGAGAACACTAAAATTACCTGCATTTGGTCTTCAATTCAGCAAATTCTATTTTGGCTCGATACAGCGCAAGCAGCAGAGAGTGTAAAACAGAACGTGGATAAGGAAAGACAGTTCCAGCAGGAGCTGCTCTACTACAACCACCAAACCCACCAACTCTTTAAGGGGTTGGACAGGATGAGGAAGCAGGAGGTAAGGATTTATAGACTTTGTCCATGCAGGATGTCCAAGGCATCTTGCATCGTTGTCAGAATTTGTATGGTTTCACAGATGTAGGGTTGGAAGAGACCTGAGCAGATCATCAAGTCCGACCCCTTGCCCTGGGCAGGAATGAATACTGAATGGTTTTTAACTGCCATGTTGTAGAGTGAGAATTCATCCATGTCTAAGCTTGCAAAGAACTGGAGGGCAGGGGAAAGACCAGTGCTTCTTCCCCCTGGGAGTAGGGACTGGCTCACATAGCTCACAGCATTGATCTTCATAGCCCCCAGCAGATAGAGCTCCCGCTCCAGCTAACAGAAGTATCAGGGATAGTCCCTACTCCCACCTTGTTCCCTGTACATTGGCACCACGTCTAAGCGTTATTTTATCCCTGGAAAGCGTTGAAACAATTTCTTTGCTATGGCTGATCACAAAGAGCTCTTTTCCTTGTGCAACTCTCCAACACAAGGGAGCCATTTGCAATGCAGTGACAGTCTTCCAGTATGCATTCACACATATTCTAGAAACTATGCAACAAAGCCAACTCTCGAGTGGGCAAAAGGATTTTCTTATGCTCACAATAGATTCCAGACCTCAAGCTGGGTCCTACATCATACATCCCTCCAGACTACCATTTTCCTTGGCAAGCATTAGGTGTCCTTAAAAACAGTCAGTCATGGCTGCCTTGCATACAAACCATGGCTGGGCAAACTCTTTCTACAGCATACTATTTTGGTGGCAAAATAATGCGTCACATATATAATGCCCAGCTCCTATCTTGCTGAAAGAAGGAAGAGACAGCTGAGAAGTCAATGTTGCAATTTTTAATATAATACGTTTTAAAATACAGCCTTAAAATGGTTTACAAGGACCAGTGAAGAGAATAATTGAGCCATCCTTATGCATTCCTGTAACACCACCACTCCCAATTCTGCACTCAATATACATTAGCTACCAATCATTTGCTGCAGCAATTCTCTTTAAAGCATCACATTTAATAGATCTTCTACCTGCTTATGGGGCACTGCAAAACACCTCTGAGCACTTGTTGCCCCTGGTTCAAGCAATTCATTTAGGCGAGACAGGAATTGTGCAAGTCATCCAGGGTAACATTCCAGACAGCTCCATGTTCAAAACAGGAACCTGGTTCCCACATCAGGATATAAATAAAATATTAGATGAACTGATAAATAAGAATATTCACAACCCAGGCAGTTCCGTTTCAAACCTCCTCCAACCCACTCACTGACCAGCTGGGTGAACTGAACTTGAACTGTAATACAGACCACAGTCATGGTCTACTCAACCCCACCCCATGACTGAAGTGCAGGAAGCAGGACTTGCACAGAACTACAAGCAGCAGCCCGGTTCAGCCAGGGCAGAAGCCCGGAGGGAAAGATGTGAGAGGTGCATATTAATGGACATATCAGGCTAGTGAAAAGTGGCAGGTCTGCAGCCTTGACCCCAAATGCAGACAGAGCACAGGAGGTAGCAGTGCAAGCTTCATTCACACCAACTTTAGTGGGTGCCTCAGCTACAACTTAGACACTCCCTCGTCCACGCTGATATGATCCCTGCAGCACAACTGAATCCCTGGTAGGGAAATCAAGGGGGTCACGACTGACATACCAGATGTGTACATTTTGAAAATGTGTTAGTTTCTCTTACAACTTCATGCTTAGACCCAGTCCTAGCGCTTTTCATCCTCAAAGCACTTCACTTTGTTCGAGGGTATTTTCCATTTGAATAAAGTGTCAAAAGGGGCAACTTTTCCAGCTACTCAGTTTATTTTAGATGTGTAACACTGCTTCAGTGCATTTAGATATTCTAAACAAGAGCTAAGATTATAAACTGCTGCATCTTGCTGATTAAAATAATGTGGAAACTTCTATCTTAACCTAAATATACAAATGAGAAAATACCAAAGCACCACTTTCACACTGCGCAGTATTTATACATTGTGAATGGGAAAATGGAATTACATTAGCTGAAACACATTTAGTGCTTTCTAATGTTTAGTCTGGGTTTCATATCTCAATATAAATCGGCCAGTGAAACAGAACCCAGGCGGCATGCACTGAATGCATTTCAGCAACTGATTTAATTTTTCCAGTAAGAATATTAAGTGGATTCTAATACAATTTACTGGTCTCCTTATGAACCTCACCACGTAAGTCAAACTGCAATGTGGCACTACATTCCCAGACAGAACTATTCCATGGACTCTGCCCTCAGAAGTATTGCTGTGGGAAAAGAAAAATTCTTGCCTCAGTAAGAAGGATGACCCAGGTAGCACAGATCTCCCGAGAGTCTGACCACGCTCTTCATTTTTCATGCTGTTTTCCTCAAAAGAAAGGTTTGTAGATTAAACCTCTAAAGGTTTAACCAGCCTCTAAAGCAACCATTCCTCGTTACTCTTCAGGAAAGAATAGGTTTGTAATTTACCATGTAACTCATAATTAGTCATTCAAAATACAGTGGACTTTTATAAGATACACTATACAGATCTCATCTCAGAATATACTTTGAAGAACACCTTTAAGAGTAAAATTAAATAAATCCTTCAGTACCAAATATGCACAACAGGTTAATCAGGGGACACATTCAGTCTCTACTAAAAAAAACAGAATTAACATAGAATGCGGATACACTCATTTTTAATATATCAATGGAAATTATGTTCTACAATGTGATTAAGAACTTGCTGTTGACCAAATCACTCTTAGGCAAAGCGCACAATTATCCCAAACGGGTTCCTTGCTGAGTGTGGGGGGCCCATTTGCACGAAAAACCTCCTGTTCTTTTTTAATAAAAAGAGCTTTCCTGTAGTGCTCTGTGGTCATTTTAAAAGCTCAGCTTTTTTAAAAAGAGACAGTCAACATGCCCTCAGTTACAGGACATGTTTTCTTTATGACAGCACAACAGAAAATAGTGAGATCTAGCATATGTTCCACTGAAAACTCGCGCTGCTTGCTGACTGTCAAGTATATTCTTTGTTGCTGCATACAGTACACTAGCTACAGTCACATGCTTCCCCATTCCATGTACAAGCATCAAGTAGCTCTCATGAATGTTAATAGATGCGTCTCAAGAAGACAGCCACAAGGCTGGGCTTTCCTAACTTGGTCTCCAACTTTGATTATACAACTCATTTACAGATTGTAGCTGCCTGGAGATCACTTAAGAGTTCAAGCAGCAAAGCTTTCACAAAACCAAATAATCACAACTAGAAACTGAGTGTAGAAAGAGTCTCTCTCTGGGGAGTATGAAAAAACTATCCGCCTTATGAAAATCTTTAGCATGAACCCGTGGGATACACAATAACCCAGACACCTGTCTTCAGTGGAAAGTAAGGTAGAAGAATAGAATGTCTCAGAGTCAGAATTTGCAGGGGACACTAAATCCCTATGGATCGGTAGTGAGAACTGCAGGCCATGGTCTGCTGGTCCCCTCCAGTGCCACAGGAAGCTTGAGTTCCAAGTCATTCCTCTCCAACTGGGAGATTATCTTCAATCCGCCTGATAAACTTCATCCGTATTTCTGTGACGCTGTCCCCTTTCAGTGTGTCCTGGACAAATTTCACATCCACAGCCATCTGAACCTGAGGACAGAGGAGAAAGAACTGAGGCTGCTGGTAACTTGTAGTGTCCCTGGGACTAATCTGGCCTTTTACAATGGAGCATCACGGTCTACAACATGGAGTCTTAGAAAAGACACCAATTACATTATCCAAGAATACTGCCGCATCTCCCACACCACAAGCTATTTCAATGTTCAGAATATATAGTTACCTAGATAGATTTAAGTCCCAGCCAATACTGGGATTCTCTCCAAAACTCCATGCCTTTTCCAAAAAACAGTGCCCAGTTAATGCCAGCTCCAACAGCCACTTATCTGCTCTTCTATTTCTACTTTGCTTTTAACTTAAATTCATAAGTTTCCTGTATAAATGTTTGTAGCTATAGTTTAAAAAGCCTGCAAGTATCTTCACTATTCCTATCCATATCTTCACTTCCAGCCAAGGCACCCACCACTATCCCGCAAGAGGCTGAGAAGCAAAGCCTCACCATTTCTAGGGCTCCCCGCAGCACTCCACATAAGAGGTTGGAATAAATGAGAGATGAGTGGTTATCAGGTAGCTCAACAAAGTCCACCAGAGGGTTATTTTCCAAGATCAGAGAGAACTCATCACCTGCTGGGCTCCAGTTGGTGATGCTTGGAGTGATGCCCAGGTACATTTTAAATGCCACCTGTCAAGTTACATGGGATATGATCAGCATACATGCACAAAGTAATAGTTGCACCTCATTAAAGATCATAAATCACACTAACAATATTTACCAAGGGAAATTAGCCCCCCCCCCCACTTCCTAGTTGTATCAGTATAAGTCAAGATGCTAATCTCCTTTACATGGTTTTGAAATTTCCATCCTAATCCTTACAGTTTTATCCCACTCTGTCCAGGAAAGAAAACAGAGGAATGGTGCCCTCCCCAAGCAGTTAAATATAAGGACATTATTTGAATCAGATTTTACAAAGTTCTGAGTAGATTCTATGTCCTATATGTTCAGAGGATTCTAGATTGAGTGCAAAATGGTTTCAGGTATCCAGTTAAGATCATCTATTAAGAAGCTACAAGATACATTTCAGAAGACACTTTTGCAATACACTTTGCTCCCTCCACCTGAAAAGATGTGCCCTTGGTGAAGATATTTATGCTACTGCGTGGGTCATCTTAATAGTTTGCAAACAGTCTGGCTACATACTATGATAAAAACCAGCACTAACTTCAATTACCTTTGCAATAACATCTGCAGTTTCACGGAAGTCGTGGCATCTTCCTACACTGGACCGGGCCAAAAAGTCTTCTATTAGCCGAACACCTATGTTGTAGCCCCTGTCAACAACAAGCAACATGCTATAGAACTGTAAAAACCCAGTACAGCCTGAGAAAAACATGCTATATTTATATGAGAAAATACCAGGGAGGAGGAAAATGTCTTATTTTTAGCTCTAAAAAAATATCAGTGTTCACATGACTAGCATTCAGCCTCCCAGCAGGAATGAGAACAAAAAGCAGGACAGCAAGAACCTCAATTCTGCCTACTACAAACTTCTGATCCCAGCCCTCCACTGCAACCCACTTACATTTTGTCAAGCTGCTTGTTGACATCTTCATCATTTTCGTAATCCTTACACAGCTGAGTGACCAGAGCTCCGTAGGTCAGGGTGAAGAGCTCCGAGCTCTAAATAGATACAAAAGGGATTTTACATCAGCCAGACAGAAAAACCTCTAGGCTCTTTGGGTTCTGCTCCCAGCATTACTTTGCTTGGCCTGGAGAGGGGGCCAGAAAGCTTCTGTCTTAAAAGAATCAATTATTTAACCAGCAGAGGTCCACAATTTCACATTTCAAGGAAACCTGATTCTCATTAGTAATCTTTAAGCTATGTATCTTTATGATATATGCAAGCTACTGCTTACAAGTGCCAAGCTGAGAGCTTTGGTGATTTAAAAAAAAAAAAAAAATCTGTCTTCAGTAGGAACAACCTGCACAAAAGCAATGCACACTCCCTTCCTCCTCCCCCAGTACACAGAGCACTCTCCCTCTGTGCCTCAATCCTGACTTGAAGTGGCCACCTATCTACCTGTTCAGTTTCCATGGTCATTCAATCTTTGGTGCTTGAGGTGAACTGCCCATTAGTGGCTTTACATTTCAGGAAAATCTGGAGGAAGACCCTCAGGCATTTTGCATTGGGCACCAAATAGCCACTAGATGACAAACACTTGCAGTGGCTACCACAGTGCTTCTCAGCCTTTTCAGACTCAAGGCACCGCTGGACGGACTTGAGGCAGCCCTCTGAAAATGCCAACTCGTAGTTTTTCACACTTTTTTGACTACAGAAAAATAATAAAGCAGTTTTTCAGAAAGACCACCATGGATTTTTAGTTGAAATTTCTGGGTTCATCTTATTAATCATCTTTGCACACCCAAAAGAGCTAACCTTGCATGGCACCTCATAGCACCCTTGAAATGAGCTTAAGGCACCCCAGAGTGCCATGGCACCCTGGCTGAGACTCACTGGACTAGCAGCATGAATTCAACTGGAACCAGCAATTGGGTGCACTACCCTTAAGAGATCTCAATTTCTGTAATCTGGATTTTATTAGTGTCACCAGTTTATGCTGTGTTTCTCAGATTCCACATGCCACCCTTTTCATTATAACATAAAATACCCCTGCATTCAGATACTGATTTTTTGTCACCCTGAAAAAAGTCTGAAATCTCATCCTACCAAAAATTGTCATCTGCTTGCACCACAAAATTTAGCACAAAAAACTATCTGTTCACAAGGCCCAGAACAGGAATAGCAAGGACTCTTTCAGGTCAGGACTGAAACATACTGGTAGGTCTGTGCGATGAACCTGTATATATTATAACCAACTCTGATCAAAATAATTTGTATTCCCCCCCCGCCCCCCGTGTGCACCAGGTTCATACAGAACACAAATAAAGTAGTAGCAGCTATGAAAGAGAACATCTTTATTATTTCCTGAGCCTGAAATAATTAAGACAGGGTCAGTGTTTTCATTGGAGACATTAAGCAGAAAGAATGATTATAAACTCATTGTTAAGTGGCTGGGGGGAAAAAAAAAAAGCAAAGAGGCTACATGTGTGTTAGTTTTTCCATCGTGTTTGAAATCAATTGCTCCTGGAGCTATTTTTAATGCAGTTTAAAGTTTTAGCTTGATTTTTTTGCAGCAGTTAGAAATATCATGGAAAGGTCTAGTCTCAGATTAGGAAGCCTATCACCTACCATGAGATGCATAGATGCAGAAGGTGAAATGAATGGCAAATACCAATACTACAGAATGAAAGCAGCAGGCAGGCAGAAAGGAAGGGAAAAGAGACAACATCAGAGTTAAGTGAGACACACGAATCACACTACAATCTGAACAAATTCACAGAAAGCCAAGACTGAAACACAGGAAGGAGTTACTCCCAAGCTGCAGTACGCAAGAAATAAAAGTAGGTTTGTTAGAAGTTACGGAGTTTCCCGTCCCGTCATCCTGCTCTAGTCACAATTAACCACTTTGCCCGGCAGCAGACTTCAGGTGAGAAGGAATCAACAATCCTGCTGAATTTCAGATCTAAAGAACCAACCGTTTTTCTTTTTTTGGTATGTGCCATTTACAACATTGCTTTCCCCTTTGAAAAATCAAAGATAGGATGCTCTACACTTGCCTCCCTCCTGGATGACGAGGGGGAAGGCTCCTTCAACTCAAGTGACACAATTAGACACCCAGCAAAGAATTAAAAAAAATATATATATATATATATATATATATATATGCAAAGAGTTACGTTATTGTTAAAGAACCAAGTCCTTTTTTAGGAAAGACGGGTGCTTGGCAGTCACACAGAGCAGCACGCGGGCAGGAGACATCCAGCTGTTCCCAGGCCAGGACGCTGGCATCAGCTACATGGATGCCCTGAAGCTCCCATCTACTCTAACTAATCCGCAGGGGGCCAAGGGAGAGGGCTGTGGGATGTCCCCGTGCTGCCATCCATGCGATTGCGGAGCACTAGAAGAAGACTACGACACCCCTGGGGTCCTATGCAGACAGCAACCCCTCCCTGCAACCATCGGGCAGATAAAAAAGAACAGAGGAGTAAACAGCCTGACGTCAGAAGGGCCAGTGACCTCATGCTCCCCTGTGACGTCATCCCGGAGCCCGCGGGTGGGCGGCAAGCGCCTGCTTGCTCTCCCGGCCCAGCCCCCGGCCCCAGCCCAGTTACCATTTTCTTGCTCTCGGTGCCCCGGCCGGCCTGGCGCGACATCCTGCCCGGCCCGCTGCTCCCGCCCGGCCCGGCCGAGCCCCCGCGCCTTCCGCCCTCCGCTGCCCGTCCGCGGCACGACGGGAGCGCGAGTCCCTGGCGCCCAAAACCGCGACGCGGCCTGCGCAATGGAAACTACAACCCCCACCATGCACCGCAGCCCTCGGCATGCCGGGAGCCTGCCTTCCCAAACGGGAGGAAGAGCAGCCCTTCCCGGCATGCCTCGGGACGGGGTTGCTAAGCCGGACTGCAGCTCCCGGCATGCCTCGGGACAGCGGCTAAGCAGGACTGCAGCCCCCAGCATGCCCCGCGGCGGCCTAGGGCAGTGCTTCCCACACTTGCCCTCAGCACGGCCCTGTGGATGTCTCCACTTCCTCAGCGTGTCCCCCCCCTCAATCTGCGGATGTTATGGCCCCATTTGGGGTGGCGACCCACAGTTCAGGAACCGCAGCTCTGTGTGTGCACCGTGCTTCCCTGGCGCAGGGCCTCAAGGCGCAGCTGTGGGATGGCACCCAGCTGCTGTGGGTCAGCCTGGCCTTTGCAGCGTCCTGGGTAGTCCATGGCCATCTGCCCCAGCTAGGGGCAGGTCAAGCCCAGGGCCAATGGCTGGGAGTTAGTGAGCCCTGTGGCGAGGGTGCAGGCCTCTGCCGTCCCCTGGGGATCACGCGCCCTTTGCAGGCTGCGCCTTCCTCACTCTCTTATGAGAACAATGGTGTCTGTCTTGCCACTGCCCTGTGAACTGCTGAGCTGCTGCTGTGCTTGAGCACCTATCGCTGCAAGCCCTGCCCGGCACCGGGGCACCCAGCAAACACCTGAGGAATGACCCAGCTCCTCCATGGCTCCAGCAAGGGAGGTTGCAGCCCCATTGGAGTCAGTCAGCAGCCAGCTCCTCCCAACTCTTGTTGTTGATTGGCATCCATTGTCTTGAGTTATGACTTCAGTGTGTCCTTGAAGCATTTCCTCTGGCCACCACGAGATCTCAGGCCATTACTAAGCTGGGAGCAGAGCCCTTGTTTTGGGAGCTGAGTGTCAGGCTTCTGCACACAATGTCTGGCACAGTGAGGCTGGTGCTTGAGGATCAGGGAGTTAATGCTAGTAACACTGGCTTCAGCAGGGATGCTGCCATTTATGCAGTGATCTTCACATGATGTAGAGGATTTTCCAGAGGCATCATTGGTGATACTTCTCCAGGCTTTTGAAAGGACAATGGTAGGTCAGCCATGTTTCACATCCATAGAGGAGAGTGGGGATGATAACTGCTTTGTAAACATGGATCTTGTCTTTCTGGAGATCATGATGAATAAAGACATGCCGAAGCAATTTCCCAAAGTAAGCACTTGTGCACCGGATCTAAGTGTTTCCCATGACCCTGTGGCTGGCCTCAAACACTTCCATTCCTGCTGATGCACACCTCTTCCACAGCTCTTCTTGCAACTGCTTAGAGGCAGCTGACACAGAAAGAGTGGTTTGTTGCTAGTGTGTGGTTAAATCTGATTGAATGTAGACTTGGGGCTCTCAAAATGCAATTACTGACTTACGTTACTTAGACAAGCTGAACAATGTATAAAGCATTTAATTGTGCAGTATCCTGAATCCCTAGGGCAGGCCACGGGATACAGCAAAATTTGGTCTGAAGAGTGGGGAAGCAGAAAGAATGGGGAAAGGGGGGTGAAAACTGGTGGAGAGCAGCCAGTTGGAGGAACAGAAGGAGCTTCTAAAAACCAGGAAGCCCAATTGGAAGTGGGTTTAGAAACTTATTCAAAATTTAAACTTTTCCTGGTAAACGCATTTGTCTTTGGATGGTCTGAGTGAGACATCTCAGGAAAGCATTGGGGATGAGAAAAGAAAGTAAATTTATTGAATGGCCCCAAATTTATTGATCTGCTTCTAAAATACCTTATTCCAAACAGGCAGCCCTGCTACTTCATGATTCTGTCAATGCAGATCAATCCTGGCCTGAAACTCCTGTTCGAGTCCTGAATCTTTTGGGGCAGAGACTAGATCTATAAAGCTAAGCTGTCTGTTAGTTTTGCAATGTGAATCCTCAACAGTGGGCTAAGAACCCGCAAACTCATTTGAATTTCTGACCAGAGCTGGGATTTCTGCTTGTGGTGTCTCAGAAACAAAAAACTACTTCTTGAAATCACCTTGTAGTTGCTGAGTTCAGAAAATACTGTTAACTCTGTCATGGACCACAGCTCAATGACAGTCCCATCAAAGCTTATCGTCTCTGGGACTCCCTGAAGCTCAGCATTCAGCTGTTTCCGAGAAGCATATCACAAAGAATTTGATGGGTGAAATATGCCGTGTATTATTTGGCCAACATTCTTCATGTGTGAATAGGACATAACTGGCTCTTAGAGACAGAGAAGACAGACGCCCGTGTTAATTCGGTGGAGTGGTGACAGCATTTAAGTGCCTTCCCTTCATGTGATAACACAACGTGTGTTATCTAATGGGAAAACAGTGCCTAGGCTCTCACTCCAGCCCCAGTCTCTGTTTTCTCCATGGAGGCCAAATCATTTGGGTGAATATTTTAGGCTAGAAACTTAAAACTGCAAAGTGAAAGTTCAACCAGAACTGCGGGTATCTGGGCAGAAATGTTGCTTTTCATGTGCAGAATGCTGCTTTATTTTTTTTGACCTGATGTGATCACCAGACCAAGCATGTGATTCTGTTCCACAGTAGTGCTGTCTGAATCACTTCTGACTTCTCACCAATGCCCAACCTGCTCTTGGGATGTTATCAAACTGGCAGTATGCACGTGTTTCTTTCCATTTCCTGTTCTCCTGCAGTAGCCTCTTACTGTGACCTGCAGGTAACTCTTTCAACTCATGTTGTAGACACCTGTGCTGAGCTGCAGAAGATATCAGAGTATATCTGTGCTGATGACCTATGTAGGGCTGTGTATTTGAATCTGCGTGCATTCACATTTTATTAGACTAGAAGGTAACATCAAGCTATTAAGAAGTAAATAAGGAAGGAGGTTTTTCTGTACACTTACTAAAAAAAGATTATGGCCTGAAGTAGGATCAGCAATGAAATCAGATGAATGCAACACATCTCTCTGCCCAGGAGCCTTTTCTATCTTGGCTAATCTTCTCCTGTCTGTCCCTATCTACTTCTGTAAGGATCTGGGGAAAGTTGCTATCTTGACCTTTGTTCCTTCTGGTCCCTTGTGGGCACCATGCCACTTCCTGCAGCACAACAGGGCACAACAAAGCCTTCACAGGTTACAGTTACAAATGGTCCTATCCTTTCTAGAGGGACATTTCCCAAGCCACATCTCTGTGGAGCAGAGGAATGTGATCTCCTTGTTCACTGCAGCATTGATTTCAAGGGCATAAGGAACAGTTCAGCAGTAATCTCAGAATCTGGCTGACTCACTGCATCAAGCCAAGAGTTTTGTGCGTCAAAGCAATTCAAATGAACAAGTCAAAGCAAGAAAGCCTTGCAACTTTGGCATGGAGCTTGATCGGTTTATGAACAGAGTTATGTGACAAGATTGCCGAAGATAGCAAGGCACCAAACTCTGTGACCCAGGATGCCCTTCTAGTTCTTAAAATAGGCTGCCCCCTCCACCACTGGTATCCAGAGTTTTTTAACACTTAAAAAACAAATGCCTGGCCCTTGACCTAGGAAGTGTGGACAGGTGCACAGCAATTGTCCTGGCTCTGCTGGAATAACAGGAAGAGCTGTTGTAACAATGATACCTAAGGCCCTGAGAGGGAAAAAGCAGCCTGAGCACAGCTGGGGAGGACACGGCAGGTTCTTGAGAGAAGTCCTTTCTGGTTTTCTGTCTGTGGGGAGAGTGAGAAGGGGAGAGCGGATACCAACAGACACAATAGTCTGGAGGAGTTGCACAATGGTCTGGAGGATGCATGCTTCTCATGGGCTGCTGCTGAGGTCATGGTACCCCCCAGGCATGGAGCAGTTGTGGGCATTGTCAGGTGGATGCTGAGAGGAGCGTGTCATGCTAGTCTAGTTCATGGTTTTCCTCTCCTGTTCTGTACACAGATAGCCAGGACTCCTGGGCTCCACCCCTGATTTACTGGGTGGCTCTCTCAGATACTTGTAAAATGAAGTTGAGGCATTAGGGCTCCTTCATTGCACACTGAGATCTCCCAACAAGTGTGGAAGTCCTCAGATGAAAGGCACTGACCGCCAGTGAACATGGGGAGTACTCGTTAAGCTCCCTACCTCAGCTCCTTACCCTCAGAGCTCTGCTGGGGCCTTCCTGGCCCTACACAGTAACTCTCCCTGGATGTTGTGGAAGATCTCACCAGAGCACCAACCCCCAGAATCAGAGAGACATGGCGTTGAGTGGAAGGGATCAGAGACAAAGAAACACCGAGCAGGGTTTTGCTGTGAGGCATCAAAGGTCGCTGGATGTGGCTATGGGATGTAAATTCAACGGAAGAAAAGGGCGAGCAGTGGAAACATCATTTGTTCCTTTGAAGCAATGACTCCTGCGGTATCTGGCTGGATCAGACTAATGCCAAGAGCAGTTAAGAGGCCCCAGGGCTGAAGGACAGTGGTTGAAGTCATGTTTAATTTAGCTCCCAGCCTCAGATGCTATGGGTGGATTGTTCACAGAGGGGGAAGGCTGGGCTCTTTGGGATGAGTGTCAGGCAACCGGAGACATGCTCTCCATTCGGGAGCAGTTTTCCTGCATGCCCTTATGCAAGTTGCATCCCTGCTGTGTCGCCATTTCCCTGTCAGCAGGATCTGGGCTCATACAAAAGGGTGCTGGGAGGCTCAGTTCCCAGACAGCTGCAAAACACTTTGAAAGCAACTGGAGTTTCCGACAGCACACCTACTCAGGATCTGTGCTGCGATGTCAGGAGTACGATGGCCTTTGATTCAGTCAAAGGTAAAAGCAATTTCTGGATGGTGCTGGAATAAAAGTCCCAGCCGGGTTGGTAGAACAAAGCTCAGAATCTGTTGGTTTAATGATGGAGACTGGCATTCCTCCAACATTTTCCTTTATGCCTACAGTCATGTTGACTTGTACTTATGAACTCCCCATTATACAGATATTGTAGGTATTTTTTTCCCATTGGCTTTTGATTTCCTGGATGTCTGTAAGGGAGTCAGACTAACTGTTATTACACCCTTCTTATGACTTCTAGGAGTAGAGGCCATTAAACGTACCAAAAATGAGAGCTGAGGCATTCCCTATTGATGAAACTGCTAATGTTCCTTGTGATACTTCCCAGGCGTCTCTTTCAAATTAAGTCAAGATGGCAATCCATCAGTGACCCCAGCTTCCAGCAGGATCAGCAAATATCCAACTGGCTGTGCAGAGACTCCTCAGGCCCTGCTGATTTTAAATTAAAATGTTGCCCAGTGAGTAATAGTGAACGGGAAACTACTAAATAAAGGGCTCTATTCATTGCACATTAATATAAATCCCTCAAACATACCTAGGCAGACAGGTTGTGCTTACCCCCTGCAAGTTTTTTTTTCCGCACCTGGTGATACACGCTCACTGCACAATTAATTATGGGAAACATCGGGGGTTTTATGTAGACACCTAAGGAGGCTGGGGCCAAAAGTGAGTGTATCTGTAGGCAGTGGCTTGCTGCCTCCTGGAGCCTAGAACAGAGGTCAGCACTTGCTGCCGTCAGATGTTTCTTAGCTTCTTTCAGCAGCATGAAGAGGCACTCTAAATACACAAGTTTTCATATGTTTTCAGCTTTTTTAAGGCTATTTAAATATTAAAAAGACACAGGAAAGAGACAAGACAAGGTTCTTTAGGTAAATCCCTCAGAGCCAAGAGATCTAAGGCAAATGAGTCCTAGATCTAATGGATTTAGATTCCCTCTGAATAGACCCTTGAATCAATTAAAATAAACCACTTGCCTGCCCCTCCACCACCAGGCCCCAGAGGTGGCTGCGTTTCAGTAACCTCAGTGCTAGCATCTGAAGTGCTTTGGGATCCATACACAGATGTAAATTGTTGTTACTCTTTTTGCAGTAAATCAGGGCGCTGGTTCTATATATTTTGCTGAAGCCAACAGAGAATTCCTGCCCTTATTTGCATGATAGAAGTTACAAAACCAGTCGCAGAACCTGGTTCAACTACATCTGGTTCAGCTAAACTACATCCATCAAGCTTTAGATATTGCATGAGAATTAGGCTCCTGAACAAAATTTAACCCCATGCATGTGTATCACGTTACGGGTTGTAACACATTATCGGGTTGTAAAGTGTAATGTCTATCGTGGCTTTTTGTGTTGGTAATATTTGCTGAGTTGGGGCTGGGCACTGTACTTGGGCTGAGCCAGGTGTCCCCTGCACCCCACGTCCCAGTCATAACCTGTCTCATGCATCTTTCCAGAAAAAGAAATGCACACAAACTGTTTCTTGCATAAATCCAGGTCTTCCATGGCACCTGTTATGCATGTGTGTTTTTAAGGAGACATGGGTTCTGGATGCACTTGAGCCCATCAATTGTCATATTCAAGCCAGCCGGCAATAACAATCTTACATCTTTGTAGCATCTGTTATCCCAAGGAATCCAAAGACATTGTCATCAAAAGATCTGGCCTGGAGGGCTGAGTCTAGAAGCTGCTAAGGACCTCCTGGGGACAGCAGGGACTTTGCAGTTGGATAGATTTTGCCCTGGGGAGGGTCCAATGGCTCAGAGGTGGACTCTGGAGTCTACTGGCTTTAGCTCCAGCTGCCTTTGTTGGTAGCCACACAGTGAGTGGCTGTGAGATGAGTTGTGGGGGTTCACAGCTCCATTCCTATTGAGCAGGCGTCCAGAGCACACTGCCACTGGCCTGTTAGGTGACCTTTGCCGGTGGTCTCTGAGGAGATGCTGGTGACCATCTGGAAAGGGAGTCCAGCCCCTTCCCCTATCCCCCTATTTTAAGATGGTGTTGCAACCACATGAGTAGGGTGCAGCTTGGGGGATGCTCATGCCCTGCGGATGAAGTGGAGGCTTCCTTGTCAAAGGGCTGCCAGCACGTCCCTGTCACTCTCTTTAATTTAAGCAACAGATAAAGTTCCACCCCCTGCTGCTCCCCTCCCACCCACTCAGTCTCTGGGAATCCTCCTGATTGGCAGGATCCAACTGGATTAAGTGAAATATGATCCTGTTTAAGAGAGTACTCTGCAGAGGCAGCTTTATCCAAGCCCATCTTTGCTCACATGCACCAGCCACGCTGGAAACCTGCCCAGACCAGGGTTTTCAGGGGTAACTACTGATTCTGGACATCCAACACAAGACACCTTAAAACGGACCTGATTTTCAAAGCGTGGGAGTTCAGCCTTCCTGAAGATGAGGCAGATGAAAGGTGCCCCAGTTTGGATGTCCTAAAGCCAGTGCTGCCCAACTCCCATGGAAACTCAAGCCTGGAGGTATAGCATTTGCAGATCTATTACCTATAGAGGTGGCAAAGCAATGAGGTGAACAATTTTGCTTCAGCTTCTTACTGAGCCCCCTGGATGAGGCATGCTCTATCTGACTGCAGCAGACCAGATCTTCATCTCAGTGCAGCTTTGGAGATGCTGTGTTTTCATAGTTATGAATGGAGGCCAGGCAGCAGTAGAAAGACCACAAGGCCCAGATGCTAACTGGACTGCTTTGCATTAATCCCTTGGCTTAACCCAGAAAGTTGCAAGCCTTTACAATTAGCAGTGACCAATAATTTGTCCTCTTTTTTTTTTGCCAAGGAATTTAGCTAAGCTTTGAAGATAAAACTCTGCCAAAGAGCACCATAATGCCAGGAATATGTCCCACAGGCCTTGGAGTAAGTTGAATCAACAGCTCCTTTGGTAATTTATGTGTGTTTTACTCAGGTCTCATGGAAAAGGCCCTAATAGAACTTTCCAAGCAAACCATTTCAGTTAGCATAACTCCCTTCATCTATCAAAGGGATTTGAAATCCAGACCAGAATTATGATCAAGGTTTTCTATAATTAGGTTAGCAGCATTGTGCTGGTTTGGGCCATCACTTGAAAAAATGTGAAGAAAACCCCATTGTGACGTTTTATCTCTTGTGAAACTGCAGATGACCCATCCTGAAAAATCTTTCCCCATGTGGTTTTTGGTAAATCTTGTGTTTATAACTTGCCGTATCAACACATCAGCTGCAACACTGTTCAACATTACCCAGCTAACGTCTTGCAGCTTTCTTGGGAAGTCAGGCTCCGCACTGGTAAATCAAGAAGCTTAAAGAGATTCTTTAATTTTCACAACCTTTTTCAGAGAAAATGGGAGGCTCTAAGAGAAAAGGCACTTGTCAGATGGTGGATCTAGAATTTTGAAAAGAGGGCTGCAGATGGCATGACGTCATTACATATAACACAACATATTTCTCCAGTTAAAGAAAAACTAGATGCTTTATTAATATGCTAGGGGGCTAGCGCTATACAACTCAATTTATGATCAAAGGAGAAATAAATATAAGTATTGGAATGTGCACTAATTTGCTAGATTATATATAAAGTTTCAAAAAATGCAACAAATTAGGCAAAAATAGTCAAAGGATACTGTGTCATTAGCCCTGTAGACATGATAGTTAAATGCATGTCTCTTATTCAGATTCATCAAAATATAGCCTTGGCGTCAGGATGGTGCCTCCAATACTTCCCTGTCTGTCATTTTTACACCTGAGTTAATTGTCACACCTAAGTTAAGGTTTCTAGCTAAAGTTAAAAAACAGCCTGCATGGGCTGTGAAATACAAGAGAGAGAGACATTACCAGGAATGACTGGCAGACAGCAAAATTGCAGAGGAAAGGACAGTTTGACTAGTGGAACGTCAAGACCGTTAACAAAAAGAGAGAGGGTTGTCAGCACCTGTGTGGAGTAGACAGAAATAAGCAGGACACCAGGAGAGGAAAACGAGCCATGAAGTCATAGATGCATAGATGTTAGGGTCGGAAGGGACCTCAGCAGATCATCGAGCCCAACCCCCTGCCCCGGGCAGGAAGGAGCACTGGGGAGTCAGTGGGGAACCCAGTCATTGGACTTTCTCAGCACTGCCTGACTAGAAATGCTGCTGCCCCTCACAGGCAGGTGGTTTTAAAGTTTGGGTGGAGCAGGAATCAAAGGCGGTTGCAACTGTCCTCCCCCACCCTGGATCTGCCCCTGCGCTTGCCCAGTACCACCCAGCGAGGCAGAGGCAGGACTTGAAACCAACTGGCAGTTGGTTGCTGTGACCTCTCTCCACAGGTTTAGCAAGACGGAGCTGTCCTGGAGTCAGGAGGGTGCACACTAGCAGTCCACACTTGGCTGTAGAGAATACACATCTGTCTGGATTTCTGCTTTGTCACTGGTGCAGCAAGAAATAGATTTACTGGGAACGGGGCCGTTGTCAGAACCCCGCTCTGTATCTGTTAAAGAATCGGGAGTCACTGCCCGAGGCAGACTGGAGACTTTTCTGCTTGTTTGCAGTGTCGTCCTTCTTCCCTTGCTGCTTTCTCCCATTTGGGAGCTGCCACCTTCTGTCCTGGTCACCTACAGCTACCGCTGCCATTTTTGCTGCCTGGGACTTTGCTGGGTTGTCTGTAGCATCCCACAGCAGCACTGTCCTCCTCCTGCAGTCTCTCCCCATCCACCCCCAGGACTTTCCAGCTTGCTTGCTCACCATCCAGAATCGGAATCCAGATTTTCAACCTGGCTCCCGTTTTTATCATGTGCCCAACCTGTTGGTAAGGGTCCTTGTTCTGCAGCCAGGATTTACCTCTGAATGAGGCTGACTGCATGTTGGGTTCCTGAGTGGGAATGCCACCAGGTTGTGTTGACAATAGCTGCTCCTCGCCCAGGTCTAATGCCAAAGGCCTCCCAAATACTGGATCCTGGTGTGTGGGGCTGGGCATTTGCTTGGCCGGGCAGGCATGTTGCAGTCTTGTGTGCTCGTTGCTTCACCTCCCATTGGTTCTTCTTGGCTGGGAGGAGAGCACAGCACTATCAGGCCCAGGCGGGGTGTTTTTCTGCGGTGGGAGACGGAGAGACGCTGGGTTAGATCCTGACTCTCAGATTCTTTGGAGTCCACGAAGGGGCATGTTCCAGCACAGAGAGTGCCAGGCAGCTTTGTTGGAAGCTGGAGGAATAGCTGGTCAGTGGGGTGTTGTGTGCACGCCTGGCTGTGCATGCACTTGTGCTGGCTGCTCAGCAAATGTCGACAGGCCAGGCAGGCTGCACTGAGACCAGCTCCTTCCCTGCGCCCTGGCACCTTCCTCACAACTGCCACCAGCACCCACATGGCTGAGGGCGTAGCTGGAGCCCTGCATGCTGCCTCTATGCCAGCCAGGTGTATTAAGGAGAGGTTAATGCTACGAGGATTAGCAGAGAGCTTCTGGGTTCCCCAAGGGGTATTTCCTGTCAGCCCTAGACAGGCTCCAGCAACCCAATCCTGTGCTGAAAGCTGGGGCCTGGAGCTTGGCAGAGTGGCTGCTGACAGGCTGCTGTCAGAGTCCTGGGACATTATCTGTGCTGTGAAGGCCTTTCCAGGTCTGTGCTTCTGAAGGACAGGCCGTGGAGCAGCCCCCAGCCCTTGCCGAGAGCTCCTCTTCCTTGTGCAAGCTTGTCAGGAGGTGAATGGGCAGGATGGAGCCCAGGGGATTCGTGAGCATCAGCTGAGACACCCGCTCCCAGGTGCCCAAAACCCAGGCTCTCACCCACCCTGCCATTCAGCCCCGCTCCTGCAGGGCATGCCAGCTTTGTTTTAGCACCTGATAAAACTGCAGAGAAAACAGTTTCCAGACCCCATTCCATTTCCCTTTATACTGAGGTGATAACACCTCCGAAGACCGGTAATGGAGACAGGCCCATGTTCACGGGTCTCATTGCTCACCTCATCCCATAAACACAGCCCTAAGGGCAGCCTCGGGCATTTCTGCCTTCCTTCCCTAGCAGCTTTCATGCCTGTGCCCCATGTTCAGCACAGAGCAAAGTGCTGCCGGGACCTGGGGCGTTGCGTGCTGTTCTCAGCAAAGATGGATTTGAGCACGGGCTGAACCGCTTTGCTAGACTGGGGCTCTTGGAGTGTAGCTGCCCCCTCAAGCTCAAAGGAGTTGGGCCCAAATGGTGTAAAGCTCAAAGATATTGCCCACGGGGTGGATCCAGCCTGTGGAGCCATTTCATAGGGCTTGTGGAGGGGCTGGAAATTTGGGAGGGTGGTGGAGGTGGGGCCCATGACCAACTTCCCAGGTACAGAGCCTCACTGAGGACATCAGAGGCAGGGATGGGGCAAGCAGTGGAGGCATTAAGCCCTGCACCGCTGCTTACCCAGCTGCCACTTGTGCACCTGCCACCACCAGGTCTGGATACAGCTCATGAGGCTGGTCAAGTTTGAGACTCCTGTCCTAAGACAAGCTGCATGGACACATCCCAGAGGCATGGGGCTGGGTGAGGGGGCATGTTGGCAGAGGAAGCGGTGAATGAGAAAGCACTAACACCTAAAGACCTGGAAGGTGCCTGGCTTGCAGGCCAGTTGCCATGTCGCCCTGCAAGGATCCTTGCACTATAAACCAGAATTAACATCCACTTCCCAGGGGGTGCACAGGGCTTCATGAGGTGTCACAATCCATCCCCCCACCCACCCCGCTTCCCCTTCCCAGACACGCATGCAGCATTTAGCAAGAGGGAGAGCTGCAGTGATTGTGACATTATTTTTCCCGACGCCGGGTGGAACATGAGAAGCTTGCTCCAAAGATGTATGGACCCTCTAGGAAATAATATATTGTGTCTTTAATCGAGAATCAATTAATCATAATTGTAGGAGCTTTCCAAGAGCTCACTTTGCTTGAGCAGGAGCCAAAATGAATAAAATATCTAGTTAATACCCATGACATAATTCCCAAAACAGACATTCCCGGCTTCTCTCTCCAGGCTGAGGGCTTGTATTTTATCCAGAGGTAGCAGGAAACATTCAGCTCAGAGCAAAGGCACTGGTTTCCACTGTTTGCAGCAATTTATTACACCTAATGTTTCTAATAGGACACGAGGCAACATCTTATTAGGGAGAGAGAATTCCCAGTTCCACGTCACATGTGCAGGAAGCAACGGGAGCGCGAGAGGAGAGAGCTCCCAGCTGCAGGCCGGGGGTGCCTGGACACCGTGAGCTAAGCACTGCTCTGCTTTCAGCACCCAAGCAGCCCCTGGAGGGATGGGGTGGGGACGTGGAGTTGCGCCCCTTTAAAACCAGAGGGACGGCTCGTGTGCATGAAGTGGAGTCTCTCTGGAGGGGACTTAGACCAGGCCTCTGAGTGAAAGGCATGCTGTGTAGGCATGTGCGAAGCAGCTAGTATTTGCTTCGGATTCGGATTCAGCCGATTTGTGGGACAGCAATTCGATTAGGTGATTCGCAACACTGTCCCGAATTGATTCAGCCAAATCTGGTTCAGAAATTCAACTGCTGCTGATTCTCTGAATCAGACAGGCCAGACCCTTCCCCCCCCCAGCCCGGCAATGGCTGCCCGCCCACCCCACTACACTTGGGAAAAAAAGCCCTGACTCAGCGGGTGCTGCAGGGTGGGAGACAATCCCCACTGCCCTCCACTGCTGCATGGGGGGCTCTGCCACAACTTCCCCGACTCCCGCCTGCTCCCCCAACACCCCATGGCTGCCCCGCCTGCCGTGG
>NW_017728939.1:4628591-4640380 GCF_001723895.1 Crocodylus porosus | reverse complement strand
GCAGCCTTAGAGGGGGGCTGGGAGAGCAGGCAGTGGTTGGGGGGCACTCAGGAGGGCTGGGAATCAGGCAGGGGATGGGGCCTGGCAAGGGTTCCCCCATGGTCCCCTTCCCTCCTTTCCCCCCTGCCGCCCTAGTACTTACCAGCTTGGAGTCGCCTCCAGCTCCCTGCTGCAGCCACCAGGGACTGCCCGAATCATCGAAGCTCTCCGAATCTTTTCCGAATTGATTCAGAGAGCTTCAAATCGATTCGGTCCTTTTCATTGGTCCCCTGATTCAATTTGGATTTGGAGATTCAACCACCAAATTGAAATGAATCTCCTCCAAATCAAATCAGCACCTGAAGCTTTGCACAGCCCAAATGCTGCGCGGCCAAGGTGGTGGGTGGTTTGCCAAGTCCTTTCAGGAGTTCATCCTTGAAGTTTAAGGCCGAGGAGTCAGGGGTCTGGGGTTCTGCTCCCAACTGTGTTTCCCGTCCCCTGGGTGATGCGGGTAATGGCACGTCGCAGTCTCTCGCTTGCTTTAGCTCCCCTCTGTGCCGGGCGGATCACAGCACTGACCTGCTGCACGGTGCGGGGAGAGTGTCAGCTGTAAAACACTTCAGAGGACAAGGAGACTCATCCTAGCACCATTCCCTGCTGCATTTGTGTTTCTATCGATGTCTCCCATATGGGACCCATCACCTTCGCACCTGAGTCATCCATTGACTACTGGCAGGCTGGAGCCACCCATGCCCAGTTCACACAATTTACAGTCTCTAGAAGATCTCCTGTTCTATTCTCATCGATACCTGACACAACAGCAGCAGTGCTGGTCACTGGGCTCCCCAAGGGGAATGTCTGGGGAGACCCTCGCCTGGGGAAAGACAGGCATGCACCAGTGGAAGCAGGACCCGCTTGAATTGGACACAGGATGGGAAGGTGTCTTCTGAGTGAGGTTGCAGCTCCTCGCTATCACAGGCACAATGCTGTATTTTCCTGCTCATACATGTAGCAGGCTCTGTCTTCAGAAGGGCTGAGCCAGTCTTCACCCACACGTCCACCACACTCACACTGCTCCCAGGCAGACCTGAGAGCAGAGCTGGACTGAGCACATCTCTGGGTCTTGCTTGGGGCAATGAGCTGGTTTGGGTAAAATGTCACCCACTTCCAAGCCTCCCTCCCTCATTTCCTATCCAGGAAAGATTTGTGCCCCCATGTAAACCTAGAAGGGCCAAAATACCATGAAAGCGGCTGGTGGATGGGATCTATAGCCCAGCGGAAGGCAGGAGGATAGGATGTCTCAGGAGCCAGGCCCTTGTGCTGAGACCCCAATGCAGAACCATGAAGCGCTGCCTCTCCCTCATGCTCCTTTCGAGGCCCATCCCCTGCCCTTGCAGGCAGAAAGGCCAGACACCCCCAAGTGTCTGGATGCCACATCCTCCCACGCTGCCAATGACAGTGTGCAGCTTGGCAGCATTGGCTTCCAACGACTGCCTGTGCCAAGTCCCAGCCGGCCCTTCCTGCCTGGACCCTCTCCCCTCGCTAACCCACACATATTTGAGATTTTGCCTGACACCCGGGGCATGTTCATTAATAACTCAGCCCTGAAGAGCTGCCGGCTGGGCTGATTTACAGGGCACTTGAATCAAATATTTCTCTCCAGATCCAAAATAGCTTAAATGCAGATTAACCCCTTGACTTTGGGGGAGGAGGTGATAGAGGGAGGCTGCCTCATGTTGAACTGCGGAAATGCAGAGAAAGAAGCAGCTGAGAGCAGGCTGGTGGCAGCAGTGCCCATTCCCTTGCTAGCACCCCTGCATTTGTAGCCAGGTGTCTGTTGGGGACCAGGGTTTCCTTTGCAGGAAAAGAAAAGGTCCTGGGAAGCAAAGCTGCCCTGAATCCTGGAGAGAACAACTCTGTGGGAAGGTTTCCACCTGGCCAGATTCATCCCATGCATACAGCCAGTGCCAGGGCTTCCACAGGCACATGTTAGCTCTGTGGTGGGGGGAACTATGCCTGAGGGAAGCCATCCCATGGTCCTGGAAAAAATCTGCTCTTCATGGGCCAGAGTCCACTCTTTGCTCCCAGTGACCAGCGCCTTGTAGAAAGAAACAATCCAGGGGCAAATGCTCTTGCTCTGCCTGTACCTGCGGGCAACTTCCCTCTGGGACAGGGTTCTGGACTCAGTGGGACCCCAGTCCTGTCCAATGACTGTTGCACGCTGCCATACCCTGGCTCCAGTGACTCCCACAGAAGGAGCCCTGCAGGGAGCCGTGTAGGTCCCTGGGGTCAGGCTGGGTGCTGGGATGCACAAGGCGAGGAATCCCACCATCCCTCCAGGGGATACAAACACTACTCAGTTGGCTCTAAATACGGCAAGGTTGTTCCCCCAGCCCAGCCCAGCACAGCCCAGGTTTGGCTAATGCCATGTGCGATCTGCTTCTGGCGTTGGATCATCTTAAGCAGCTGCAGATTGTCTGGGGAGAAATCATCTCCAGGAGAGCTTTCCACCCCCTGCAGGAGGTGGCTATTGCTTGCTGCAAGCAGGGTAGCTAACTTTGACCGTGGGGGCTGGCTCCCATGATCTGAGTTTTATTTTTTCAACCCAGGCACTTCCCTGATGCATCTCCTGACTTGTAAAATGGCTCCTAGGACCCAATCCCAAATGCACTGAACTCGGCAAGGACTACCACCTGCTGCAGCAGGCATTGGATTTAGACTTAACAGAGCTCCCGTGTGGTAAGTCTCACCACTAACCATTGCAGCACATCCTCCACCCCCTGTCCTGGGCAGTGTTAGAGGGTTGCTGGTTAGAGCAGTGGAGGCCCGTCTACACTATTCTTCTCTCCTGATGTCGTAGCCAGCAGAGCTCCAGAGGTATCTCTTGAGTCTTGCAGGGAAGCAGATGTCCCTCAGGAAGGCAGGATGAAGGCTGAGCTTCTCAAAGAGGTGCTGGGACAAGCTGACAGGCGTGCGTGGGTTCTGCTGGATGGACTTGGACCTGCTGAGCTGTGTCATGGACCCTGTCCTGCAAACAAGCAACAGGGAGTCTTCTCTTGCTCTAGTGTCTCATGATCAGGCCATGCAGATGAATGGGCAGGCAAGAAGCTGCCTGCTGGGCCTGTAGAAGGACAGGCTTACAGTGCATCTGGGAATAGTAGTTTGGTTCTTAAAGCTTGGAAATAAAATGGCTTAACACTGGTGGTGCCAGGAGGAGCTGGTGATGTTCAAGGCCAATCCTCTTACATTTTAGCAGCTCTATCTCCCAATGGCATCCCTTTTAGCCTGTAACTAGAACTGGGGCGGGGGGGTTTGTTAATGTTGCATCCACAGCTTCTGTGTCACTCCATTAGCTTTATATCCCTGGGCTACTGCCATGTGGCCAAGGGCTATAACCAGAGCTGAGCATCACTGAGCAGAAGGCCACAATTACCTCCCCAGCCCTCCATCCAGCCAAGCTCTGCCAAGGGTCCTGCTGATGGAGGGGTGCCGTGTTTTGCAACAGTCATTTCTTCCCCCTTCATTCACAGCCCCACAGGGCTGAGCAGTGAGGGCCATAAGTACAGTCCTGCTCAGCCAGCAGGGAAGTGCTAACAGATGGTGTCAGGGTCTTTGGAAAGGCAGAAGCCTCAGGCATGAATTGTCCTTGTCACCAAATTCTTCCAGCCTCCTCTGCTGGGTCGAAGCCCGCGATGACGGCAGTCTTGGGACCAGCACTGGAAGCCGTGCGTGAGCCAGGCTGTGCTGTGGGCACACAGGTCTGGATGAAGCTCCACTTGTTGCCTTGTTTCAGCACCTGCTGAGGGAAAACTTTACCAATGGGGATGCAGCCACCAGTGAACAGGGCCAGTGCCAGCCCGGAGGCTGTGGCTCATGGCTGGCTTGGATCAACCAGAGAAAGATGGAAGAATTTGGTGACAGCCATTTCACACCCAAGTCTCCTGCCTTTCCAATGACTTTGACACCATCTGTTAGCACTTTTCTTGGTGGCTGAGCCAGACTTGTTCGAGTGGAAACCTTTTGCTCATTAGAAAGTCCCCGGAGCAAGTAGCTGTTCACAGGCCCATGAGGTGCTGCAGACCACCCCTTCTCCCATCTCTCAGGCCCTGTCCTGAGGACTTGAGGGAGAGGAAAGCCTGAGCCTGTTCCTGGGCACCCACCACTCCCTGCTGCACATCCAGAACTGGACACGCAAGAGCTCGTTGCCTGGCCTGGGCCCCCTTTCATCCAAGGATCTCCGAGCCTTTCATTGCTTTCACTGGGATCTCACAAGCACCCCCAGAAGCTCAGTGTTTATATCTATGCTCTACCAATGGGTAAACTGAATCCCAGAGAAGTGGGGAGAGCTGCTTGAGTGACCTGGGGACAGCTCAGGAGCAGAACCAGGGAGTCCTGTCTCCCTTCCCATAAATCCTCAGGCGAGGCTCCCCACCCATCTCCTGTGAATCAGGCCTTGCGGGTCTTCAAACGCGACTTGGAGCAAAGGCATTGCCTTATAAAGACCGAGCTAAAACCTGCCCAGAAAATGTTTAGCCTTGTCTGGCATCCCTGCTTGTCCAGCCTCGGGAATTCTCATCTCGCTGCCCCCACATCTCCGGGGGACCTTATAAGGTGGCTCTTTGGCAAAGTCATGCCGTCCTTGTCTGTCTGGGTCCAGGAGCATGTGAGCCAGGCACAGAACCGCTGGGAAGCTGGGCTCCAGACGTGTTGTGCAGCCCCCTCCTTTCACATTGTCCCTGGGGACTTCCCAGTCTGAGCCCTGTTACCCATTTGGAATTCATGAAATGGGAGCTGGCAGCCTCTCCTGTCTCCTCTCCCAGAGGACTATTGTCCTGTCAACCCCAGATCTGAAAACGGATGGTGGAATCCCTGCTCAGAAGCAGCCCAGGATGGGAATCGCGTGCAGGGGCTGGAGGGAAAGGCACAGGGGCTGGGAAGGAGGGGATCTAGCATAGGAACAGCTGGGGCAAGGCTGTAATGAGACAGGGGCAGAGCAGCAGAGCTGGGTGGCAGCCCAGACTGCAGGCCAGACAGGGTCATGGGTCAGGGTTATGGTTTGCTGCCAGAGCCCCAGGCCTGGACTGGCAATGGAGCCTCCAAGTCAGGGCTGACATGCAGCTCAGAAGGGAAGCGCCCCAGCACCTCCACACAGAGCCTGGAGCATTGACATCTGCCCCACGCTCCCCTGAGTGCAGTGAGCCAGACCCAGAGCTAACGAATCTATGGGAAAGTCTCCCGGTGCGGTCTGGACCGTGCCTGTAGAAAACAACAGCTCAAGGGCAGAAGGGAGCCCAGCTTTCTGCCTGGCTGCTGGGTGATGAATGATGAAGAAGGGCAAGTCCTGGCAATGGTGAGGGAAGGTCTGCAGGCCTTCTGAAAGGCCTGGGAACCAGGTACCTGGAGCCCCTGGGGCTGAGCCTGGGAGGCCAGGAGCTCCTGGGTATGGCACCATGCTGCTTCACTGCTCTGCTACGTGGTTACAGGCTCGGTTGCAAGCTCACCATGGGGCTCATTAAGAAATGGCCTTTGTTTATGGGAAGAGCTGGCCCCTGTGGCGCTGGCTTGTGCGTTTGCAGAATGCTCCCGGTCACAGGGAGGACGGGTGGACCCCAGCCAAGCTCGCTGCAGTCCAAGGAGCTGGCTGCCTCCCTGCATTGCTGCTTCAGGCTCCTGTCGGCCACTGTGCCTGGACTGAAGAGTGACCTCCACTCCAGAAGCCTCATTAAAAACAGGACCTCAGTGTGACTCAATGCCCCCTGCTCATCACAGTGAAGTAACAGGAAGGATGAAGATGTAGCACAGGAACTTGGTTGGGACCCAAGGGACCAAGCGGGGGGAACTCCTGGCTCTGCCTCTGGGTCCCTGCATGACCTTGGCAAAGTCACTTCATCTGGCTGGGCTTCTGCCCCCGTGTCTATAAAATGGGTCTGTTTGTTCCTGCTCCAAGTTTACCTCTTGCTCCCTGCACAGCACCAATGTAAAAGAGCCACAGCCCTGGCTAGGACCTCTGGATGCTACTACAGTCCTCAAATACCCAAGTCAAGCATGTCCGGCTCCAGGCTGACCCCAGCTCGAGGCAGAAGCATCCCCCACACTCGGAACTGCTGCAAAGTGCTCAGGGCTGGAGAGTGCAGCTCGAGGGGGTTCCTCGCCAGAGCTGGCCTGAGCAGATCACTCAGGGCCATGGAGGTACTGTTGTGTGGTATCACCTCAAACAGGCCATATAGGCTTGTGGGGGTTGAGCAGCAGCCCCCTGTAGCAGACCCAGACCAACAGAGAGAGTGAAACCCGGCTGGGAACACTGGGAGATGCTGCAAGAGAGGAAGTGACCTCCCTGGTGGATGCTATTTTCCCCTTTCCTTGGAAAGCAGCCAGGATGCTTCTACTTTGCTGGGGGCTTGCCAGATAGTTTATTTATTGATCAGAAGGATACTACATCGGAAGGGAAGAAAGAACACATAAGCAGACCTCAGTTTGGCCTCTAAAAGTGTAGGTGCAAATTTTCACGTGTGCAAGTACTCAAACCGGTGCATGTAACGTGTCTGGTTGCAACTGCCTGATTGACATGTGCAAATAAATACTGGGGTAAGAGAGAAGCAAATCACCTTCCTCAACTTTAATCCCCCCATGCCCATCATTCCTAATCAGCTAGTTCATCAATCAACTTCAGCATCTGGTTAATTAGAGGGTAGGTTCCCTGGGGGAGAGATTGGGCAGCCTTTCCATTGACCCAAATAATAAGTATTATGGACAGATTTTGTGCACCAAACCCAGGGTGTGAAAAACTGACACCTGCAAAAACTCCCAGTGGTGGAGGCTGCCTCTGGAAACCTGGCCTGGTGAGAGCGAAGTTGAGGCAACAAGACTAACTCCTTTTTCTTTCCCAAACGACGGGTGGATTCGCTTTGGGTTTGTGCATGTCCCAGGATCTGCTTGGTTCAGCTGCAGTGAAACAACGGCCCCTTCTGCAGGTGATTATCTCACTCGGGCTGCAAACCAAGATCCATCCTTGTTACTCTGAAGAGGACAGAAAGGACGGGGCATAGGGAGTCAATTAAAACAACCTTTTTCTCTTCTTTTTGGGACAGGCCATATGCTCGGCTCCGTTCCATTGTATGACTCCTGCTCAGCGAGTGGACCACTCCAATGCACAGGACCCCTGTCTGTTGGACCCCAAAGGACTTGCCCTCGGAGGAGCCTGCAACCCTCTGTGCCTGCAACCTGGCATAGGGGAGCTGCCCCAATTGATGCCAGTAGGGAGTGTGGCCCAGGTATCTGACTGAGAGGAACGACGTCTCAAGGACACAGGGGCTTTGTGAGGGCCTGCTGGGGATCCAGAGCCCTCACATTAGAAGTGACCAGGCTGGAGCTCTCATCCGCATTGCTTTTGGAAAGGCAGATGTAGCAGAACTTCAAATGCTCCTTCCTCGCCTTCCCCATGCCAGGTTCGCAGCAGTCTGCCCCAAGTGTGACGCCTCCCTGGGCAGCACATCGCTGCCCCCCACAGCGTAGTGATGTGGATAGTGCCACACACAGAGGAGGGAAGTGACTTGGCCCACAACGCAAAGGAATGCTGCAACGGAGGCAGGAATAGACCCACGTTCCTCACCGCTCACACCTGTGCTCTGCCTCTGGGTCCCTGCATGACCTTGGCAAAGTCACTTCATCTGGCTGGATTCCAAAGCCCAGCACCTTTGACTCTTTTCCTCCACTTTCCAAAGAGGTCCTGGTTGGAAAGTGCTGGAGTCTCCTGTCAATGGAGGAAGCAGTGTCAATGATGGATGTGCCCCGGCTCTCTTTCTGGGCCAGCCACGAGATCCGTGGAGATCCCTGGCTGAGACAAAGCTGGGAATGACCACATCTGCTGTGAGCAAGCCTGCTTCAGTGTGCTCACTCAGGGGATGCTGACACTCTGCACCCCGGTAACCATCTGCCTTGCACAGACACACCAGCCCCAGTCCAGCAAGTGGAGACTCAAGAAGGGACGAGGGGAAGTTCTGAGCACTGCAGCTGGGAAGCAAATTGTCCTTGTCACAGAAATGCCATCCCAGGTTCACAAATGCAGCTCTCGCCCTTGCCAGTGCCAAACCACCTCCTCACTGCTGAGCAGCTCCCCTGCACGGTCACTCGCTAGGCATATAGCTTGCATTCCCAGTGCCTCCCTCAGAAGGGCAGCTTCTTTCCCAGCCAGGGGAACTGGAGCTGTCTCTCCACTGTGGGACAGAAGGTGTGAAAATGGCATGCCTGGGCTATGCACTAAGTGCTGTGTATACCAAGAACTGTGGCATCAGGGGATCTCCCACATGCAGAAGCTGAAGCCTGGCTTAGTGCACAAACTCCCAAGCTTTGCCATTGACTTGAGAACTTCCCAATGCACTTCATGTCCTGGAAAGAGGAAGGCAAGGTCTGCATTGCTACCGTGAGTGTCTGGCATGCCCACCTATGCATCAGCAGCTGTGGGCCCAGAACCTGGAGAAGTGGTGAGCCGCCCCTGACACACCTGCATGTCATCCAGAGGTTTCTTTTCTCTGCCCGTCTTCTGAGAGTGCAGACCTGCCCTTTCCAGGCAGCATGGGGCAGCAACTGGTTCTGGGGTTTCCTCCTTTTTAAGGAACACACTTCCCTTCCATTAGCTTGTCAAGTGGCATGGGGTGAGAAAGTGTCTCAGCAGGAGTAAGAGGGGTCAACCCTGCGCTCCCTGCAACAGGAGACACTCCACAACACTCCACATGCTCGGTCAGCACTGGGAAATCACTGCACACCTCCTGCACCAAGGCTGGGCAGCAGTCACATCCACGGGAATGCAAAGCATTCATGGTGGGGTTTCCACGGCTGGGATGCCTGGGAAACAAACAGGGCCGTGCGGAAACACAGCAGAGGGCAGGGGTGTCAGGGAACTCAGCTCAGCCAGTAGCTCCATGGAATTGCAGTAAATATTTACTGAAACAAATATGCTATAAATGACCTTTCTAAGACGGAGCAAGCCCTGCTCAGTGCACAGGCTTCCTCTCCCAGATAGACAGGCCTGGGTGCTTTTGGGAAAGGCAACTCAGCATGTGCTGGCTGGAGATCTGGACTCAAGTGGGGCTAGCAGAAGTGGCCAAGCCAGGTTGGAAACAGCAGGGGCCTGCCTTTGCCACGAAATCTGAACTTCAGCTGAGCTAATTGATGGCTCAAATACTCCAAGACAGGCCATTCTCGGGACATCCCTCCTCCCCCCGCCCCCCTCCAAGCTTGACTTTCTAGGTTTAGAGAATCCAACAGCAAGCACTGTTCCCTGGGTAGCCCAGAGCCTGAACCTCATGGAGGATGCTAGCCCCTAATGGCATGGATTTGTCTCTCCCAAGCAGAACCCTCCCCAGTGGGATGAACAGGTGCCCTAAACCTTTTTGCTGCCTTCCCTGAATCAATGGCAACAGTGAAACCCCAATTTGGCTGGCTTGAATACACCCAGCTGGTAGAGCCAGACCCTTTGCAGGGTGGGAGGCACCCAACTCCTTTCCCTTCTGGCACCCCTATTGATGCCAGAAACACTTGGAGCTCTGGGCAACATGCAAAGCCCATCACAGGTCATCACCAAAGCTAAAGAAAAAGCCAGCTCTTGTTTCCCCACCGTGTCTTGACCCCTGACAGCAGTGTCTTGACCCCTGCTGTGATGCCATCCTATAAACTTCGAGGGCTCTCCCTGCATTGTCCAGTAGCTGCTCTGCCTACCAGCTTGGTGCTCCAGACAACAAAGACCCACCTGCAATCTCCAAGAAACCTGGAGGGCAACTGAGCTCCTTCTGTCCTGATGGGGGAAAGGGTGGCTGGACTGGTGCCTGCAAGCCACAGAGAGGTGTCCAGTGGATCCCCTTGCATCTGTGTTTGATTAGTAGATGTTTTCAGTGCTGGAGTTAGGGTAGTTTGGTGAATTCCCAAGGCAGAGCAGTCTTCCCTGCTCACAGTACAGGTTTACTCTGACCTCCTGTTGCTCAGCGGAGCTGTCTTGGCTGCATGAGAAACTGGAGCACTGGGGAGACAGTCCACGCTGGGCTCTTCCCTTGGCAATGCATTCTCCAAAATTCGTGCCGGAGGGCAGCTGCTTGTGAGAGGATGGCTCCTGTGATGCTATACGATATGGCAATGAATTAACTTTCAAGGCAACCTTATGGGCTTAGATGTGGGTGAATAGGGTTGGGCATGGACTTGCAAAATGCCTCGTACCCCAAACAGACTTCTAGATAGGCAGCAATAAAAGGTTTCTAAGTCCTCCCCAAACTCTTCTTCTTCTTCTTTTTTGGACACTTTTGTTTATCAATGGGAGCAAAGGGTGTCAGGCCAGGTTGGTGACATGCCGATGGCAGAGCTGCTCTGGCAAGGGGCCACTTAGCACAAGAGCACTTGCATGGCATGAAGCTCTTGTGTGGGCAGCTGGATAAGGACCTCTACAGATCCTGTGATCCTGCAGAGAGGATCTGTGCTTAGGGTTGAGCTGAGGGTTAACAAGTTAGCCCCATTCACCTATTCCTAATGCCCTCCATGCTTCCAGTCCCCAGAGCAGGATCCACCCCTAACTCTCAGCAGGCGTGGAGCGAGGCAGAGGCCAGGGGACCCAGGGCTCCATCTTTCCTCTCCCACGTGTTGCTTAGTTGTATGATACCTGATACAGACCTGATGTAGGGAACAGAGCTGTGCTCCAGTGCCCTCATGCCAGCCCCTTCCTCCAGCTCCCACCCAGGAGGTACAGGAGTCCTGAAAGCAGACTTTTTTTAAGGAATTTTTTTGTATTCTAAGCCAAATCAGGCAAATCGATTCCAAATCTGGGAGTTGTTCAAGAACCATAAGTGGCCCTACTATTGTCAAACATCCTGCACCCCTGCCTGGGGCTTCAGATGCTTCCAGATCCTTTGGTGGGCATCCTACATGCAAGCCCAAGGCCGGAGGCTCAGGGTTCAGATGTCCCCAAGTTTCACCTGCCCTCAGCCGTACGGCAGGAGCAACCTAGGGAGGAGCCTCCCGTTTCCATAAAGTGGGTGTAAAGTCAAGATCTTCCCACTGGAAATGGAAGTTGGAGGTTAACTACACATTACCTCCGTGGGTACCACCCTGTGCCAGAAAAGTGGCCATCCCCTGCCTCTCGGAAAACCGCCTCAGTGGTCACGGTACAGGCAGTCCTCAGCTTGAGACGTTTCGAACCACAACGAACGGCACTTACAAGATTTATAAACTGACACCCCGTTTCAACTTTCTGACATCAGTTACAACACTTGATCTGACGCCACGCCAGCGAGCAACTTCGCTGCGTCGCCCGGCTCCCCGGAGAACTTCTGTCCTAACTTCCTTGGACGCTGCCTTTAAGAAAGCCGGCGAGACTCCAGAAAAACCTGCAGAAGTCTCCAGCCAAGAGCCCGTCACAAAGCCCAACCCAGAGCCCTTCAAAAAGGCCAGCAAAGTCACCTCAAAGAAGTCCTGCCAAATCAATAGGATTGCTCTTTACAATAGAAATACATCAGTGTGGCTATAGCACTCATCTATAATTGACTGAGTACACAATGCTGAGTTATTTTTAGTGAAAATTGGGTATCGGGCCTTCGTTCAGGAACCAACCCCCCATTTCTAACACTGTTTCCCGTGGGAAAAGCGGTTCCGAGTTAGGACCTTTCGACTTAAGATGCGGTTTTCAGGAACTGATTGTGCCTTTTTTGTTTTCAATTTGCCTCCGAGGCCAGATTACCCCCAGGTAACTCCAGAGCCGAGAGTCGCCGGGGCTGCAGATGCCGCCGACCCCGCGGGCCCCGCCAGGTAAGCCCGGCCGGCGGCTCCGCCTC
>NW_017728939.1:4591969-4628451 GCF_001723895.1 Crocodylus porosus | reverse complement strand
GCGGCCTGGAGAACAACACGCTGTGGCTGCACAAGGTCAGCGCCCCGCCGGCGGCGCGCACTCGGGAGCCGGCCCGGCCGCGGGCAGCCCGCGGAGCAGACGAGTCCGTCGTGGGGACAGCCCCTCTACCGCCGCACAGCGCTGTCGGGGGGGGGGTGTTTTTTTAACTTCTCCTTTCAAAAAGCAAATCGGATCAAAAAGGCAGGAGGAATCAGTGCGGGGGAAAGCATCCCCATGGCGCTCGCAGTGAGCACAGCAGGAGGAGCTGTGCCGCCTGCCCTGCAGCGGTCTTGGGATGAGACCTAGCACCTAGAGCCCTGTTTGTGCTGAGCCGGTACAAGAGGTTTTGCAGCTCTGTTTTATGCGGAGCTGAGGATTTGCTCCCAAATCCATAGCTAGCGTTTCCCTGTTCTCCTCTTCTGCCTGTCGCCTTGTCTGTCTCTCCCTCTGGGTCAGCCGCTGCTTCCCGCAGAGGTGGCCACATTTTAGTGGCATGGGGTGCAGCATGTGCCGGATGGTTTTGTGGGTCCTTTGAAAGAAAAAGTGCCCACGCGTGTATTCTGGAGACTGCGCTCCCAGGACTTACAGGCTGGGAGGCTGCTGCAGCTAAGTTCTGCCCCGGCAGGAAGCAAGCACCTGAGCAGAGATAGCAGGTATTGGAAATTGGGGGGTTGCATTTGGGGGGAGGGATCTGTTGTGCTCCCACACCTGCCTCTCCTTGCAGAGTTTCCTTCTGTCCGCTTACTGCTGCCACCCTATAAACTTGCATCTGAACAGCTCCCTCTGCTTCTACAAGCAAATCCGATGTGTAAGAGCAAGGGGGCCAAAGCCTGCGCTGGCTGCTAGAGCAGCACTGACGAACCTGCAGCACATGTACCAGGGCAGCCTCCGTGTGTAGCATGTGGCAGATCGGGGAAGGAGCAGGGAGCACAGCTGCAGATGGGGCAGGAAGCAAAAAGCACAGCATCGGGTCAGGCAGGGGACGGGGACTGGAGTGGCACTCCAAGGTGGTTCAGGGCTAATTCGTGGCACGTCTACCAGAAAGGTTGCCTCCCCGCACTGTAGTAGAGGATGCTGCAAGGCTGTCTGGTCCTGAAGCATAGAAAGGGTTAAATAGAAAAGCATGGACTCTTGGGAAGCAGAGTGTAAAATGTTCCCCTTGGCTCTTTCACTTCCCCCCAGCACCAGGCGCATGTTTATGATCCGAGAAGCTATGGATCGTGGCATCTCAGTCAGCTGGTAACGCTGTTCCAGTGCAGCCCGGGACCCGCGCAGCCGTCAGGGCTGATGGTGCTTCCCTGGCCATCAGATGGGGGAGGTTTGTGTGCAGGGCGTAGTGTGCTCAGAAGTTGTGGGAACTTAGGGTGTGTTGGCAAAGAAGAGCACCTCTGCTGGCTCCCCAGCACCATTTCCTGTAGCACAGAGTGGCCTTGGGGACTCTCCCAGGCACTGACCTGGTGAGAACAGGCTTAGCTTGCTTCCTGGCATTAGGGCATGGTTGCAGGCTATGAGAAAGGGCAGCAGTTAGGACCCAAATGATCCCCTGGGCAGCCTGGGCTGGAGAGTCATGTATCCTATTCTAAGGATCCAGACTGGAAAAAAATCAGCTTTCTGTGGACTGAGCCTTCAGGGTGGTTTCCACGGGGGTAAAGATGGACTGGGGGGTGGCATTTGTTTGCCTGCATTCAGGTAGCCACAGCAGGGATACTCCCTGTGCCAGGCTTGCGCCCACGTGAACCTGTAGCTTGGTTCTGGTAGGTCAGATGAGCCTGTCTGGAAGGGGGATGGGGCATTATACCCTGCACTGTCGCACAGTGATTGCCATGGTTTGGCTGTCGCTTGCCAAGAGGAATAAGTCCATGTGGTTAAAGCACCGGGCTGGGAGGTGAGAGCACTGAGTTTCTGCTCTTGACTTTGCCACTGACTCTGTGTGGGGGTGTGTGTCCTTGGTCCAGTCACTTAGCAGATCCGATCTGGTTTCTGCTGAGCGCTTACTGTGATCTCGCACTTCACACCGCATCGCCTGGCACTAGCCACAGCCAGAGTACCCAAGGCGAACCGCAGAAGGCTGTACCTCCATTTCTTCCTTTAGATGCCTCTGGCTTTGTTCATCCCAGCGCATGAGGAGCTCTGAGGTTCTCTGGTGGATGGTGCCAGGTATCATTATTTCCAGGTGCCTGTCTATGGCCAATTTTACTGCTGAGTCCCCTACCCCCCACCCCCCCAAAAAAAGAGCTCCTTGTGTCTGTAACAACCACCCCCCACTGCCCCCTTCCAGCAGCACAGCTGTGGGTCAGGAATGCAATGCTGGACAGGCTGTTGTCTCCACGCTGGTCTGAAACCCTAATTGGCAGGATGGCAGGGGGAGCCAATTAGACAGCATTCTCCAGCCATCTGGGCTCTTTAAACAGGAGTGGGCACATGAAGGGAGTGGGGTGCCACCAGTGTGGCTGTATCTGGAGCTGTCATGGTGTTTTCCATGCACAGGCTCTGCTGCGTGGGGTTGTTTCCAGCCCTGTTTCCCAGTGTCACAGCCAGCTGGAATCTGGCTTGCACCTGGAGTACGTTGGGTTTTTGGCTGTGTTATTCCACTTCCAGCCCAAGCTGGGGCTTCCTAACTGCTCAAGGATATGAAACAGCAAGGCTTGGCCATTTCAGGACCATTTTGGTGGGTTTGAGTAACACAAACCAGACCCAGATTTAAGAGATCCAGGGTGCCCTGCTTCTGGGGGAGCTAACAGACTTTTGCAGGGAGTGGCCAGCTGGCGCCTTTGTGTCTAAGGAAGCTTGGCTTTGCCTGAGCAACACAGTGTGTCGGGGGGGAGGTGAAATGATGGCGGGTGGTTGATGCACTGGACTGGGACTCAGTTCTTGGCTCTGCCACTGACTCCCCATATGATCTTGATCAAGTCACTTCTCTTTGTGTTGTGGATCCCTGCTTTTCACCAGTCCTCCAGTCATCTGCACAGGCAAAGCTGTTCTAAGACGAGGACAGTCTCTTGCTATGTGGACTGGCAGTGCCATGAGGCCCTGATTTCCCCTGGACTTTCTGGATGTTACTATTTTACAGTTGATAATTGGTGGGGTTCATTAGGCCAGCTAGTCCTTGCAATGCCAGGTCCAGCATGCAATCTATATGCGTGCTTTGCTTCTGAATCTCCCTGGGGTTTGCTTGGCTTCACAGATTCCTGCCATCTGGATTCCACTAGGTCTTTAAGTCCTGGGCCCTCTCAGGTCTCCCATTTCCCTAATAAGACAGAACATGGCACTAAACACTAGAAGATGCTCTTTGAATGGCAGCAAGAGACTTCCTGCTGAAGGCTTTGACTTCTCAGTACTTCTCTTGTGCAGAGCAGAGCAGCATCTCCCCAGCCACAAGTCCCAGTTGTTCAGAGGAAGCGTTCAGCTGGGTGGCAGGTGCTGCTCCATCCTTGATCATCACTTGGCTGTTTTTTGGAGAGATCGGGGAACCTGGTCAGCAGCCCCTCTTGTGAAAAGGGGCTCAAACAGCTGAGCCGGACAGTGCAAAGGGTATGTTTGCCATGCCTGTCGCACCCGGGATCAGTCTCATCTCTCTGGGACAGAGAGAGGCCAGTTCCCGCCAGTGCTGTGCAGAAGGGAGGATGGGGGCCGTCTTGGTTCTGAACTGTGCTCGCTGGGTCACATGGAACTCATCAGGCCGGTGACTTATGTTTTCTTTTTTTGATCTCTTTCCAAGCCAAACAAGTGACCATGAAGCCAAAGCTGTCCTGCCTCTCCAGAGACAGGCCTTGCAGCATAGTTCAGAAGTGAAATAAGTAGTCTCTTCCATCTGTGCAGCAGAGGCACAGGCAGAGCAATGCAGTGATGTGGGATGGGCTTGGCATTCCTGCCAGACCACACAAGGCTATGCATGCAGCTGAGGGGACTGCAGCACCTTCATTTCCCCCTCCCACCCAATGTCAGCATCTCCTGGGGGCTGCTGGTACAGGGGCAGATCGCTCGGCCTCCGTGCAAACGCTGATGTTACAGGCATGGCACCAGTAACTGGCACTGTGGAGATCGTAGCTGACCCCACATAAGACCATAGTCTAACAAAAATGTGCTGAGCTGAATTCTAAGCCTTGGGCCTCCGCTGCACATTGGAGGTCTTGGGGCTGCCCTGGGGTGGCAGCGGCTGGAAGGTGCTGCCTCACCCTGCCACCCCTACCCCTGCCGGGGCACCTGCCCCTAGAGATCCAGACACAGGAACTCGGAGCTTCATGCACATGCTTCCATGGCAGGAGCTGTAAATGGAAGCATCTGTTTCCCAATGTGCCGCTAGGGAGGATTCCCACGCACATCCCCATCGGCAAAGGCATCTCAAGGGAGAGCAGTCACCGAGGAGAGAAGTTATTCCAGAAACGAAACTGTGCTGCAGCCCTCTGCTGAGCCCAGAGCAGAGGCAGGAAGCAGCAGGGAGCTCAGCCTCTCTCCTGTCTCCTTGGCTGGCCTGCAGAGGTGATGACAACCTTAGGGGAGCTCTGCTATCCTGTGGGTGCCGCTTCCATGGAGAGCCTGCCTGAGACCTGGAAGTTTGCCATGCATGGGCCACTGAACACCCAGCAGGGGGGTCACAGCTTCTAGTCCCTGTGGACAAAGTCCAGATCAAACAAGTGCCAAGTGAAAATCAGCTCCATCCTTCTTTTCCTGGCCTCCCCTCCAGCCCCTCAGGTGTCTGGTCTCTCTCCAGCATCATGGATCTGGCCCCTCCCATTGCTGACAGCTCCTGGGCAAGCCTGTCACTGCCTAAATGAGCTGGCGTGCAGATGAGTTCCTGCAGATCAGCAGGAGAAAGGCATGGGGCTGGTGTGACAGGCTGCTGAGCAGGAGGGGAGCCCGTGCAGCGAGGGAGCCACCAGCTGAGTGCTCTGGGGTTTGACAGCTGGGTACCGAGCTCTCCTTCACTGGCCTGTGGGAGCCAGCCTCTTCCGACTGACCCACTGGTATTGCCTTACATAGCCACAGCCCCCAGACAGACACAGCGTTTCCATTCATGGAGACCCTGAGACAATAAAGACAGATACTGTGGTTCATCTGAGCTGGGGCCCTACCAGCTTTGCCTCCTTCCTTGAAGAAACCAGGCACTTAGCATGCGGGAGATTGGAGGTGTCTTCCTTCCACGTATGAGTGTGGTTGTAATGCTGTCCCTCCTGTGACTACCCCAGGGTACAGGGGGAAACTTCCTGCTCTCCAGCAGCCAAGGGGTGAGCTGAAGCTCGTTGTCGGCCTCCTGCGCATGAATACCCAGTGCTACTGGGGGCGGCTGGTGTTGGGCTTCCAAACCATAGTCCCTGGGCAAGACTGAACCCTGAAAGGGGGTGTCCTCTGCCTCTGCTCTTTGAGGACCTGATCTGAAGCCTCTGGATGTCTGCTGCAGTCCATGCTCTGCTTCCACTGGGCCAGGGGTTGGGCCCTTATTTCTATTTCCCTGTTACGGACGCTGGCCCAGAGGCAGGAACCGTGCTGCAGCTGCAGCTTCAGTGATGGAGCACCCTGGCCATGCTGCCAGCCTGGGTCTGTGGCAAAAAGTGCACAGAAAGGCCTGTCAGCCCCTGCCCAGCGTAGTCTGATGTCCTCCTGTTAAGCAGCAGGAAGCAGATCCCACAGAGCCTTCCCCGGGGAAATTCCTCCTGAACCTTGGCTTCCTCTGACTTGCCCCACAGTTCCCAGGAACATTCCTGAGTGCAGTAATCACTGACCCTTAATGAAGGACCCATTGAACTGCTGCAGCTTGGATGGGGGGCAGGGGGACACAAGTAGTGCCATGTGTGCATGGGGGTGTTGGAGCCCCATAGCTGCAGCAAGGCAGGCTGGCCACAGTTGACCTCAGAAGGAAGCCAGATCGCTGTGGAAGGGTGGAGATGGGACTCAAGGGGGGGCTTGGTCTGGGGTGAGCTGTGCCCCCATGGAGATGAGGCAGGCTTCTGGGATGCCAGGCCCCCACAGCTCCTCCTCCTTGTCTCTCTGTGGGCAGCATGGGCTTGGGCCTGGCTCCCCCAGCATAACCTTCTAGTGAGGCGAGTATGGAGTCGGTCATAGCAGCCCATCAGGGCACAAACGCAGGAGATAAGAGCTCCTGGTTGCAGCCCCTTCCGGCCACATGGGCTGCATCAGTCAGCACCCGGATGCACTCGGGGCAGGCGGTGAAGCTCTAAATGAGCCACATCTCATAGCTCTTCCCTAGAGTATCCTTTGGGTCATGCTTGTACCAAATCTACCATCCATCCCTGGCTGAGGCCTCAGGTTTGGGAGAGAGGTGAACTTGGGGGCTTCCAACTGTCAAGCCGGGGCTGAGCTGAACGATCAGCTTTGCCAGCTCAGATACTGGGCCCCCTTCAGCCTGGTCATCTGCTTGGACTGTGCACTCCTTGTGAGAGGACTGGGTTTTTTATTTCAGGCATTCACAGAGCTAGGAAGTACAGCAGTGCAGATGCTGAAGGGTAACTGAACTTTGTAAGAAGAAGAAGAGGGAGATACTGGCTAGCAGGAGAGGGGGATTTACATGAGCACTATCCCAGTACTGGAGCCTAAGACCCCAGCCAGGGATCAGCTCCACACCTTGCTAGGTGCTACAGAGACCTGGAGTGAACAGCTGGTCACTGTCCCAAAATGCTCAGCCCCTAACCAGGGAGCCTCTTTGTTCAAGAGTATGCATGCACTTGCATTGGAGCCCTGGCTCGAGAGGGGCCTGACCTGGTCTTGCTGGGGCATGTGGGCACTGGGGAGGGGAGCTGAGAGACAGCCGTGTGGGTGTGCAAGGGTGGAACTCCCTGCCTCACTTGTGTGACAATGGAAGGAAGTTTGTCCAGCAGCCATAGGGATGCACCTATTTGCCCATGTGCAGGGCACATCACCTGCATAAATATAGTCAGGAGAGAAAAATATTTATGCAAAGCAAAACATGCACAGTCCCAGCGAGCAGGCACTGAAGGACAATACACGGAGGACAACCAAGTGAGACGACATGCTCTCACCCTCCCAAGCTCTTTGTTTTGCTGCCTGCTCCCCCTGGCAGAAGGGAGTACACAGGCTAGTGACCAGCACATGAAATACTCTTTGAGCTATGTCCCCAACCCTGCCACCACCATGATGAGACCTGCTTCACTGTGCTCCTCTGTGCTGCAGACTCCCTGTCTGTGAAACGGAGAGGGGGAAGGCAGGGCCATACATTGTGGGGCATCAGGGGTTAAGCACAGCCTACCCCACCCTCAGACTTGTGAAGCTGGGTCTAAGGGGCCATGAACACTGCTGTTATTGAGACTTGTGGGGGAGCAGCAGTTTATGGTGCAACCCGCACAGCCAACGGCTATATAGCTGCATGGGTACATGAAAGGAAGTGTATGTAAAGGAATAGCTAGAGGGATTTGTATGGGGCTAGAGAGGAAATGGACTGGTAGGCTTCAGTGCAACCAAAACAGCACATCATGCTCACGTTCTCCTGCAGCACTAACGTGGCCTGTGTCTGTCCAGGTAGTCTGGCTGCTTGTGGTCAGCATACTGCACACGCCCCATCTCATCCTGTGGCCTGTAGCGGTGGGGGTGGTGGATGCTCATATGCAGAACTGACCTCTCTCCTGCATTTTCCATCCCAGCTGGAGAGCTACATCCAGGAGAACGTGAAGATGGAGATGGCTGAAATCCAGCTGCATGCAGTGCAGAACCACACAGCTGCCATGCTGGAGATGGGCACCAGCCTGCTGAGCCAGACAGCTGAGCAGACCCGCAAGCTCACTGATGTGGAGACACAGGTAATGGCCCTCAGCATGGATGAGTGTGACTCCAGGAGTTCAGGCGAGGCTCGTATGTACTTGCACTAAGGTTGGATTTGGCCTGAGTAACCAATGTACAGCCAACAAGCTGTGACTGCAAAGTGCTGGTGGGAGGCTTTAATACGGTCCAGCTCTGAGGGACCAAGACTGGGCACTTCCCAAATGTCAAGGAATGTGGTTGCATCTGGAGTGCTGTGGCTATGAAGAGGTCTGGCCCCTTCTTTTGAAACATGGCTGGGCGCTGGGCCCTTTGGGAAGGTCAGGCCTGGTAGTTGTCCCTGAGCTCTTGGGATCAGCTGCCTCCTGCCTTCAGGGCCCTGATGTGCCCATGTACCCTATTCCCCAGGACCTTCCACACCAGATAGATTGAGGCCAAAGGGCATTTCCCCCTCGCAGGCTGCTCTTCCTGCTGCCCAGCTCAGAGAGGGACTCCCAGTCCGTGCTTCTCCCCTTCCTGACCCACCTCACTGGGGCTGGTGTTTCAGGTTCTCAACCACACGTCACGGCTGGAGATCCAGATGCTGGAGAACTCCCTGTCCACTCAGAAGCTGGAGAAACAGCTGCTGCTGCAGACACAGGAAATAAATAAGCTCCAGGAGAAGAACAGGTGAGGAAAACCATGACTGGCAGCAACTGGAGGGCTGTGGAGATCAGAGGGTTCAGGGCTGCCTGCGAGACCACATGGGAAGAGGGAAATCTGGGTGCTGCGGGATTTAGTGAATCCAGGGACTGGATCTTCCAGGGAGAGTGGTGAGGGCATAAAGCCATGCCCATCCTTGGACTTCACTCACCAGCCGAGGACCTATTGCACCGTACAGGAGTTGTGTGTGTCAGGGGCAGTGTGACCATGCCCAGCATATTCCCCTCCTTGGCTTAAACACAGTTTTCAGGGGAAGTTCTGTAAAGCCTCCTTTGAAACTCCTGCCCGTCTAATGAACAGACAGCCCAAGCTGGGCTAACTGTAAGGCTCCCCTTCTGCTGGGAGCCTTGGCTCCTGAAGCCCAAACTGCCACTTTTCCTGCAGGTTTCCATGGCTGTTTCATGCCACGGGGACCCCAAACTCCAGAGCTTAGCAAGCTTGCCCCTGGGACCTGTGTTTCTGGAGGTGGTTTTCGGCACACTCAGATGGGTCTCCCGTTCCCCTTGTACAAGTGTGGCATAGGAAGGGGTGGGAGCATGCTTCTGAAATGCAGACAGCTGGGAGCTGTCACCAGCAGTAAATAAATAGGTTGTCTCTGCTTGCAGGGGGCTGGCATGTGGGCCCCCACTTAGTGACAAAGCTGGCAGTGCACTGTACATCTCAGCAGAGCCAAAGCAGTCTCCAGCAGCACAGTCAGTCGGACACCGTGGTTACACACACGTACCCCCTGCCCGTCCCACACTCCAAGTCACAGGTTTAGGCTGCCAGGAGTATTCTCCCTTGTAAATCCACCTAGATGAGGAACTGAGGCCTAGAGAGATGAAGTGACCTGCCCATGGTCGTGCAGGAAGCCAGTGGCAAAGCCAGAGATCAACTCCTGGTCCTGAGCCCTGGCCTAGTGCTCTGCCCCCTGGCTCATCTCTCCTTGGCTTTTCTCTGAGACTGTTCCTCTGCCCTCTCTCCCCCTGTGCAGCCTCTTGGAGAAGAAGGTCCTGGACATGGAAGGCAGGCATGAGGAGGAGCTCCAGGGGCTAAAAGCCGAGAAGCTGGAGATGCAGGGCCTTCTGTCGCAGCAAACCCAGCTCATTTGGGAACTGCAGCAGCACCTCGCCTCAGCCTCGGCCAACAGCACAGTGCTGCAGAGACAGCAGGCCTCGCTTGTGGAGACGGTGCACCAGCTCCTGGGGCTGGTCTCACAATGCAACCGTTAGTGCCCTGGGGCAGGAGGGGTGGGCAGAGGTACTGCGACGGGTGGAGCACAGACTCAGACCCAGTTGCTCATATGGCAAGCACCATTGGGGAACTGGTGATGCCCCCCTGATATCCCTCCCTGAGATACCCGGAGCAGTCCATGAGTGCTCTAATGTTGGGCAGCTGGTCCCCCCACCAGGGATGGAGCTGTGCCTTACTGCAGCCCAGCCTGCTCCCTCCCCACCCTGCTGCCTGTGCTGAGCTTGGAGAGTGCCATTGGAGCTGTCTCTGCTGGGCTCACCTCTGCTGAGTTTAGTTTTCCATGAGCTGCACTGCTCGGAGACAAGGCAGCGGGGAGCCTGCTGCCCAGTGCAGAGCCAAAGGGGGAACAGGTGCTCCTGGGGCTGTTAGTGAGGGGGAGGACTAGGATGGGAGCAGCCAGGGACTGTGCTGAGTATATTCCCCTTCCCTGCTCCCTGCAGACATCTCCCCAGCGCCCCAGGATGAGAAGATGGTGTTCCAGGACTGCGCAGCTGCATTCAGGTCGGGCCTGGCCACCAGCGGAGTCTATACCCTGCACTTCCCTAACTCCACAGGCATCACCAGAGTAAGTCCTCAGGTGCCCAGGCCCCTTGTATATCCCCCCACCTAGGCCCCTGTGATTGCACCCTGAGCCTGGCACGTGCCAGGAGGTGGCACTGGCAGACTGTGCTTCAGTGTTATGTTTGTGCCCAGCAAAAGGTCCAGGAGGAACTGAGAGGGTGGAGGGATCTAGTGGTTGGAGTGGAGGGGTGGGAATCGGGACTCTGGGGTTCTGTGCCCAGCTTTGGGAGGGGAGTGGGGTCTAATGGCTGAAGCTGGTGGCAAAGGGAGCCTGTTCTCCCTCAGCTGTGTTGGTTGCTGACTCTGTGGCCGTGGCCCTGTCACCTTGCTGACCTCAGTGTCTCTGTTTGTAGCCAGTTTCCAATAACTGGCCAGTGGGCTGGGGGTGGGGAAGGGTGTCGTTAATTGGCACTCATTTTGCAGGACTAGGGCAGCATGCTGCCATGCACAGGTGGTCCTGGAAGGCAGAGCGCCCCCCTGCCCTGAAGAACAGTGCTTGTGAAGAGCACACCTTCCCCGTTACCAGCCCCTGGGTCTGACCTGGATCCCATTCAGCCCGCAGCCTAGCTCCCAATGGGAACCATGTCCATGTAGCCAGAAGGCTCAGGCTGCACACGGAGGATCACAGCCCGGCGCCTGCCTGGGATCCAGGGCTCCCGATGACCTGTCTGTTAGGGCATGGAGACAGCTGTTTGTGTCACCCTCCCCCCTTTCCCCATGAACATGGTGTCCCTTTTGCAGGCCTTATGTGACATGGAGACCAGCGGAGGAGGCTGGACCATCATCCAGCACCGGAAGGATGGGTCCGTGGACTTCCACCGCACCTGGAAGGAATATAAACAAGTAAGGCTTTTCTCAGCCTGCGGGGGTTTGGGACCACTGCTGTTTCCTTGCCTAGGGACAGGAAGGGCTTCCTGTACAGGCTGGGAACAGCCCAGCTATTTCCCTGGATGACAGGACCACGCTTTCCCCAGCAGCCCCACGTGCAGTGGGAAGGAAGGCAGAGCAGAGGTGACTGCCGTGCTGTGTAACGGGGGACGTGGTGGATGCCCCAGAATGTGTGAGGCAGCAAACAGAGGAAGAGGGAGGAGGGAGAGAGCTGAGCTACTGTGCTGGCCACCCCTGTCTTGCTTGGGCTGGGTTGTGCCCTGCAAGCAAGCTCCTGGCCCTGGGGCTGCTCTTGCTGCAGGGTCAGGAGGACTTGGGAACAGACAGGAGGTTGTGGGGGTGGCAATTGGGCTGCAGTGGAGAGAACACCTCCTCCTCCTCTCAGCCGGAGAGCATGGCTTCTCTGCTGGGCATCCCAAGGGTATGTTGTAGGATAGGACATATTGCATTCATGGTCCTCCATGTTTGTAAAGACCCCTTCTGCTCACCGCAATGCCCACACAGGCAGGATTTCTCCCGTGCTGAGGTCCTATGGGAGGGCTGCTCTTGAAAGTTGCACACTCAGCTCTGCTCTTATGTCTGGGATCTCCCCACTGAAGCTGGCAGACTGCTGCTGGTTTGGCTCTGAGAGTCCTGATCAGCCAGAAAAGACCTGGCAGAGTGTCCAGCCCAAGCACACAGTCACTCTCCCTTTTTCACATGTCATTTCAATCTTTCTGTGAGTCATCTGCAGGGTCATGAAAAATAGATCTTGGCTAGAACTGCGAGGGGGGAACTGGGGTGCACAGGGCTGGTTCTGTGCCTGGAAACCTTAGGAGAAAAGACTTTGGAGTGCATCCGCACCTGTGCTGCCTGTTGAAGCCAGGTTGCATTGGGAACACAGCGGGAGCAGGGCTCCCATGCAGGTGGGATCTGCCTGGGACATTACATGTACCTGGGTTGTCTTTTTGCAGCCTAGGCTTTGCTGTAACAGCCTGGGAAGCACAGTCTGAGCATGGCAGGGGGAGATGAGACAACTGAATTGGCCTTTCCAGGGAAGTGATGGGGGCAGTGACCTGGATTGCAGCTGTTCTAGACTTCCGCATGGTGACAGAGCCCAATGCAGAAGTTGCTGTGCTGTCCTTGTATCTGCTGCTCATGCTGTGCTGGTACGTGTGCAGTTGCTGCAGTATGCAGGACATTGCACCACCAGCTTCCTTCCAGGCTCCTTTCAACCCAGTGGGGGCATCTCGCAGCCTTGTCCAAAAGCAGCAAAGCACCATTGCACCACTGTGCTGGGAAACATTCCAATCCGACTCCACAGCCAGAGCCTGCATCCCATGTGAGTGCTCCTTGCCCACCAGTCAGGCCACTGATGAACCCTCCCATCCTCTTGGGCAGTTCTGGTCCACCTGGAACCAGGTCAGCCCCTGATGGAACAGGAATTGTGGAGCAGGGGCTGGGTAACTTGTGCTTTGTTCAGTAGCAGCCACTCTCCAGGGATGAGCCCTGTGCTCTGAGCCATGGCCAGCTTCCTGCCTGATTCTCATTAGCTTTCCTCTGCCTCACCAGCTCTTCTGCTCTTTGTCCCTGCAGGGTTTTGGGGCCCCACCTGGAGAATACTGGCTGGGCAATGACTTTATCCACCAGCTCACCACTCAGCGAGCCTACTCCCTCCGGGTCCAGCTCCGGGACTGGGATGGCAACGAGGCCTACTCCCTATACCAGCACTTCCACTTGGGCAGCGAGGAGCAAAACTACCGGTGAGTCTCGCTTGGTCTATGTTACTGCAGGTTTGTGGCTTCAGGATGATCTTTCCCTCTCACCACCCCCTGTCAATCCTGCCAGACCTGTGTTCTCCTGGACATCCTGGTGGCTTTGGGGGCAGCTCCTGTATCTGTTGGAGGCAGCTTATCCCCATTTGCTCCCATCCACATATGGAATCGCCATACAGGACACTGCATGGAGACTCCTGAAGTGCAGCTGAGGCCCTTGTGTCCCTGTCCACCCTAAAGTGATTTCAGACTGAACACTGGGCCCCGCCCTGGAGCCAGTTGATGATGTTTCTTCTCGATTTTAATGTTCCTGGCCACCCCCAGCCAGGTGCTGTGTCTGCAGAGGTGCCCTTGCTCTCCTGTTCAGCAGCACACACCTGGGCGTCAGCATCCCCATTCTCAGAGCCCCCGAGTCTGACATGGACTCAGACCCTAGTCAAGGATTTGCTTTTGGGGAAACCCCATGTACTTCATCCTGCTCCCAGCACTGGAGCCCCTAGAAAGGAGCAGAGCAGGGATGGAACCGAGGTCGCTCACGCAGCCATGCCCCCTGCACCCTCTGATCTTTGCCCTCAACCTCTAAGAATTTAGAGCAGAGAGCCTGGCTCCTTCCAACCAGATAGTCCCCCAAGAGCCGGCTTGTGCTGCACTCTCTGCTTTCCAGCCACTCCTGGAGTCAGCTCGCTGACCTTGCAGTGAGAGCACTAGTACTTCTGGGCTGCCTGGAGTAACCCATTGAATTATTTTGTACGTGGTGAACCAGAGCAGAGTCCTCTAGGAGGATGCCATACATAGCAGCACCATTGGATCTGCTGGAGCGCCTGCAGGCCTTGTGGCAACATGGACCCAGTCCTGGTCTTGATCAAAGGGAAAACAACTCTTCATCTGCAGCTCCAGCATGTGCTTACAGCAGCTGTGCAGGTGAAACATATGTGTCTAGACTAGAAACTACTGCTGGGAAGAGCACTACCAAATGAGAGGGATAGCCAGGGCCTGGAGTGTGATAAATGCCCCAGAGCTGTCTTTGTTGGGAGGGCATGACTTCACAAGGCCTTGATGAGATTTTCATGTTCCCTTCCTAGCTTGTTTAAATCCCTTCTGGAGGCAGATGTGTCTAATAAGGGGTTATTGCTGATGCAGCAGCCCTCTATGCTGTGCAAGCAAAAGAACCCAAAGAGATAAAATGGTTTGTAAACATAGCGGCCAAGAATATGCCTTTTGCCAACACTGAGATGAGCCACGGCCAGCATAGCCAGGGGAGCACTTGGAGAGTGAAGCCAGCTCCATCTGCACCCCACAGCAGACGCTGCTGCCATGCCACACAGAACATGCCAAGGCAGCCCAGGTGCAGCATCACAGAGATCACAGAGCTTCCTGATCTGCTCGTGTCCTCATGCCATATTGTCTAACAACTTGGCTGGCCCAAAGGAAGCTACTGCCCTCTGAGTTCATGTCCGTTGTCTCCTCAACTCCCATTACAGCCATCAAAGCTCCTTCAGGGAAGCAGTCGGAAGGGGAGAGAAGCCCTGGTCCACTGCACTCCATCCTCCTCTGGGAGCTCCAGAGCCCCTCGAGCTTTGGGTAGCACAAACCTCCAGCACTGCTTCCCTGGAAAGTTTGTCCAGACATAATTGATCTGGCAATCCTTCCCCAGTGCTGCAGGTCCCAGCTCTCTGGCACTTGTCTGTGATAATATTTGTCTCTGATGGCAGGCAGGAAGCCAGTTGTCTCCCCTATAAAAGCATACCTCTGAGCACCTGCAGCCTCAGCTAACAAGGAGAACAATAGCCCCTGCCCACCTCAGTGCCAAGCTAAATATCCCCTGTCACAGGCATGGTTTGTTTTGCAGAGGGGATTGTGTGGGAAAGTAGCAAAGCAAACATCAGCTCTTCAGAGCGCACGGTTCTCCCCGAGGCAGGCCAGGGGCTGCCCAGGGCATGGCGTTCTGGGACGTGTGGTGCTAGGAGGGTTGTGTTGGTAACTGGTTTGGAAACTCCAGCTGCTGAGGCTGCCACTCCAGAGCCCTGGTGACAGGTGAGCAGGACTTTGAGCCATCTCAGCAGCACCTGAGAGCAATGGAGGATCTGTCATGCAAAGCACTTCCCATTGCAAGTTCTGGGCAAGGTGGAATCGTGGCATCACTAGCTCTCATCATGTCTGGTGCTGTCTGCAGAGCTGCCACTCCCAGGCATGCTCCAGGGCACATACTGTCTCTCCCTGTCTGGGCAGCTTCAGCAGAATGGGTCTAGGACTAGGTGGGCACAGAAATGGGCAGCACAGGGGTGCTACCTGGACCCTAGGGCATCCTGGCATCCATCCCTCTCACCCTCTTGTAAGCCTCATGGACAGATCGAACATTCAGCGCTCTGTGACTACCCACCCCAGCCTTCTTGAAGCAGAAAGGCTCAACCTGCCCCCACGTGGGGAAAGCTGATGCCTAGGCATCTGCAGCTGCTCCCTTTGGGTTTGTAGTGACCCCTCCAGTGAGGTTTTCCTTTGGGGTCTCAGCCACCTGGGAGAGGTGCATTCCCCATTTGCCAAGCAGCTCTCACCCAGCACACACCACAGACCAACAGCCTCTGAAGCTGCCTCCATCCAGACCTGTTTTGCTGCATGCTCCAGGTCTGCCTTGTCCTCGGTCTCCCATCCTCCAAGGTCACCCCCCCAGCATTGCTGCTTCACTGGTGCCCTCCTGGAAGCACCTGCTGGAGACCCCCATATGCGTGTCTTCCCAGGCTCCACGTGCAGGACTACAGCGGCACAGCCGGGCGGACAAGCAGCCTCAGCCCCATGGGAACAGACTTCAGTACCAAGGATGCTGACCATGACCGATGTGGCTGCAAGTGTGCTCAAATGGCAACCGGAGGTAACATCCCCTGTGGGGTGTGGCCTGGGCCATTGGCATCTGTATCACTCTGGGGCTCCACTTTACTGGCTTTGTGGGTACTGAACAGGACCATTTCCTGGCCTTATTGATGCTTGCCTGTTCACGCTAGTTCCTGGTTCGCCTTGGCCCTGGTCCCAGGCAAGGGGAGGCATCCCTAGTCTGGGCCCAGGTCTGGGAAATGATGCTCCCAAGTCCTTATCAGCACAGCAGGAACCGAACAAAGGCCCCTCCTTTCCTCTCCAGCACCCACAACTTCTTTCACTTGATTCCCCCTCACCCTGACCACTCCAGCTCTGGACTGGCTCCCCCAGCTGTACCATGGGCATATTTTGACCCTAGTTAGCAGTGCAGTGAACCCCACCAAGAAGGTTCGTGTGGGCTAGGACAAAAACAGGCACACTTAGTAGCAGCCAAAAGTGGAGGGGCCTCTCTGGCTTACCTCCCCTTCCCCTCCTCAGAAGGGTAGGAGCAGGATGGGGAATCCAGGACCCCTTCACCAAGCCAATGATCCATGTCTCCACTCTGTCCTCAGGGTGGTGGTTCGATGCCTGTGGCCCCTCCAACCTGAATGGGGTGTACTACCCAGCCAGCTCCACGACAGTCCGGTACAATGGCATGAAGTGGCACTACTGGAAGGGGCCCAGCCACAGGCTGAAGGCCACGACCATGATGATCCGGCCAGTGGACTTCTGAGGGTGGGTGGCAAGCTCGGGCTGTCCCACCTCCACTGAAGAAAGACTGGCCTGGCGGAGAGCCGAGCTGCACAGCCCCAGTCGCGGAGGCTTCTGAGTCACTGAGGCTGCAACCAGCCTTGGCACCATGGCATGTCAGCGTCTAACCCCAGGGGAGCAAAAACGTGGTGGGCACTAGCTCAACCCTGGACTCTGCATCACCCCTGCTGCTCAGGCTCAAAGCAGCACCAGGTCTGTGTCCCATGGGCAGGGCAGCACAAGCAATTGCAAGCAGGGGGCTCTTCCTGCTCCACAAACCAAGCCTGTGCTTATGTCTTAGTCTCTCCTTGTGTTAGTAGCTGGCTTGCACACAAATGGCTGGCGTGCCAAGGCTGGTAATGGCGCCCTGCTCATGGATGTGAGGGGCTGATACACGTATGGACAACGTGGCTGTGGTGGACTGGGTTCCTGAGCCTGGGGCAAGGCTAGGACGAGCAGGGGGTGGGGGTGAGCATGGGCCTGAACCCCAGGGTCCACATGAGAACAGCCCTAAGGCCAGCAATGCAGACCCAGTCTTTGCTTCAGCCCATTACAAGGCCTATGTATGAGCTAGTGTTTGTCCTCTGTGCTGGGTGCAGGCCCATCTCTGCTGTGCCTAGGAGGGTGCCTTGAGGATATGGTGATGGTGGCAGGTGGCTCTTGGGAGCCTTCCCCCTCCCAGCAGGCCCTAGACTCAAGGCTTGCTGGCCTCATTTAGTCTGGCCTTTTCCTAGGACAGCTGGGAAACAGAGAGGACAGCAGAGGAATGGATAACAGAGAGGTTTGACTCAACGTGTCTCACTGGGACCAGCAACTCCTGGAAGGGCTGGCTCTGAGAACAGGGTGGCCCCGGCCGCGGCTCGGATACTCCATGGTGCGCGCTCTTGGGCTCTCGTGCTGACAGTCCGTGACAGGTTACCTGTATGTGGGGATTTGCACTTCACCACAACAAGCAAACAGGACCCACTAGGTCAATCTGAGGCCCCATAGGTAAGGGGTTTGCCAGGCATAGCAGACAGCAAGGGCTGGAGATTTCCAAGGCACCTGAGAGATCTGTGTGACAGGTCCCACACGTCAGCAATGGAGCAGAGACCCCAGAAGCCCTGCCCTACCCCGCAGCCATCTGTGTGAACCCTTTCAGCCCAAAGCCTCTTGGTCCCAGTGCACAGCTCCTCTGCCCAGGCCTCTGGGTGCTTCAAAAGAGACTTGGGAAAGCTGCTTAGACAGGAGTTCACAGTGCATTCATCTTGACCAGTGTGCCAGACTGGTTTCAACAGCTGCTTTCTGCCCCCGTCAGCCCTGAGCCAGGATGTGGGAAAGCTCCTTCTTCCAAAGGCTCCTCCTGCATCCGATGAAGAGAGCTGCAGTTCAGGAGTGCATCTGGAGGGCTCAGAGCTCAGCTTCTGATACAGGCCTGGGTCTGTGAGATGAGGAGAGCAGCAGAACCAGGGGCCAAGTTGCTGAGCCAGGTATCCCTGGAGGGAAGGCTGAATGGATGCACCCACTGGGCTTCATCCTGCACTTATAGCCAAATCCACCCCCTCCAGAGCAGCCTGCAAAGGGGCGATACCAGGGGTTCCCCTGACTTGGCCACAAGTGCAATGCTAACCTCATGCTTGTGTGGCTCGGGTCTCCTGGTCCAGCTGTCCATCTGCAGTCCTTTCCCCTCGGCTGGGGGATTGGCAGAGAAGTCATCTGGAGGGCAGGCTTCCACCCACTGGCTGGGCTTGTATAGATGCTGAGTGGGCTGGAGCCAAGTGTTGAGGAGCCATCCCCAACCCCACCTGCTCAGCAGAGGGAGGGGGCCATGCAGGACTCCATCCCCTGCACCTGAGTGCTGAGCACTGGGGACATCTCTGACCCAGGAGGCTCCAGGTGGGTGTGCACACTGGTACATGCAGATCTCTGGCTCTCATCACTGCTCTGGGAGAGGGGTGCCCACTCAGCCCAAATGCAGCACTTCCAAGAGCTAGCCTGCTCTCGGTGCCTGCAGTCAGCCCCCCCCCCCCCCCCCCCCAAGCCCCTCGACATTCCCCCAGACTGAACCCCTGTCACTGAGGGTAGCTGGGGTCTGGTCCCCGAGTGTGAGGCAGGGACGTTCATGGACCCTGGGCTGTATGTGAGGCTGCCAGTGCAGTGGTGCCCAGGCATGCAGAGGGCCTGGTGCCAGGGTGAGTGGGCATGGTTCCCAGACCTGCTCTCTGTAGGGCGCTACTCTTCCTGCCTTGGCGCCAGCAGCTGTCAGCAGGGCTTCCATTATCAGGACAGCCAGGGCACCTCTGTGCCTAGATCCAGTTCAGCAGTGAGAGATGAGAGCTAAGCTGGGCCAGGCATGGCAGCATCCCGATACCCAGCAGAGTGTGGCCCCTTGCCACAGTGTCTGAGTGCAGAAGCCACGTCACTGGCCAGCAGAGTAAGGGGCACACACCAGGTGAGAGGAACTGCAGGCCAGCTGCCCTGGTCCTGCGGCAGGTGAGTCCAGGCATGAAACAAACAGGCCAAATCCTGCTGCTGGTTACATTGGTGTCCATCCAGAGCAACCTAATTATCTCTGCTGGAGCCACCAAGCCACCAGAATGGTGCAAAGAGGTTAGAGGCAGGGCAGTGGCCTTCTGTGGGCAGCCAGACTCAGGTGGGTGGCCAAGTGGAGAGGAAGGACTAAGCCTTCTGCCACAGTGGCCCTGATCCTGCACCCGGGCTTACCAGCCTGGCATTGGTACATGAGCTGTGTGCCAAAGTGTGCAGCAACTCCAGCAGAGCATAAACCTACCTGCCAGGACCTGCGTGACAAGCATGGCTGCGTATCCAGCATGCCCCCAAGCCACCCCTTCCCTAGCAGAGAGCCAGTCCAGGGCTTGGTGAAGGAGGCCTGAGAGCCTGAGCCACAGAGTTATTTGCCTTCTCCCCGCTAGTTGCTGTGATAGGGAAAGGCAAGATTTGCTGCCCTGGAGGTTACTGGCGTGCAGGCACCCTGCAAAGCAGGGAGGGGAGAAGGAGAAGCATTGCACACCTCAGCAAAGTGAGAAGTGGGGTAAGGATTAGAGGACTTGGCTCTAGGCAGGTACCTCCACCACAGTCACTCCACCAAGCACTGGGGCTGGGGCAGCTAAGCCTGGGGGGGGGTAGCTCCCTTAGTGACTACATCCAAGCTGCCTCCCTACATCGTCATTGTAGCTCCAGGACCCCCGAGTGTCACAGGAAGAGCCTCTCCCCCAAACCAACCCACATGCCCAGGCAGGATTCTGCTATATAAACCCAGTGGGGACAAGAGGTCAGGACTGCTGTGTCCTCAGGTGCTACCCAGAGGGTGCGTGGGGTGGAAAGAACCCCACACCCCCCATGTCTGCTCAGCCCAGCCCCCGAGCCCAAAGCCCACCCTGAGCCTGAATTGCAGGTCAGCCCTGCCCTCTGCTGGCCCAGCGGGGGGTGGCAGCCATAGCCAGGGGATGCTTGAGGCATGGGGCTGGGTTTTCGTTTTCCCCAGCTGCACCCGGGGGGTTCCCCATGCAGCAGGGGGCCCAATGCAAACAGGACTTGGGGGGGGTTCCCTATAGCCCTCCCTCCTGAACCCTGCCCTCACCTACCTGCCCCCTCTGAGCAGGCCCAAGGGGAAACAGCCCACCTGGCCTAGCACTCAGGAGTACTACCATGCTTTGCAGCACCCTTTGGCCTCAGTGCAGCTCACTAGACACAGGCTGATGGCACCGTTCCACACAGACCAGTTTGTCTGGGTAGAGCAAACACTGACCCAGATTGGCTCAGCAGTGGCAGGCTGGGGAAACCCTCTGCGGTGGCTGGGACCCCAACTGACAGCTCTGCTTCCAGAGCAGGAGGGTGCAGGCCCCTGTGGCTCCTCTCAGCCCTGCCTGCAGCCAGCACTGGTCACCCAGCATGGAGGCCTGTGCACCCAACCTGGTGTAGTCCACAAGGCACCTGGATTTGGTACCTTAAGAGGCAGCAAGAAGGGGAGGAACAGGAGGATTATTGCTCTCTCTGGCTCGGACAGGCCAGGGCAGGAGCCCTGCTTCCTTCCCTGGACTTTCCCTGTCTGGTGGCTCCTCCAGCCAGCAAGCCTGGGCAGTGCGGTGGAGGTCAGCTGAATGGAGCAGGGTGTGAAGCTGCTCATTTTCCCAGCCTGGTCCTGCCAGTGGTAGATTTGCAGCAGAAGGGCAGAAGTGGATCTTGCAGAGAGTGGGCAGCACTTGGGCTTTTCAACCCTATGATCTAAGCAAGCATCTCCCTGGCATCGCCCATCACTTCTTGGAAGTACTTCATTGGGGATTGTGGAGGCTGTGCTGGGTTCACAGTGGGAGTTGGAAACTGAGGCACAAGACAGCCCCAGCTCCTGCGTGAGCAGGTGTTTGACTCCACACTGATTGCTGCTGCTGTGATGTTTCCAAATGAGTGCTGTAGCATTGCTGGTCGCAGGCCATAAGGGAGGGACTTTGTTTTCCCAGGTCTCCAGGTGGGGTGTTGAGCTGATACTTGTTTGTAATTCTACAAAGGCTTCTCCAGCCCCTGGGGATGCCAACAGTAAATTACTGAACAAAGAGAAATCCCTACTGAGTGATTTCTTTTTCCCCACTGGTGTTGTAAAGGAAAAAGAGACTCAAATGCCCCTGAAAGGTACTAGCAGGCTCCAGCCCTGCCTCTGCAGAAACAGCCCCAGGCACTCAGGTGAGGCAGGCAAGTTAGACAGAACTTCCCGTTGTCACTGGAAAGGTCTGGGCGTGAGTGATACTTGCCCAACCCAGTGGCTGACTGGACAAAGGATTCCTTTGTACAGCCAGGGAGCATGGGCTAAAGTCCCATCCAGGGTGACAGCATGAACACTTTGAGCTGACTGTACAATAACCTTTGCTGGAGTTGACACAATGTCTGAAAGACTAAGCAGAAAGTACCCAACTATCTCACTGTTCTCCCAAAAACTACTTTTGCCAAGGCTCATCAATAAAACACTGGGCATGTCTACACAAGACACTTATTGAGGAGTCCACTGACTGGCTCCACAGTAAATGTCTCACGTCTACACATGCAGTGCTATTAGGCAGAAGTAAGTTAATTAACTCCACAGCAGGGGAGTATTTGTATTTACAAGTACTGTCCTGCTGCAGAGATTTTTATTCCTCAGCAGCACATGTGTAGACACTGACATGGCTGGCTGGGACATGAGGGTGCTTCAGTGCAGTGGTTGCTTCCCAGCTAGCCCCACACTGGAGCACCCTCATACCCCAGCCAGTCCCTCCACAGCACATTGAGATGAGTGAGAGCACCCCTGGGCTGGCAGGCTGACCCCTGGGCCCCCTGCCAGTTGGGGCTGCTTCAACCCAACTCAACATGCTATGGTCCCATGCACACATATAAACGCAGCACCTGGGAAGAAATAAACTCTGGCACAATAAGCACCAGAGTTTATTGTTTTGCATTGATTGCATATGTACACATGCCCATGGAATACAAAGATTTGCCTTGCAAAAGTGCAGAGGAGAGTGTTTGCTCTGCCATGTGTAGGACTGAATGCAGGAGAAACTGCAAGGCAACTCCAGAAGAGGTTTTGAATCTCTGGAGATCACGCACATGCAGATCATTAAGAATGTGGGGAAAAGGAAAAGTTAATACACCACCTTGATGTTACTGATGATTTTCTCCCCAAGGGATTCTGCCATTAATAGATTGCATGGGGTAAAGTCCTCCCCCACCCAACAACCCAACACAGAGCAGCAATGACACCCAGTGGGCAGTGCAGGTAAAATCAGCCCCCACGAGCAGGGGTAGCAGGGTTAGCCTGAAGTTGGGAAGAAGGCAGGGTAGATATGCACCTTAAAGTTCCCCACACATTCCCCAAGGAGCAGCCTTGAGACCCAGGGGCTGATGAAGGTAAGGCACACTGTTGCCTAGGATCTTTCTTTGCCCCAAGCCCTATGAATAGACAGATACAGGCTGCTATCCTGGCCAGCCCCAGGCTACCCTTTTACTAGCCCCAGGCCTAACTCCTAGTGCCATGTGTGAGTCAGGTGGGCAGCTGCAACTCCAGAGGTGCACTGCTGGGTGTGTTGGGTTGGGTGTGCTACCATGCCCTGCCCCCTTTTACTCTAGCTGTGGTGGGTTGGCCAAGCATCCACTGACCGGTACCCTGACCTCCCCAAGCAGCCCGCGTGAGGCTTGCCCCTCAGGCTACAGGATTCTTCCCAGGCCCTGGGCTCCTGGCCCCGGATCTACAACTAGAAAGCACAAAAGCAACAATGATAAAAATGAAAAAGGCTGCACTTATCTCATGTTGGTCCTCTGGGGTCTCCACAGTTGGTACTCCATGCTGTGGTACTGGTGCCTCCGCCACCCTCACCTGTGAGGGCTAGCCCAAGGGCCTTGGCAGGGTGAGGGAAGCCCTGTACAGGGACCACACCATCTACGTGCACCCCTGATAGTATTGCCAGGCTTTTACCCGCAAGAGAGACCTCCAAGCAGCTGCTCTGAGCTGCTCTTATTTTCCCTCTCTTGAGGGGGCAGGCACTTCTGCCCCGGGCCAAATGGCCAGGTTCTCAGTTGCCCATAGCTGGGGGACATTCCTCTAGTCAGGGCTGCCTGCTGGGGCTAAGCCCGCTGCTCTGGCTTCTGACTGGCCGGTCGGTGGAGCTGCAACACAGCTATGTTCATCTTGGAGCAGGGGGGAGAGGAGTCATCCTGGCGCACCTTGGCGCAGACTGGGAAAGCAGCCAAGGCTGTGCTACCACAACAAAGATTGGGCTCCTCACAGCTTCCCTGCCATCTCCCCCTGGCATGCCAACACCTTACAAGTCAAGGTTGTGGGTGTTTTTGGCACTTTACCCAAAAACTTTGCCCACCCCGATCTAGTGGAAGTTTCCTGATTACAGACCCTGGTTCTCATGGGGGACTTCAATCGCCCTGACATCTGCTAGGGGGGCAATACAGCCATGCACAGGCAATCCAGGACGTTTTTGAAGAGTGCTCAGGACAACTTCCTGGTGTAAGGAAGTGCTGGAGAGACCAACTAGGAGCTGTGCTCTTCTTTACCTGCTGCTCACAAACAGAGCAGAATTGGTGGGGAACTAGAGGTGGATGGCAACTTGAGCAGCAGCAACCATGAGATGATTGAGGTCAAGATCCTGAGGAAAGGAAGAAAGGCGAGGAGCAGAGTTAAGACCCTGGACTTCAGAAAAACAGACTTTAACTCACTCAGAGAACTGATGGGCAGGATCCCCTGGGAGGCCAGTCTGAAAGGGGAAAGGAGTCCAGGAGAGCTGGTTGTATTTTATAGAAGCCTTTCTGAGAGCACAGAAACAACCCATCCCAATGTGCAGAATGACTAGCAAGTATGGAAGAAGACCAATTGGCTTAGCAGGGAATGCTTCAGTGAGCTAACATACAAAAAGAAAGCTTACAAGTGGAAACTTGAACAAATGACTAGAGTGGAGTAATCAGGAAAGCCAAGCACAATTAGAGATGCAGCTAGTAAGGGACGTGAAAAGGAACAAGAAGGGTTTCTACAAATATGTCAGCAACAAAAAGAAGGTCAGGGAAAGTGTGGGTCCCTTACTGAATGGGGGAGGCAATCTAGTGACAGACGATGTAGAAAAGGCTGAAATACTCAGTGCCCTTTTTACCTCAATCTTTATAGGCAGGGTCAGCACGCAGACTACTGCACATAGCAGCACAGTCTGGGGAGGAAGCAAGCCACCAGCACTGGTGAAAGAACAGATTAGGGGTTTGTAGCAGGGCACTAAGATGCGCCTGCTTCTTTAAGGCCTGAGGTGGCCTGGCCCTGTAGGCTAGGCAGAGCTCCACAACTGTGGGTTGCCTGAGCAACAGCTTGATGGGGTAATTGGCTAGCACCTGCAGGCGGTCAGATGACCGGGAGGGGGCAGGGCCCTGGGGATATATAAACCCAGGGTAGGAGCTAGCAGGGGCTCTCTCTCTAGCAACCCTGAAGGAAAGGAGCCCCTGCACAAGCGAGCTACCTGAAACTACTTTGCTGCCTACAAGAACAGTGAGGCTCCAGGAACTTGAGTTACCTAAGGCTAAGAGACGTGGTGCTAAGGGAGAAAGTTTTACCTTCTTAAAGAGACAAAATACCGTCTCCATTAGCGTTATGTTGTACTCTGGGGGCTTGTATTTGTGTTCTAGTTTATACTGGGGGACCAGGAAGAGGCTAGTAGGGAAGGAAGAGGCCTCACTGGGGCACATTATTGTGTAACCCCAGTGCCACAGGGGCGTAGCAATGGGGTGCAGAAATCCCAGCACCAGAGGGGTGTAGCAGTGGGGCCAGAGAGCCCAGAGCCAGATGGAGTCCATAGAGAGTCCAGTGCTAGAGGGGTACATAGAGAGCGTGCAGAAGGCTAGTCACCAGAGAGAGACACACACACACACACAGAGGTGGGCATCAGGGAGAGAGGTGCAGAGCCAGGTGTCAGAGAGAAAGACACCAGAGAGGTGCAGAGAGATGGGCGCCAGAGTCCAGCACCAAGACAAGGAGAAACCCCAAGTTGATAATAACAGAGTAACACCTGTGAGGCATGGGACACAGATAAGGGGAGGTTGGAGCTGTGTATGCTCTAGGCATTAGGGCATTAAAAGGGCAGCCTCTCACCTAGAACCAACTTATTCACTACATCAAAGGTGTGGCAGTTGAGACAGGTGGGAAGACTTCCCAGACAGGTGAGTGGGCCACTGTTGTGACCGGCTTTGAGACAATGCATCTGTCACAGGGCTATTTAGAAAAGCTGGAATTGTACAAATCAATGGGGCTGGATGGATGCACTTGAGAATGCTGTGGGAGTTGGCTGATGTGATTGCAGAGCCACTGGCCATTATTTTTTAAAAGTTGTGGCAATCAGGAGTGGTTCTGGGTGATTGGAAAAGTGGCAAATATAATGCCTATCTTTAAGAAAGGGAAGAAGGAGGATCCAGGGAACTACAGACTGGTCAGCCTCACTGCAGCCTCTGGAAAAACCATAAAGTAGGTCCTCAAGAAATCCATTTCTAAACATTTGGAGAAGGAGAAGGTGATTAGGAATAGCCAGCATGGGTTCAACAAAGGTAACTCATGTTCAGCCAACCTGATTGCCTTCTATGATGAGATGACATCTCTGCGGATGTGGGGAGAGCAGTGGATGTGATGTATCTTGACATCAGCATGGCTTTTGATAGTCTCCCATGGCATTCTCACATGCAGCCTACAGTGTATAGGTTAGAAGAATGGACTCTAAGGTTGATAGAAACATGGCTGAATTGTTGGGCTCAAAGGTTAGTGATCAATGGCTTGGTGTCTAGTTGGAAGCCAGTATCAAGTGGAGTACCCCAGGGGTCAGTCCTGGGACTGGTTTTGTTCAATATCTTCATTAATGATCTGGAAAATGGGATGGAGTACACCCTCAGCAAGTCTGCAGGTGACACCAAGCTGGGGGAAGTAATAGATGGAACAAACTGGAGGACTGGGCCAAAAGACATCTCATGAGGTTCAATAAGCACAAGTGCAATGTCCTGCACTTAGAACAGAACAGTCCCATGCACGGGTACAAGCAAGGGATCAACTGGCTAAGCAGTAGCTCTGTAGAAAAGGACCTGTGGGTTACAGAGGAGAATAGACTGAATATGAGCCAGCAGTGTGCCCCTTTTGCTAAGATGGCTGACAGCATACTGGGCTGCATTAGTAGAAGCGTTGCCAGCAGATTGAGGTAAGTGATTTTTTCCCCTCTATTTTGCACTGGTGAGGCCATATGTGGAGTCAGCACTGACCTGAGCAGGGTGCGGGGCCCGGGGCAAATCAGCCCATGTGGGGCCTCGCCCCTGCTCTGATCCCACAACCCTGGACCTGAAGAAGCTGCTGTCACTGGTGACATTGGTGGCAGGGGGGGCTAGCGAGCGGCTGGATGCAGAGCAGCTGTCCCACCTGGCTCCATGCCACTGCTGCTCTGTTCCGCCCTGCAGGGTCCCCCAAAGCATGGGACCCAGGGTGGTCACCCCAATTTGCCCCCCACTAGGGACAGTCCTGTCTGGAGTACTGTGTTCAGTTTTGGGCCCCCACTCAGGGGCAATGCATAGGGGGTGCACACAAGTGCACTTGCACCCCCTGAGCATGGTGGACACCCTCTACAAAAAGGTGCCATTTGCCACCCCACCGCTGACATCACCGCGGGCGGTCTGCAATCCCTGCTGGCCATTGCTGATGCTGCTGGAGGCAGTTGTGGGTGGCACTCACCGCTCTCCCGCTTACTGTCACCACGCTTCTGCTGCTGCAGTGCCCCTCTAGCCACCGGGGTCACGTGTCGTTCATGCCCCCACTACAGAGGATATGGGCACATTGGAGAGAGTCCAGCAGAGGGCAATGAAAATGGTTAGGGGGTTGGGGCACACGACTGATAAGGAGAGTCTGAGGGAACTGGGCTTATTAGTCTGGAGAAGAGAAGACTGAGGGGGATTTACTAGCAGCCTTCAACTACCTGCAGGGTGGTTTGAAAGAGGATGGCGCTGGGCTGTTCTCAGTGGTGGCAGATGACAGAACAAGGAGCAATGGGCTCAAGTTGCAGCAAGGAAAATTTAAGTTAGCTATTAGGAAAAACTCTCTCAGTAGGCAGGCAGTAAAGCACTGGAACAGGTTACCCAGACAGGTTGTGGAATCCTTGGAAGCTTAAAACCTGGCTTGACAAAGCCTTGGCTTGGATGATTTAGTTGGGGATGGCCCTGCTCTAAGCAGGGTGTTGGACTAGATGACCTCCTGAGGTCTCTTCCAACTCTAATTTTCTATGATTCTAAGAAGAGCCAAAGGCTTAGTGGATCTCAACTTTGTGAATAATATTAAGACTAATAGCATTTTTTTTTGCTTATAGAAATAAGAATATCAGGAGGAAAGGAATGAGACCACTATATGCTGAAGATGTGGGGAGGATCAATGACAACGTGGGGCATGGTCCAAGAACTGAATAAATACTTTGTCTCGGTCTTCAGTCAAGATGACAGTAATGGAGTTCGTTGGTGGTGTTCCACAGAGCAATGATGAATGAATAGAAATATTACCATATCTGGGGTAGAAGCAAAAAAGCTTAGACTACTTGTTATCTTGAAACCTGGAATAATTTCCATTCTAGATTGTTGAAGGAGCGGGCACAAAATAGCAATTTCTCTGGCATGGATCTTCTCTGAATCTTGGTGATAGCAGCCTCTGACTGAAAAACAACAAATGTGATGCCTGTTTTTTTAAAAAAGGTGAAAGAATGATCCAAGGAATTACAGTTCTAGTAGCTTGACTTCAACAGCAGGTTGAAGAGCAAAGGCTGTAGAAAAGAATAGTTCATGATATGAAAGAAATGGAAAATGGGTCAAAACACAACGTGAGTTTTCCCAGAGGATAATTGCATCAGGCAAATGTAATGTCCTTCTGTTATCACACTAGATATTTCTTGGAAAAAGTTAATGGAGTGGACTTAACTTTTGATACCGTGGCTTATGGTCACATAGTGACAGGTACCGAGGGAAGGTTTTAGGGATAGCACATAGTATCAGGCATGTTGGACAAGGAGAGCGAGCACATAACAAGATGTGGATTAACCAAGAGGGAGAGGCTTTGTGGCCACCACATGGAGATAGGCATGAAGTCACCACCATCGTCCTTCATAGTAGAAGACTGCTTCTTCAACAATACAGTGACAGGTGGACATGTGACAGTACGTGCAGTGACAGGGAAGGCTGTGTAGGCTTTTGTTCTGCTGTGCTCTGTGGACTGGCTCTCAAGCTACCATCCTAGACCAGGGGCAGGCAATTATTTGGGCTGGAGGGCCACTTAAGGAATTTTGGTGAGCTGTTGCGGGCCAGGGGCATAGACGATGTGTACGTTTTTGCAGTGGGGTGGGGGGCACAACTCCGCACCACCACAGGTGCTCCCACTGCTGCCAGGTGCTGGCCCCAGCTGGGCTGCAGTCCTGTACCCCACACCACATTGTCAGCACAGAAATCTGCAGGGGCACATGCCCCCGCAGTCCCTGTCATGCATTGCCTATGACTGAGAGGGGCATGCTGACCCAGCCTGGCATGGTAGGCATGGGGAGTGCTGACCTGGCTCTATATGGCAAGTGGGGGGCAATTGGTCCTGTGTGGCCCCAGACCCATTCACCCCCCACCGGGGAGCCTGGTCACAGGGTCTGCCTGGCTTCATCTCATGAAGTTTGCAGGCAGTCCATAAAAGCCATATGCAATGGAGCTGGCAGCCTGGCCCCATATCTCTCTCTCCCACCCCACCCACCATAACCCCACACTAGGGCTGTGCAAAATTTCAGTGGGTGTTTCATTTCGAAGCTGTTTTGACACGTTTTGAGCTCGAAACAGTGACATCAAAATGAAACAAAAGACTTCAAAACAGCTTTGAAATGAAAAGAGGGCGCTCAAAACGTTTCAAGTTTTGCAGCCGGGCTTGCTGCAGCACAGGCCCCCAGATCTGTGCGTGGGATGACAGCATGCTGCCACTGCCAGCTGGGGCCAGTGGCAGCACTAGGCTTCCCGGCGCTTGGCACGGGCTGCACCCAGTGCCAGTCCCAGCCCGCAGTGGCAGCCTGCCATCATCCCGCACAAAGATCCGGCACCTGTGCCCCCTGGGAAGAGTCCAGCACAGCTCCACAGCAACCCCAGGGGGGTATGGGACCCCAGAGCTGCGTGTGGGATGACAGCAGGCTGCTGGCAAGTGATACGAGTTTTACTTGTCAGCAGTTTGAGGTGCAGTTTCCCAGAAACCCCTGCACCTGTCTCCTTGAAACTTTGGCAGGGTTCATGCCTTCAGAAGTGGCTACTGTCCCTTCAATTTTCATTCCAATCAGGCAAGAAATGACAAAGTTATAGGTATTTTCATGATTCCCCATTATGGCCTATGGGCAAAACATGGAAACGGTGTTGAAACAGCAAAACAGTTTTGACAACACTGTGAGGGACTGGGGCCTAGGAGCGGCTGTGAACTCCCTAGCGCCCCCTACCATCACGTTATGGTGGACTAGGCACCCTCAAATCCTCGCCCACCACAACTTTGCCGTTTAATAGGTTAAATGGGAGGCTGCCTTTGTTCCCCTAGTGAACAGTATGTGCGTCCTTGCCCCTACTCCAAATGGGGTGCCTCAGTGCGCCCCTCCCTTAAGGGGTATGCGTGCCTCCAAACCTCCCCTTTAGCACGCCCCAAGCCTTGCAGCTGTTCCATGGGACGTTGTACGGTCCCCTGCCCCTCAGGTGCTCTCCCCCTGGCACCCTGGGCTCGTCGCCCGCCTGGCACCCCTGGGCCGGGCTCCTACCCACCGGCCTATTACCGGCACCCCGGGCCTGTCTTTCCGCTGTCCGACTCCTACCGGCGCCCCTGGGCCTGGCTCGTCGCCGCCGCCCTAGCTCCTACTATTCACTCCAATGTCCTGCTACTGGTGAATATCGAATTGGGCTCAGGCAGCTGGAGCCTTACCTGGCCTCCCCGACCCCAGTGGGTCTTTGCCAAGAATCCCGGGTTGGGCTCAGGCGGCCAGAGCCTTACCTGGCCTCCCCGACCCCACTGGGTCTTTATCAATCAGAGCCTGCCCCACTCTGGGGCCTGGGCCGCGCCTCTCGCGCCCGCCGCCCCACTCTGGGGCCTGGGCCGCGCCTCTCGTGGCTGGGGCTACAACCCCCACTCAGCGAGCGCCCTCCTGGCACTCCTTATGTTGTGCCCGCTGTGGCACTGTGCCCCTGCTGGGCACCGGGAACCCCCAAGCTCCTGGGGAGCTCCCATGAGGCCTCCTCACTCCCCTACAGCCTCACCCAGTCCTCCAGTGTAACTGTAACACAACGCAAGCCACCTGGCTTCTACATAAAACACAGAGCCTCCTGCTCATAACATAAACACTGAGCCCCCCACCGGGGCCTCCAACCCTACCTTTCGTCAAGGGGCTCTCATCCCCGGAATCATTGCAGCCAGTCAGCACCACAAGGCTGCCACTACCAATTCAGGCTGCTCAGCTCAGCCGCAGAGCTCCTGTTCCTGCGGCTGCCAGAAGGGAACTGCTAGTTAGGCTCTGGCCTGGGCTGTTTATAAAGGCCTGGCCCTGCCCCCTTCTGGCCACATGACCTGCCTGGTTGCCCCAGCAACCGGCAGCTGGGGTGCCCCGATGATTGACAGCTCGCCTTACCTCATTCTCAGTCACGGAGCACCCCAGTGCCTCCGTGACAGACACGAAACAAAATGGAACAGAGCTTCGAAATGAAACAAAATGATGAAACGAAACACTGTCCCTTCGAAACGGCGAAACAGAAGTCAAAATGAAACGGTGTTGTTTCACGCAGCCCTACCCCCCCCACACACATACACACTCCCCAAACAAATCCGCCCACATATACCCCCTTATCACCCATACACAATATACAAGACTAGGACTATATTTTGAGCTATTATGCAATTCCCTCTAGATACACTATGCAAGCACACATAAATCAAGACAAACATATTTTAAAATAAAATTAAAATAAGTTTTATAGTAGATGTTTATTTTTTAGTATATGATTTGGATTTTTTTTTTTCAAGTTTTAGGATAGTAGCACCCTCCAACACCCAAAAGGAGTACTTCCGGTGGCAAAGGTCAGGGGCTAGAGGTGGGACTTCCAGTCCCAAGATGGTGACCAGGGGGTGGGGTACCCGTCAACGGGCAGGGCTACACCTCAACAGGTCACCAAAACTTGTTAAGTGCCCCCCCCCCCGCCGGCTGAAATAATTGCCCGCCCTTGTCATAAAACATCTTAATGTCTTTTTAATCAAAGTGTGACTGTAGCTCATATGTTTTGCTGCTTCATAAAATATCTCACACAGCTCTCAATTCAGACTAAAGAGTACTGCCCACGTTGTAAAAAAATGTCATCTTGGATGCTGATGTTTTTTTCTATCATCCAAGATAAAGATAGACAATGATTTTTATTAACTAATCTCTCTGTATACTCCATGTTCATACGGAACCAGACTAGATATCTCCAGACTATTTGTTAAGTTATGAAATGGGATTCGGGACTAGTGTATAAAGGACTGACATGACAACTCTCTCGATAAATGACAGAAAGACTTTATTTATTACAAGTCACTGTTAAATGAGCCTAAACCAAAGCTAAGTCCAGCATATTCAGCTGCAAAAGTGATAGTATCTCACCAATACAGGCAAAGAGCCGGGGACCTGTTCACCACCAGATCAGCTGGGCGCAGTAGCAGTTCTTGTGTTGAATAATTTTTTATTCTTGAAGTGCACCCTGTTAGCTGCTTTGTTCCTTTTTTTATAGCCTTCAGCTCAGCATCTTCAAAGCATTCTTGTAGTTGTGTAAATCAAGGAGAAACCCGAGCAATAACTAACAGGAAGATCCTGTTAATTAAAGTGTTCATTATTGCTTATCAGAAAGTCCCAATTTTGACTGAATTACCTTCCTCAGTAACAAGAGGTTATCAATTTCTACTGAGTTGGAACATACCAAGAAATTGATTAACAACCAGGAAAAACAAAGTTTCTGAAGAGTTGTCCTTGGAAGATCAAGGGAATCACTGAGGCAAAACAAAAGTAAATCAGGAGGAGACACTTATCGAAACCCCAGAAGGAGAATTTCTCTTCCTGCACACAAACATGAGTCAACTGCAAAGAAATATTTACTAAAATAATTAATCAAGGATGGACATTTTACACAGTGTCATACCAGACACATACGAGCCTGTTTAAAATCATCATAGGTATAGTAAGATAATCTGGAAGTGATGCCTTATTATTTCTTTTCAGAAGGTCCAGCTGCAGACTTATATCCTGTTACACTATGGAATTGTCATCAATATTTTGTATTTTAACTTTTGTGAGTAGGCCCAGCTTAGCTTGTGCTTCAGTCATCACTATTGAACAGAGATAACTAATCCTACCTCACTTTATGCATGTAAGTGGCATGTACTTATGGGCATATCTGCAGTTTTTGGTACTTATCCACAGGTTGGGATTCTATTTTGCCACAGATGGAAACTGAGTTGTCTTGCATGTATACCTGCTAGAAGTGAAGGAAAGGAAAAGGAATAAGTTATTATTCCACTTATTAGCCTAGTAGCTAGGGCGCTTGCGCAGCGAGCAGGTTAACCACATTATAGTCCCCTCCTCCCCACAGAGAGGTAAATCTACATCTCATGGGGGGTGTCTATACATGTGTTCCAGAGTTGGGGAGGGGGAGCATTTTAATTACAGCAGCTCCCAATGGTCTCTGTAATTGAAATGCCACAGCATCATGTGTATTCAGCACCCCATAGTTCAAAATGGCCGTGGGGGTGCTTTAATTAAAGCTCTTTGATGATTAATCGAGTCTGCTCCAACACATTCTAATTGGAATATATGAGAGCATGTGTAAAGGAGCCCCTGCCAGCAAACTGTTTTAACTTCCAGTCATCAACCAGGCATTGTTCAGATCCCTCTCTAACCCTCCTCTTGAAGCTAGCCCCCCCGGGCAGCCAAAAGAGGGTGATATGTGGAGCCAGGGGGAAGAGTACGAACCAGAGGGTGTGTAACTCAGTAAAATGGATGCTGCCCTGGAAGGAATGGGATCCTAGATTCTAATCTAGTCTGTTTCTCCCAATGGGATGGAAACTTCCTTCTTCTGTTTTTTCACTTTATCTAATGAATATTGAATTCAAGACGCGCTGAACAGCTTCGAGATGAGGGGTGAAGAAGGGTGTGGCTAATGACCAGGTGTTTTGTCACGGCTGCTGATCTTTATGTAGCAGGGTTGCAGCCATGTTGGTCTAAGGACCTGGGCAAACAAGGTTCTTTGGGTAAATCTGATATCTCTTATTAGACCAACTTAAATAGTTGGAAAAAAAATTTCTTAGCAAGCTTTTGGGTTTAAAAACCTTTCGTCAGGTTGAGGAAGCATCTGCAGTTGGTGTGTGCTCTTCCTGGATAGAATGAATAGTAGGGACTTTATGTAGGTGAGATGATGGCCTTTGCAACCCTCAGCTCCACTCATAGTTAATCCTGATATCAATAATGCCTCTTTGACTGATATGATTCAAGGGTGTCAAACTCAGTTTGCTTGGAGTGCTGCATTCCCTGCTTTTCAGGGACACCAGGGCTCTGACAACAGTGAGAGCTTCTGCCCATGCTGCTGCTGGAGCTCCACCACCCCGGCTCTTGCTGCAGTGCTGGCTGCCACTGTGGGAAGCCCTTACAGCAAAGCAAAAATTGAGCCTGTGCCTGTGGTACTGGGGTTTCTGCCTGCAGTGCTACTGGGGCTCCAGTGCCTTAGCTCTCACTGCTGCCGCTGCTGGAGGATCCAGCCTGTGGGCTGCATATTTGGCACCCTGATATAATCAATCAAAAGCCACTGTTTGAAATGGGGCTACATCCAAGAAGTTTTTGGGAGATGAAAGACAGTATTTATTACGATGTGGTCATGTTCAGCACGCTTAGAAGCAATAAACCACTGCTGTTGCATTTTTTATGCCATGTTTGCCAATAATGTTCTGCCACATTTAATGCTCTGACCCAATATGGGCATTGAAATTACTCAGGGTAATAAATATTTCCTTCTTTTGTATCTGAAAAATGATATATTCCAAGTTTGTGTAGAACCTTTATCTCAAATGAATTTGTTGTGTTTGCTGCATAGGCACTGATGCTGGTGGCAGGGCACAGTCATTCATGTCCTTTAGACAAGCAACCTAAGTTATCACGAGCAATGGATCTAATTATAAAATCAACTCCCTGCTTTCAACGATCTCCTGTGAAGCAACCATTCCAAAAGAAGGGGTTACCAGTGACAGGCTGCCAGGTGTTTTTTGAAAGGAAAGTTTAATTTAATACTGCAATGTGGATTCTGTATCTGGCTAATCATTTCTCTGTTGGCACTGGTCTTCATTTTGGTCAGTCAGACATATCATGGTCCAAACGTGTTGGTATGTTCCAGGTCGTCATGTTCAAAGAAGAAAACTGGAGTTTCTGATTGTTCTGACTGCTATAATAGGAAAATTGTCAGTTGTAGCAGGCTGACCAGAATGGGTATGAGGCAAGCAGATAATTTTTAAACCATGTTTTCCAAGGCTTTCCTTAAGCCATAGAAGAGAACAATGCAATCTTATAAAAGGGCTTCTAAGTCAGCATTTTTCAGCCTGTGGATTGAGACCCAAAAGTAGGTTGCAAGAATATATGAAAGGGTTGCAAACAAACTTTAAAAATGGATTCTCTTTTAAAGAAGAAAAATGTGGGAAACTGTGGCTTTTCCCTTGCAGGCTGGCAGAGCTGCAGCCTGCAAGGGGTGATTGGTCTCCACTACCCCCAACCCCTCACACTGTGGGGCTGCAGCCTGGGGGCAGCGGGTCAAGAGTGCGGGGCACTGGGTTGGGATGGGCCGTGGATGTTTACAATGAGTCCTGGTACAAAAAAGGTTGAGAACCGCTGTTCTAAGTCACTCAAGGGGCTGCTGGACTCTATTTCTGTTTTGATCTAATGAAGAGCAACCCTGAGTGATCTGTGTGCATGTTTGGCACTACAGTTCCCAGTACATCTGGAGTGCTCTTTGCCACTTGCCTGTCACCAGGGGACTTTAGAAGGCTGAGAGAAATCTAAGACGAGTGAAATGGCATGTGCTTGCATGTCATTTGGATTACAAGGAGGAAACTTTGTGCTGAGTCACCCTCACTCTCTGAACCTTGGTCATCTGAGTTCAGTAGCAAAACAAAGCTGAGACCACCAGCATTGCCAACCCCACTGTGTAAAAAATTATGAGACAAATTCTTAAAAATCAAGAGATTTGGAATGTAAATTACAAGATGCTATTTTTGAAGTGTGTTTGTGTGTGTGTGGGGTGAGAGGTATTTGTGAAGGTGTGGGGGGCTGCGAGTGTATATGTGTGTAGGGTTTAGAGCCCAGGGAGGGGGGTTCCCCACAGACCCTGGCAGGATGCGGGGTACTGTGGGTCAGGAGTGAGGGGAAGCAGCAGGGCTGGGGGGGCAGTGGCTTGGGAGTGGGGGACAGACACACGCACACAGACAGACCAGTGCCCATGGCTCTGTAACATGACTTGCCCTGGCCCCAGGGCTCCATTCACCCCAGCTCCTGCCCCTCCCCCACTCCCTTCCTCATCATGGGGGCCTTGATCTGCTCCCCCTATCCCACCCCATCCCTCTCCCCCTACCCCTTCCCTTCCACAGACTTACCAGCTTGGTACTCTCAGCACCTGCCAGGAGAAAATATCCAGGGGTCTAAAATAACAGCTCCACAGAAGAGTGGAGCAAGGCATGGTCCAGGACTGACAGGGAGTCAGTCCTCCAAAAGAGATACTCTGGTGTCAGCCAAAGCGTCTCTTTTGTTCTCCTGCTGCCTCTGGGTCCTGGCGCTGTCCAAGGTAAGGGGGGGGGGGGGGTTCATGGGTGTGAGTGGGTGAGGGGTGGAAGGGGATGTGGAGGAGTTGGGGAGTGGCAGGGGGGGATGTCCCTGGGGCTGTGGGGGGTATGGACCTAGCCCAGCCCAGTGTGGCTCGCTAGTCTGGCTTTGCACCAGAGCAGGTTGCAGGGCTCCAGAAGGTGTGCACAGGACCCGTGCCTCCTGAAGCCGTGTGACCCATTCCAGTGCAAAGCCAGACTAGTGAGCCACACGGGGCTGGCCCAGGTCCTGCCATGTGCCATGCCCCCGCAGGCACAGCAGGGCAGAGGCAGGAGTCAGCATAGTGCGTGGGGACCACACGCTGTGCCCAGCCAGGTCCTGCCAGCCCTGGGGCCCCTCTGTCACCCTGCTGGGCTGGGCCCATGGCAGCAGGACCTGGTGCAGTGTGCGGGGACTGTGCGCTGTGCCCGCTGGGTCCTGCCACCTGTGGGGCTGCTCCTGCCGCCTGGTTCCGTGTGCCGTGCTGGGTCCTGCCACTGAGGGCCTGGCCCAGCCAGGTGGCAGAGAGGCCCCATGGCTGGCAGGACCTGGCTAGGCTCGCATGCCATGCCAAGTCCTGCTGCCATGGCTCAGAGCGCCCCACTCCCACTGCTGCTGTTAAAGATAAGTTATGGACCCTGGG
>NW_017728939.1:4589412-4591869 GCF_001723895.1 Crocodylus porosus | reverse complement strand
CGTTTGACCCCAGTACTCTTTCCTGCCATGGCAGGGGGTCAGACTTGATGATCTGCTCAGGTCCCTTCCGACTCTACTAACTATGAAACTATGAAAGTGAGAAACAAAAAAGCAGCATGCTGTAAACTTGGACTCCAATTCAGACAACATACTGATCTGTGAAACTTGTAACAGGCTGTGTTGCTCTTGAATTGGGCTCATCAGCCACAAACAGATTCATCAGGCATCTGACTAGACCTCTTACATGTGTACAATGATCCAGGGATCGACGGCTGCCTACTGTACAAAGCACTGGTGTTAATAAACGGGAAAGGATTTGGAGAAGCATGTAGTAACAGGTAAGGAGCATCAGGAGGGGGTGGTCTTGGGGGTAGCACAGGAGAAAGAGATGGAATATCAGTAGGGAAAGAATGTGGGGCTGTCACCCGCCCAGTTTTGGGTGGCCAAAAGTTTTGTAATAGCCACACTGCAGTGGGAGCTGATTGACCAAAAAGGCAATGATCTAGGCCCAAGCTTCTTAGGCTCAAGGGCCCCATCAAAAAATGGCAGCTTTTAGTTTTCCCCTTTTGATGGCAGAAAAAAATACAGCAGTGGCTTCCTATTTGAAATCTGTGTTGTGAATAGCATCTGCATGGCTCACGGCGCTAACACTGTCACACCATGGCACCCTTGAGCAGCACCCAAGGGTGCTGCAGCACCCCAGTTGAGATGGGTCTGAGAGAGCTGGGGGAAGTAGTGTTGCCATCTCTCATGATTTTTGGCATTGTTCTTAAAGTCTGTACTTCGGGAATGTGAAAAACGTGCGTGTCTGTGTGTGTGTTAGGGCTGCGTGAAATGTCACCAGCAGTTTTGTTTTAACATCATTTCGACTCATTTCGAGCTTAAAACAGCAAAATCTAAACAAAACAAAGAGCTTTGAAACAGCCTCCAAACAAAACGAGGCAAGTAAAAACAAAATTTTTGAAACGTTTCAAGTTTTGAAACTGGAGCTGGGCTTGCCTGCAAGGAAACAGAAACTAAAGTAAGGAGAAGGAGGGGGAGGAGGGGAGAAGTCGGTAGGAGGAGTGCTCTCATTATTGACTGTGTAGTTTGCCTAGGAGAGGGATGGAAAAACTGCATAAATGGCAGCATTGTTTGAACTGCCTTGGTGTCTGTTGAGTGAGGGCACACCTTAACACACACACAGTGTCACCCACGCATATCACAGGTTTTGCCTGTCATGAGCTAGAGGTGCAGGACCCCAGAACCCAGACTTCCCCTGCACCTAGCTCCTTGACAGCTGGCAGGCTTCATGGCCTCAGCAGGGGCTACCACCCCTGCAGTTTTCACCCTGCTGCACCTTAACACACACAATGTCACCCATGTCACAAGTTTTGCTTGTCAGCAGCTTGAGGTGCAGTTTCCCCAAAACCCCTGCACCTGTCTCCTTGAAAGCTGGCAGGCTTTGTGGCCTTAGCTGGGGTTACCATTCCTGCATGTTCCATCCAAATCAGGCTAGAAATGACAAAGTTATAGGATGTTTCCAGCTTCCCCATTATAACCTATGGGTGAAATGTCAAAACAGCGCTGAAACAGCAAAACTGTTTTGATGATACAACACAGAGCAGCAGTTCTGAATTGAAACAAAATTTGAAACGAAACACTGTTCCATCAAAACACAACTCGAAACAGAACGGTGCCGTTTTGCACGTCCCTAATATATATATATATGCACACACACATACACATACAGTAAAAACTGTGTTATCCAGCACTTTACCATTCAGAATGCTCTATTAAGTGGCATCTGTCATAGATGGCAATACAAATCTTCCTTCACGTATCCAGAAAAATTTCAACAGCCATCCGGTATCTTACCATGCACTTCTCATACATCTGTTGTTTACAGCAGTGGATCTCAACCTTTGGTACCTTACGTACCACCTGCTGATTGACATGTCAAAAGCGAAACCAGAAGTCCCACTGTGGCACTTCCAGTTTCGCTGCTGTGAACTGAGTCCCACTTCTTCCTTGTGGACCACAGCCTGGGGCAAAGCAGCCTGAGCAGTGTCCCCCTCCCTGCCCCCTGGCACACTGAAGCTGGTAAGTGAAAGCTCTGGCACACTGGACACAGCAAGAGGGGCAGCGGCCCAAACAGGCAAAGACGCCTCCAAGCCACCGAGCTGGAGATAAGTATACTTCTTAGATAACCAGCATGCTTGATTACCTGGCATTTCCCATGGATGCCGGATAACAGAGCTTTTACTGTATATATTGTGGCGGAATACCGGGCTAGCGGTTCCGGCACCGCTTAGGGGAGCCGCAGGCTTTGCGGAGCTGTGCGAGCACGTGGCTTGTGGGGCGGGATTGGAGGTAGCTTTATAGCCGCCCTCGAGGTTCGCCGAGTTGGCACAAGTAGACGACTTAGAGTAAGTTGTTAGTTTTCTTATTCTATAGGATGTCCGTTGGTTCACGAGG
>NW_017728939.1:4573290-4588617 GCF_001723895.1 Crocodylus porosus | reverse complement strand
GCAAAAATAACACTTCTAGTTAAGAAATAAAATCTACAAAATGCGTAGCTTAATGCCAACAGAGAAAAATACAAAGCGCTCATTTAGCTTACTAGTTAAGACTTCAAGGTTACATAAATGTGAGAGTGCCGCACAGCAGTTATGCAAAAGAAAAAAAATAAAAGTTACATATAAATAATTAGTTTCTTCTTTTTTATATATATGTAGTTTCTTCATACGTATATGTGCATATGTGCGTGTGTGAGTATTGTCATGCCTCTAGTGGGCGCTGTGAGTACAACACCGCCCGCTAGGTCAGGGTCCCCTAACTTGCCTGCCATGACTTGTTGGTATCTGAAGAGAAGGAGGGGGTTCAGTTGGATTCTCTTCCCCTATAGACCTGAAGATGGGGTACTCACAAGTGTGTTCCTCAGGGATCTATCTCCCTTGCACCGTCCACTCGCCTTCTTTCCATGGCTCTTTTTTTCTTTTGTTGGGCAGGTCACCCCTGCCTCAGGTCCCACCATGGGAGGCCGTTCCAGCGCCTCCATTTTTATTTTCCTGGGACGATATATGTAGTTTCTTTAGATATAGATATATATCTATATCTATAGCTCTATAGATGTATAGATATAGATCTGTAGCTATAGATAGATATCTATGTGTGTAGTTTCTTCATGTGTATATATATACAGTTTCTTCAAAACCAGAGCAAGTTTCAACCCTGGGGCAGGGGAACAGAGCCAGTTCCGGCAGGGTCAGGTCGAGGGCCCACGTGAGAGGCAGGCAGGCGCGAGGCGGCTCTCACGTCACTCCGAGCCCAAGTCCCCGTCACGTGGCTGCCTCCAGGCGCCCCCCCGCAGGCGCGGCGCGGTCACGTGGTACCGTGCAAGCGGCGCAGGCGCAAGCTTCCCCTCCCCCTCCAGTGCCGTCCGTTGTCCCAGTTCTTTCGGTCACGTGACGCCGCGCGCAGGGGAGGAGCGGGGGCAGGATCGGGACGGCCGGCGGCGGCGTCACGTGTCGCATCACGTGACGCCGTCCCGGGACGGTGAGGTCAGCCGTTGCCAGTCACGTGACCGTTGCCTACGCGCGGCGGGGCTGGGTGCAGATGGCGGACGCCGAGGCAGAGGAGGCGGCGCGGCCCGAGATGCCGCGGCTGGTGGCCGCGCTGCGCGCCCGCCTCTGGCAGCTGCAGACCGAGCTGCGCGAGCAGGAGGTGTCGGAGGCCTCGTCCCGGGCCTACTGCCGGGGCTTCTGCCAGGTGCGGCCCGCGCGGGCGAGGGAGGGGGCGGGCCGCGCCGCGGGCTCTGCGCGGGGAGGGGGCTCCATGCCGCGCCGCCTGCCCGCGCTGTAAACACGCCGGGCGCCGCCCCCGCCGCTCCGCGGCCCTTCGCGGCGCATCACCGCCTCCCTCGGACCCGCGAGCGGGATATGAAGCTGCCTCAGGGCCCGGGCGCGGTCCCCCCTCGGCTCTGGGCGGGTTTTCGGGACAAATCGGAGCTCGTTTCGCCCTTGGGGGGAGCGGCTGCTGCCCCTCAAGGGCCCCCGCGAGGGTCCCTGGCTGGTGGCAGAGGATGTAGGGAGGGAGCCGCGTGGGTCCTCATCAGGCCTCATCCTCATCCCACTTATGCCACCTGTCCAGTAACGGCGCTCGCCCCCAGGGGCGGGGGCCTCTCACCTGGACCGCCAGGGAGACAGCATCGCTCCTGTTCAGTGGTAGCAGCCTCACATCCAGAGCTCTGTCAGCCGGGAAGAGTGGACGGTCTGCTTGAGTTTGCAGACTGCCTGAAACCACCCTGCTGAGAAGGGTGGATGGACCTTTCCGCCCGCTGGAAAACCAAAGCTGGTCTGCTGCAGACATGAGCCTTGTTACTGCCCCGTCGCTTCGGCGCTTGCCTGTCCAATGGGAAAAAAAAAATCTGAGCTTTATTGAAAATGGAAGGGTACCACCAAAAATTTTAAAACCTGTAATCTGTAGGCTAGACTTTCTTGTGTTTAATTTGTGAAAATTTTAATTTCTTTAGTTTCAGTGAAACGATCCCAATTTTCAGTCTGCTGTCAGATCGCCGGAGAATCCTTAGGCTTTAAGCAGGATATAGCCATTCAATTCTTGAATATGGCTTTGGCAGTACTTTTTAATGACAACGTTTTGATGCTGCAGATCCAGAGGTGATTGTTTAGAGGCTGGACATGACTTTGGATTCTAGGAGATATTTGAAATCAAATCAGTTAAAAAAAAAAAAAAAAAAGGAAAAACTTATTAATATTAACAATTCAGCTTGAAGGATCAAGTGTCTGTAACTTTCCATGACTAAAGAAAGAGGACTGAGTGTTTCTAACTTTTACTTTTTTACTAAAAGGGCCATATTTTCAAACATGGTCATGATCTGCTACAACAGGGGTTTCATAGTTTTGTGGTAGCTAGGGTCAGGAGGGACCTGAACAGATCATCTAGCCTGACCCTCTGCCAGAGGCAGGAATGAATGCTGGGTTCACAAGACCCCAGACAGGTGATCATCCAACCTCCTCTTGAATTTGCCCAAGGTAGGGGTGAGGACCACTTACCTGGGAAGTTGGTTCCAGATTTTGGCCACCCTAACTGTAAAAAATTGCCTTTTGTTCTCTGACCTAAACCTGTTCTTCATCAGCTTATTACCATTGTTCCTCATCACCCCAGGTGGTGCTGGGGAGAAAAGGGCTCTACCTGTTTGCTGTTGATCTCCCCTGATGCATTTGTAGGCAGCCACCAGGTCCCCCCATCAGCCTCCTCTTGCCAAGGCTGAACAGGTTCAGGTCCCTCAGTCTCTCCTCATAGGGTCTGTCCTGCTGCCCTCTCACCAAGCAGGTGGCCCTCCTCTGACCCCTCTCCAGGCTGGCCACATCCCTCTTGAAGTGCAGCACCCAGTTCCCAACCTTTTTATGCTGAAAACCAGCAAACTGTGGACTGAAAGTGTTCACAGACTGGCAAACCACTGACCAACAGTGCTAGCCAACCCTTTTTTGCCAGTCCATGGTCACTTCTGGTCCAGCACCCAACCAACCCGTCGTGGCCTGGGGTTTGGGAACCCCTGTGCTACAGAATAAATAATCTGGGTTCATTACAAGAAGATGCATTTAGTATCGCTTACTAGATAAAAGCTGTTAATATTTGGCCTTTAATCTGTAATGACAATAGTCTTATCCACTGTAGGAAACTTATGATATAGTTTAATGCTAACCATAGTATTTCATTTAGTAATTGTTACATTCAGTCTCTAACTGAAAAGGACCCTGTTCAGTTTAAAGACTTAAGACCAGAGGGAATGTGTCATCACTTAAATTACTCACACAGTGAATATCCCTCACTGCTAAGTTTGTACTTTATTTATAAAACTTTATACATTCATTTTGTGGCCATATAGTCTTGCTCTGCCTCTGTTTGCTAAATTAGAGCTCTTACCGATCAAATTTTCACTCTTTTCTTAATATGACATAAGTACCTTTTTATACTGAATTACCTAAATAAGCTTAGTTCCCTACATATCTGTTGTAATTCAGATTTTCTAGACTCAACTTTGTAGCTTTTTCATAACCCTTTTGGAATTGACATTCTTTTTAGAAGTGTGAATGATCTTGCTAATACTGTACACTACACAGAGGTGATTCCTTTTTTCTTCAGTTTTTCTCTGCAGTACATTCAGGAGTCACTTTGGCCCTTTTTAACAGTAGTGTTTGAGTTGCACTAAGACAGGGGTGGGCAAGTATTTTGTGTGGAGGGCTTCTTACTGAGTTTTGACAAGCCATTGGGGGCTGCATGACAGGCAGCCAGGGGCAGATAACTATTAATTTTCTAAATTTTTTAGGGGCCCTTCAGGCCAGATAGAATGGCTTGGTGGGCTGCATCTGGCCTGTGGGCCACATTTTGCCCTCCCCTGAACTAAGAGCTCATTAGTCATCACCTCCTCAGGTCCTTCTCAGAGTTGTTCCTTTCCAGGGCCTTCTCTCATCCCCCTCAATTATGACCCACAGTATCTATTTTTAAATGTAACCTTGGATTTGGCTGTGTTAAAATATTAAAATATCTATTTGATAAAACTTGTTATGATGGAACAGGTGATATTGGAGATGTCTTGAAATCTAATGGAAGAGTGGATAGAGGACTCTTCCAGTAAGGAATTAGAGGGTGAAGATGTAGTTATTGGTTTTCTTGAAAAATAGGTCTTGTCAAACTTTGTTTATAAAGTTATGTCACTAAAGTAATGTGTTTAACTACACAAGTCATTTTTGTCTCAGTATTGAATAACATTTTTACTCATCAGAATGGTACAAAACAGTGCATATGACAAAAGTATAACAAAATCAAGGCTAAATGATGGATTTAAAATATAGATTAAGTCTTGAATTGCCATCAAATGGAAATGTTTTAGTTGGATCCTATAGGGATCACTTACTTTTCTTAGTGATCCAGTGGTAAGTGTAAAACCATTAGTCTTTGTGGCATCCCATCACTTTCTCTAATTGATTGTTCCAATTGCCAAGTGACATGGTAAATAATTATGACAACTCAAATTGCTTTGCAAATAGGATGTAAACATGCCTTTTTAAATCAAAGGCAGCAAGGCTATTATTGGACACATTGAGTTCTGATGTCAGCGCTTCAAAGAAATATTGAAAAAATGTAATGAATTCAGGGAAGCAGTAAACAGTGAATCAAGGTCTGGAATACCTACCTGGCTCATGGTGAGACTTAAGATTTTCCAATTTCTTTATTGAAGAGTAAGAGGCAATTTGATCAGTCAACCTCCCCCCTTCCCCCAAAAAACCAAACCAAACCAAACAAACTTAAGTTGAAGATTTTTGCTAGTAAAGGCAGACTGTCCAGGAGCGGAACCTAGACAAATTCCAAATTGGTGGGAGGGATTGATTTGGAGGGTGGGGGAAGGTAGTTAGCCAGTAGCACAGTTTCCTAGATATGTAGTAATCTCATTCATTTAGTATTTTCATCAAACTTGTTATCTTACTAAAGGATGATTTAACTTGATACAGGTATTTTGGATGAACACTATTGCCCTAGTGTTCTGCAAGGAGTTAACCTAGTTCTAAATGATCAAAACATGAGCCATTCTTCATCTTTAATATCTAAATGTTTCAATAATTGATATTTGCTGTTACAATGTTGTTAGACTGCTAGAGAGATGAGTGCCTCTTTTAGACAAGTGATTGTATAGCAGTAGAGTCAGCTTTTTAGAACAGTGGTGCCTGATGGTTTTTTGGCCTGTGGTGCCAGATTTGCCTAGAAACCTGGTGGGGAAGGGAGTATTGGCACTCTGAATTAACACCCGTCCCCCACCACCACATTTCTAGACTGGGGAGATGCAGGCGCCGGATCTAGGCTGGGGATTGAGCACTTCTGCTTTAGACTAACTATTTGTGTCAGTCTCGGGGATAGATTTTTAGGAAATCTCTGCAGTGAACTATTCCTGTTAATCTCAGTTTTTTGGGTACTATTTTTGAAATGGCACAAGGGCCCTTAAAAACCATTGTGAAATGTTACAGAATAGATATTGAGTTCCACTTGCATATAATTTCTAATATTGTTCAAAATACATTGTTGTTTCTTAACAAGTTTCTTAGAAGCTTCAAGTGAAAGAAAACTGAAGTGTGGTTGATGGCCAGGTATTTTGTGGTCCGGAAGCCTCCACATCAAACTGAAGTTAGTCAGAAGTGACTGTCACTAGTTATAAAGCTCAGTTATGCACACAGACCAGTAAATGGAAAATATCTTGATGATCAGCATACAGTCCTAATTTTTCTGTGGATTTGTTTTAGTGGTTGAAACCAGTTTCTGTTAAAACACTGATTTTAATAGATTTAACAGGAGATGGTTGCATTTTCACCTCTTCAATGCTTTAATACCACTAGGTGTATCTACATGTACAGTTAGCATGTAGCAATAAACTCCAGCACAGTTCATGATGGAGTTTATTGCTCCCAGCCACAGCATTTACATATGTGCTTGTGTGCCTGGGACTGTAGCACATTGAGCTGGGGCAGAACAGCTCTGTCTGGCAGGGGACATGAGGAGTCAGCTTTCCACCCTAGGGCTGTTCTGCCCTGGCTTAATGTGCTTCAGAGGAGCTGGCTGGGGTAAGAGGGTGCTCCAGTGTGGGGTGGCTGGCAGGTAGCCCCTGCCCGGTAGCACCTTTGTGCCCCAGCCAGCCCCAGTCATTGTCTAAACGTATGTTTTGTTGCATACAGCTATTCTACTGTAGCGTAGTATGTGTCCTGGACACTGCTATTGTACAGCAGAGTTAATTTACTGTGCCTTTTTCTGAGCAGATATGTAGATGGTAATGCATTACTGTGGAGCTAATTAGTCAGCTCCACAGCAAAGTGCATGTATAGATGCACCCACCGTGTATTAGACTAATTCAGTATAAAGTATGGTGTTTCATCATGATACATAATGCCTATTGTATTAAAAACAAATCAATTTGTAATTTTTTTTATAATCTGGTATAAATTTGCTCAGTTTTCAGTAGTATTATCACTAATAATATTTGTGTGAGTAGGTGTCCATGGGATTATTTGGTCTAGAAGGACAAGATTGCTATTTAAATATACTTGTTGGTTGCTGTGATGGGCTAGATAGGTGGATGATATTCTGGGAGTCCCAAATTTTTCAATAGGTTTTTTTTTCCCCTGCAAATTGTGAATGGCAGTCTGAAAAAAGATTGTAAGGAATCTTTGTATAAAGAATGCCAGATTACATTTGTGGTTACATGCAACTCAAAAAACATTGCCACCCAGTAAATCCTTAAAGATTAATGTTTTTTGTTTCAGGGGTAGTCTCATGGTTATTTGGATGCTGGTCAGTGAGAATTTTTGTGTTTAATGGTCTGTGTGCTGAGTTAACATGTTACGGTTGGTGTTGTTTCTGAAACCTTAGCTTGTGATTGCCATACTGTTTTACCGTGAAGGATGTCTTTATTTTCTCTGGAATTGCACTTAACCTTAGCTGTAATTTTAAATGGAAATTATATCCCCAATATTGAATTCTATCAGGGAAAATAAAGGCAACTGTAGGCTTTTAGAGTAATTCTAGAACACAATTGGGTTTCATCCATAATGAACGTTATAGGACATAAATGATCCCACACAGGAATTGTCATGTATCCAATAAAACAGTACATTCTTACCTTTTAATTTCTAACATTCAATTCCAGTTCATTGTTAAATATTAGCATTGGTCCTATTAAAAAACCATGTGCTCTGGGCTACTAACTTTTTTGCCACAATGAAAATTAGTTGTTCATTAGTATTTTTTTCAGTCTGTGTTTTTGATCGTTGTAGTACTTTGCCCTCAGTCCATGACACAGTTTCCTGTGTAGGATTCTCTTGTTAGTTAACACACATTCTTTTATTGAGCGTGCAGTATACTCAAAGAATTGCAGCTCAAGGTACTCCGAATTAGCTAGAAAGTTTTAAGTGCCTGACATCAGATTGCTTAAAGAGGGTTGAAATTCAGATAGTGCTGATTGTTTACCTCTCAAAAATCAGGCTTCTTTCTAAGGTAAAGGTACACACAATCAGTAGTAATTAAAATACGGGTGTTAAATTTTTCCTCAAGAACTGGGGAAGGAGGAGATCTCTAGATCATTGTGTGCAAGTTCCATTCCCCTTGCTCCCCACTTTTTGGGAGCTACCACAGTTAATATTCCACATACCATGTGGTAACTTAGGTGCTTTCTGTCTTTCTTTGATTGCTGTTTGAATCAATGTACCTGGTACAAAAGCGAGACTTGTTACTCTGTAGTCTCCATGATGACCCTCTTTGACCTAGTTGCTAAAGAGGTCTTATGTTAGCTACCCTCTCCAATTTTAAATTTAATCTTCCAGTTCTCAACCAGTTGGGCTGAGGAGCATTAAAGCCTCTAAACGGGGATAGAAGGGGTGCTGTGCACAGATCTTCAAAAATGGCCAAACAATTTTATTTCTTCTCTCCAGCCCTAGAAAACTTTACTCCATAAAGTTAATGTCTGTAATGACCAAGTGAAAACAGTTGGGAAAAGGAAATTTAGGACCTAAGCGTTATATGTAGCTGTTTTAAAAAAAATGTGTATGGTGAAAAATTCTGAATTATTGGCAGAAATAATTTAATTTTTGTATTTATAGCACTTTACTTGTGCAGTGCTCTTACTACTAGTAGAGGCCCTGACCAGGATTGGGGCCACCTCTGTTCTACACATTGGACACATGCATAATGAGGAAACCAGGTGGTAGTTCTGTTGGGGCACAGTGTGAAGTGGGGGTATTCAACTTCTGGCCCATGGGCCAAGTCTGAACTACTGAGCTGTGACATCTGATCTCCGGTGCTCCCCATGGGTTGGGAAGTTTGGGGGTAGGGAAGCAGTGGCAATTAATACCCTCCCCACGGCTTAAGCCCTATGGCTGGATCAGAGTTGGGTCATACCCTCTGCCCAGCTAAGTTGGGGCTCGGCTAAGCCCTCCTGCCTAGGCCACACTACTTCCCCCTGCAAGGTTGGATCTAGCAGGCAACTTGCTTTGCTCATGCAGGGGTTCTTGGAAGAGTTGCAGATAGAGATGAAGTCTACTTAGTCCTAGGCTTGGGTCTCTTTTGCTAGATGACACTGCATTACTTTGCAACTTTAATATTGTGAAAATGATTGTCAAGCAGACTATGGCAAATCTAATACTTGAAATTTGTTTTATTTCACTTTGAAAATGATTAGATTGAAGCTTGCCTGCATTACATGTGCGTAAGAGATGAGGGCTAAGGCCAAGTATTATAAGGTACCGTGGTTCTGTTTTGAAATATGTCTGCATAAATAATAGGGTTTCTTGGGTTTTGTGGTTCTTTTAGAGTAAGTTAATATTACTTTGCATAATGACAGTGTTTTTCCAAGTGTTAGCTCTGTAATGTCCTTTTTATCTTCAAATATTAGTGTTTTCCTGTGCATTCCCACTAAACTGGAAAATTTCACTTTTGCCCATGTGTTTCTAAGGGAGATGTGGGTAGGGTTTGTTTCTGTACTAGAAATGTATTTATCAGTTCTCTTATGCAAGTCAATACAGAATTTAGCTCACTCTTTTCTACTTCATTATCATGAGGGAAATCAGTATGTGTAGTTTATAAAAGTTCTTCTGGTTCTGATATAATTATTTCTGTTGGAGAAGACCTTGCAGCTTTTCTGGACACCTTTTAGAGTGGGAACATGTCATATTAAAGCAGAAAAATTTTCATAAGAAAATTTTGTTTTCTTTCAGACATTATTACAGTATGCTGGCACCCGGGGTGCATCAGAACATATTTTGCCTTTTTTGGAAGTGTATCGAATCTCCATCCAAAGTTTTGCAAATGCACGACCTTACTTGACTACAGAATGTGAAGATGTTCTTCTGGTTCTTGGCCGGCTAGTACTGTAAGTCTTTAATTTGGTACATTTATTTTACAAAATCAGCATAATACAACCTGGTTAACTTTGAAATTAGTAAATAATAAGGCCACAACATGATGTGATAAAATGTAGTAGGACTTGTATTTTAATTTGACAATTGTAGCTATAAAAGTATTTTATCTACTAGGAAATGTACTTTTGTATATTTTGTGAAGCTTTGTTGTAGTGTGAAATTGCATTATGTAGCACTGTATTTCTCAGTCTCTAAAAAGCAGTAAGGTTGCTGCCTTTTATGCTAACTGAAGTGTATGAATTAGTAAAGTTGTGTTCCATGCTGTATTTACCAGGGAAATAGTCAGTCTGGTCATTAATCACATTGGTCTAAGCCAGGGGTGGGCAAAATGTGGGTTGGGGGCTGGAAACGGCCTGCCAGGCCATTTTATCTGGCCCGTGGGACCCCTAAAAAATTTAGAAAATTAATATTAATCTGCCTTGGGCTGCCTGTCATGCAGCCCTCAATGGCTTGCCAAAACTCAGTAAGTGGCCCTCTGCCCAAAATAATTGCCCACCCCTGGTCTAAGCATATAGGCAGGCAAGGTTCTTTATGTAGATGTGATATGTCTTTACTAGGCCAACTAAATAGTTAGAAAAAAGTTACTTGCAAACTGTTGGGCACAAACACCCTTCTTCAGGCACTGGGAGATGCTGCTGCTGTTGGGATTTATTTTTGCATTTATGATTATGTTAGTACAATCTTTAATGTTGGATAGGCTTCTAGTAGCTACCCAGAAAACTTCTGTTCATTTATGGTTATTGTCCAACTGAAGTTGGATTCCTCTTAATTCTGTAATAAACTTTGACATGGCCCTGGCAATTTTTATTTAAAGTAGATACCTTGAAGGCTGAAAAAACTTAAGTCAGTAACTTTCCTGTTTTGTCTGTGACCTGAGTATAATTTCCACATAGTCTTCTTTTGTGTTGGTATATTCCTTCAAGAATACATAATGTAAACAAAGGATTAAGACTACACATTTCTCAAAGTAAATGCTCTTATTTCTTTTTGAAAAAAAAAATTTCTTATTACAAAACACTCTCCATTTTTGTTTTTGTCTTTATTCATTTTTCCATTTTAAACAAAAGACTGTAGAACTCATCGTGTTCAATCAGATTGTCAGTCATGTAATATGGAAAATATTTTCATCGTTTTTTAATGGCTGGCTGTTTTCTTTTTTTTTATGGAATCTCCCTGTTATAAGAAGTTGAATAACTCCCCTATTTACCTTTTCTATATCACTCACTATTTTTCATACTTGTATCCTGTTCATCTCCCTTCTAAACTAAATGGTTCTAGTCTTTCAGTATCTTCATGTACGAGTCTTTTTATTGTGTTTAATCACAGGTCTCTAAACTATCTATTGCTGGAGCCTGTTCTTTGAAATAAAATATCAAATCTCTATGCCAGATTTGTGCAAGTAAAAGAAAGTTTCCCCTATCCATTAGAATGAAGAAAACTGAAATCAGTTTGTAGAGGAATTCATTGTTGAATGTGCAAGCCCCACAGCCAGTATAAACTTAGTGATAAAGGGCAGTGGGAGTGGTTCAAAGAGCTGACTGAGAATAAGAGGACACCATAGTATGTTTGCTGGATGAGGGGGGAGGAAGTTTGATAAGGAAGAGGCAGCCGGGGGGAGAATCTGGTGATTTAGGGAGTAGAAATGTGAGGAGGGAAGGAAGGAAGGAAGAGCGTGCTGGGTTTTGTCAGGCTTTTTTTCTTTATGGGAAGAAGGTAAGGAAGAGCTTTAAAGCAAGGCATTAAACTTGGCAAATAATTGTTGGGAATTCATAGTATTGTTCCTTGGACAAGGAAATGATAACTAGTATGCCAAACTGCTTCATAAATTTCGAGCATTAAGAAAACCTTTGTTTCATTGTAAATTGGGGTTATGGGGGGAATTTATGACACAAGCTTGAGCTTTGTCTGTATCTTCACTATGCAGTGTTAAGATAGAAAGTGTCCCTTGTGGAAAAGCAAAAGTGTAGACTGAGAGCACTGAGGCGGGGAAAATAACCTTGCTTTCTGTCCGTGATGGTAGTTCTCTTACATTAGTACTATTTTGGGTATAGCCTGTGGTAACAATCCCATCACTTGGTGGATACCAGTGCAAGGTGTTAAACTGTAGCTGTTAGTGTCTGTATGACTGTAGCAGAATTACACAGACCCTACTTTGTCCAGGGTCAAAGAGCAATTTGCTTGGCCTGTGTTGCTGTAAGTTTATGCAGATGTAATATTTAAGTCCTAATCGCTGGTGCCTGCTGCTCCTTGTCCCATTTTAAAGTGGCTAAGCTATAGGTTTGTCCATACTGTTTCTCAGAGTGATTTTCTTTTAAAACAGAAGGAGAGCTTGCTTTCAAGTTCTGGTCGTTTGTGAGGGGACTTCTGAATTCTGCCAGTAGATTCTAGATGACTAATTCAGAGATATTGCTCATTTCTGTACTCACAAAATAGGAAAGAATTAAACATGAGAGAGAGAGTAGATTAACCTTTTAAATAACCAACCAATGTACTATGTCCTGAGGTTATTCTTTCATATGCCAGGTAATTATGAAGAACTAGCCACATCAAAAGTACCCTTCAGGAATGAACTAGGAGCCTGATTTGGCAATGCCCTTAAGTACATGGTTGACTTCTGCTGTTGAGATTCTTTTGTGCTTAGTTGGGTACCAGTTACTTACCTTCCTGATCTAAGACCTATTTGCGTAGAGAGAACCTCAAGAGATACCATCAAAGTGAAAAATATATTTTTGTCTGAAGACCCTTCTGTGTATATCAAGCTCACAGGGCTAATAGAATAAAAGGTTTTGAGAGCAGTCTCCAATACGTACACTTTGTGCCCATTTGGCAGCCATTTATATGGTCTTTTTAATTGTTTCTTGTTGGCAGTTATTTGAATATCTTGGCTAGTGTGATACCATCACTAATATGAGGCACTTCTATATGGTACTCCTTGCCAGGTCTGAAAAAGGATGCTTGCATGCAGCTACTGCTGAAGCCTTTAAGAAAAAGGGGGCAGTCTGAATAAGACTTGAGTGATTATTGGGTCTCTAAGAGCATCAGTTTCTTAAAACATTCATGAGGTGATGGAGCATACCAAAATTTTAAAAAATATTTCTTTATGAATTAAGGATGTTTTAAAAAAATCAATTAGTGACTGCACTGAATGAGGTGAAATACAGTTAGAGACCAGTAAAGACGATTATACAAGTTAATGTTTTGAAATGGAGAGAACTTCCTAACTTTCTTCCCTATTCCGCAAGCTAGTTCTTTTCCTAAAGCTTGTACTCTCTCTTTTTTGCTTTTCCTCTAGCATTATCTCCCCCTCCCTCCCCTGTTCTTTCTGATAAAGTTTTTAACTGAATACAGTGACTGAACTGCAGAGAAATACACGGTGGGGTTTTTGGGGGGATTTTTTTGTCTTTTTGGAAGTGTTGCTGAAAGAGGAGCAGTAATAGTGATGCTGGTTCCCTCAGTAGCCAAGCTGTGCTGCTCACTTCAGTGACATTTTGTTGTGGGGAGGAAAGGGAAAAATATAGAAGGGCAGTAACTGGAGAGAAGAAGGGAAAAATGGAGTGGCCTCGTTTAACTGGGTATCTCCTGTCTAGTCAGAAAATCATGTTTCTTTTAGACACATGACTAGGAGAAGACACTTGGCTTATCGCTGCAGTTGCCATTTTGAAGAGCTCAGCAACTGAAAGAGCTGTACCCAATGCCTTGTCACACCTGCGTTTCCAAGTTTTGAGTGCTTAACTTTGCAAGCCTGACAGCTTAATTTTCTTTTTTAAATGCAATTTCCTGGAGCTTTCTAAAAGTTGCCTTATAGGTACACAACAATGGACTGGGTCAAGTCCACTCTAATACTGGTACAAGCTCTTATCTTGTATAAACCCTTTTATAACATTTAGGTGTAGTAGAGCTAAGAAACCTATTGTGACATGGTTCAAGAACTTCACTCCTTTGGTTAGAAACAATTTTCCAATTTCTAATCTAAATTTGTTCATGAAAGTTTTGTATCTATTTGTTTTGTGTCAAATTTCCCAATTAGTTTAAACCGCTTTCCTTTGAAAGGATGTAAAAATGATGATAATGTGGAGTATATATGTGAGATGCTTCCAAGATCCCAGAAGTCTTAAGTAATTTATTTTTTTGTGATGCAGTGTCACTAGGGATCTCCAAAATTTGTGCTGGAAGTGCGTAGCGTGCTGGCTTCTTCAATCTTGCAGCTTCCTTGTGTGCTCCACTTGGTGCCTATGCCTGCTGGCTGGGAGGTGAATCGTGGTGTTTGCCTCCCAGCCCTCAGGCACAGACAGTGAGCAATAGGCCCCCTCCACCAGTCAGGTTGGGGAGGGGGTGCATGGGGAAACGTCAAGGTTAAAGAAGCTGTTGTACCGCGCGCTCCTGGCACAAGTTCTGGAGAGCCCAGTATGTCGCCTGTTCCAATTTCTAAGTAGTGTAAAGGAATGATTGAAAGGTAATGGTTTCAAAAAGATACGACACACTTTAAGCTCTGATTTAGGCCATAATCAAAACATTTTGCTTCTGATAACCTTAGTTAAGGTTGGCATTTTGGTGTCTAGCCTGAATATGGAACTTGCATATTCAATTTGCATTTTTCAAGGCATCAGTTTTGAAGCTGTGCAGACTTTATTTGCTTCTATAAATTTCACTTTTTTTTTTATGGTTTTCTTTAAACACAAAGAGTCTGTGCAGCTATTAATGAAACACTGGCAAAATGATGAATTAACACCAGTGAATAAAATTCTGCATCATGTAGTTCTGTTAGTCATTAATTACATGATCACCTATTATTTTGCCTAGTATAATCTGTAACATGAGGCGTCTGTTGTCTGCTATATTCCACATGCCAAAGCTAGGGGAAATGGGGGGAGGGAGGCAGGAGGCTGCTGTGGGTCTGACTCTGGTCCTGACCTGGGCTCAGGGCCAGAGTCTGAGCTGCAGCAGCTGCCTGCTTCAACCGCCCTGTCCGTTCCCCCCCCTTTGCTTTGTATGAGAATATAAACTGAGTGGGGGGAGGGGGTCACCTCATAGTCAAGTAAATACAGGCATACCTCGGAGATATTGCGGGTTCAGTTCCAGACTACCGCAATAAAGCGAGTCACACAAATTTTTTGACTTCCCAGTGCATATAAAAGTTATGTTTACACTACACTGCAGTCTATTAAGTGTGCAATAGCATTATGTCTTAAAAACAATGTACATACCTTAATTAAAAAATACTTTATTGCTAAAAAATGCTAACCATCATCTGAGCCAAATGGCACCGATGGAAAAATGGTGCCGATAGACTTGCTCAACGCAGGGTTGCCACAAACCTTCAATTTGTAAAAGCGCAATATCTGCGAAGCGTAATAAAGCGAAGCACAATAAAATGAGGTATGCCTGTACAGTATATAGGGCTGATCCAGCCTTGAGCAAGGGGTTAAATTAGATGACCTCCTGAGTTCCCGTTCAGATTTACTTTTTTATGATTTTTTTCACTTGGATCATAAGGAAATAAGTGCTAATTTTAATCGCAAGTCTTGGTTTTTGAAGTAGTGAGTACTTGCAAGTTTAGCTAACATCAATAGTTAAGAGCATGGTGACACTTGGGATTTGGGTCAAATTAATAAACTGATACTGGATCTCTGTTAAAATTAACGTAAGTATGAGATCAGAAGAAATTATAGCTAAAGAAGTAAATATGAGGAAGTATGGGTTTTGATTTAAGATTGTTTTCGTGCCTTGGCACAAAGGAGCAAAATCAAAATTGGATATGCAATATTAGGTGTCTTGATTTTTGAGGGAGTGTGGTGGTTCTTTATTCATATTGCATATGCTTATATAAACTATTCTGAAGCTTAAACCCTGCATGAAAAGTAATATTCCTTTAACAAC
>NW_017728939.1:4569292-4573190 GCF_001723895.1 Crocodylus porosus | reverse complement strand
TCCAAGATTTAAGGTAGTGCTGGGTTGGGTGACTAGGTGGTTTTGGGGAATGGGGAAGGGGGGCATTGTTTGGTTTGGGTTTTTTTGTTGTTGTTGAGGTTTTTTGTATGTAGTTAGTTCAAAAATTTCTTTTTGTCTCCATCTTCCTCTTGGCTATGTTATTGGAAAAGTGCTCAGCTTCTTGGGACTTGTTGCTTTACTACCACTGTGGGAAATGTAGCTTCCCCATCTCTCAAAGATTTTCTCCATATAGATCTGGCTGTGAAAAACAACAAGGTAAAATGACAGACGGGGAAAAATTGACCATAGTGCATAGAAAAGAGATAAAGGAGGCTAAAGATATTTAGGGGAAAAAAGTCTGACCAGTGGGTTTAAGAAAAATGACGAATCTTTTAAATACAAGGAATAAAAGGAAACTTACCAGTGGTACAAATGGAACTGGTGAAACTGTCAATGATAAAACAGTTTTAAAAAAATGCATTTGTCTATGCAAGGAATCTTACTAAGCAGTAAATGCTATTATGGCAAAATAATCTCTATCTTAGTAATAAGGAAGGAAGATGTCCTGATTTTTCCAAGAAAGCATTTAACTTTGTATTAAAGTCTGGATAACTTTTAACCAAGAGTTTTAAGAGTGTTTGAAAGAGTTCCATGGGCTACTGATGCTAATTTTCAATAAATCTTGAATAGCAGGAGACGTTGCAAAGAACTTGAGCGCTATTGAGATGATATTGTAAAATTAATTGCCAGAGGGGTGATCTGGTAATTCTAAACCTGTTAATCTGACACCAAAGCCAAGATAAAACTTTAATTGAACTATCTGTTTAGCTGTTTGAGGTAGTCAGCATGGTTTTAGATAAACTCGGTATTGTTAAACTTGATATCACTTTTTCATGGAAACAAGTTTGATCAAAAGTTACTGGGGGGGTTTTATGTATTTAATTTTTTACGGGGTTTCAGTTAAATATCTCTGTTCCATATGATATTTATTTTGAGGAGTGGAAAGCATCCTACATTAGTATTTTAATTTATTAACTTGCACATAATTGAAATAATATTTAGTGTTAACTGATTTCAGTGTAATAGCATGCCTTCCAAGTGTAGCTGTGTCTAATATCTCTTGAGGATCTTATGCTTAAATTTAGTGACGCATGTTTTCCTGATTTAAAAATGAGTGTTGTAAAAACTATATGATGTATGTTAAATGGAATAACATATGGTTAACATTTGATCTTGGCATGAATGTCAAGGAAGAAACATTTAGTGCAGGGGTTGGCAACATACAGCCGTGGTACAGGAGAGTTTTTTCCCTGCCGGGGGCTGAGGCAAGGAGGTGCAGGAAAGTGACGTAGACGGACCTAGTTTCTAATTGCCCAGTCCCAGCTAGGGTTCCCACCAGGTAGAGGCTCTGCCCATGCTGCAGCCAGAAAAAGGGGGTCAGTGTCACAAGTACAGCTCCTAGCTGCCTGGTCTCTGCGTGGGCACAAACCAAGCACCTGCAGCTGACACACCCCTGAACCTGCCAGCCTGCTTTGGACCAGAACTGGGTTGTTCCAGCCCAGGTTTTTTAAAGGTTGCCTGCCATTGATCTAATACAGGGGTGCTTAACCCCTGGCCTGGAGGCCAAATCTAGTCCACAGAGCCATGGCATTCAGCCCATGGGTCAGGAAATTTTGGCTGTGGGTGAACAGGGCAATTAATAATACTGCCCTCCTCCCCTGCTGCCAGATTTCCAAGTTCCTCATGGCTGGATCAGGGCCAGGCTACATATATCCCCTGTTCACTGGATTAGGCCCACCAATCTGGCCTGCAGGGCAAAAAGGTTGAACACTGATCCAGCACATCTGTTTCTGATGCGGTCCTGCAGAAATTGGTATTCAAATCAAGGCATTTATGATTCCTGAGAAAATACTTTTACAGATTAAATTTATGGATGCCACAAAGATTCAAGGAGTAGTTTAATCCACTGGAGAAGTTACTTTCATGCACAGCTATCTAAAGTTGCTTGACTCAACCAGCCAAGCAAATTTAGTGGTTGCCAGTGCACAGGAAGTCTGGCATCCATCTCTCAGTGCTACACTTCCTCTGGCACCCTTTCAAGCTGCTGACACATGGGGAGCCTGGCAACTGGGCATGCCAGGACCTGGGGTTGCCCCCTATCCAGTCCCAATGATAAAGTGGTCCATGGGATCAAGCAGGAGACCGCCCTGGGTCTGGGACACATGCCAAACTTTCAGTTTCAAGCAGGATACAAGCCAATCTCAAAGATGTACCACATTAAATATAGAGCATCTTTGTGGCTGCTTTTGCCATTTTATCTCAATGTAAATTCTTTCTCCCATGTTATAGTTTGTCTTGCAATTAACATGTTAATTGCACAATAAATCTGACATCTGCCAGGAGTCGTACAGCTGCATGTGATCCTACATGAAGGAGCAAATGTTATGGATGAGGGGTGATGTTTCTTGGAACATAGTAGCTGAAAAACCTGATTGGTGACACTGAACACAAGCTTCTAGAGAGAGGTAGCAAGACATGTTAGGTGGAAGGCAGGGTGCTGTGGCAGCTGACAGATTATTGCAGAGAGGCACGAGCTTTTGTAGGCTACTGCCCACTTCATCAGGTGCTATAAATGGTTGTGCAGAGAGCAGGGCTACTAAATGGAAAGGAACATGGTCATTTAAATACAAAGAAATAGTTTTGTTAATCTGAAGTCAGGCAGAAATCAGAGTGCAGTTGTTCAATTAAATTAATTGAATTAGTCTACAAGGTGCAACTCTACACTGCCTTCTGTGTGAAGCTGTAATATGCATCAGAACTATCCCTTCATAAAATTGTTCCGACTCATGCCTGCTAGGGTAGAAACCCTCTATTAGAGTTCTCGCTATAAGTATTTGCAGGCTGTGATAGTCTGATCTTCTTAGTCTTCTAGGCTTGCTCTTCTTCCTACATCTCTCTAGCTGGGGAATCTCTTGGTGCTCTCAAGAATTTTAGCAGCTTTGGGGGGTGGGCTTTCTAGCTTAGCTCCCAAGGCCTGACTCAGGAGCAAATCCTTCCACAATTCTTCCTGCTTTTAAAGGCTGTGTTGGGGGCTATAACTTCAAGCTGTTAGTCCCTTTTTGTGCATCACTTCCAAAATGATTGATTGATTGCCTGAATATCTGATTGCATGATGAGACTGTATGGCAGGCAGGGATTTGATGCACATGCTGTATATAATAGTGGAGGGGACATGCAGAGTTGTGAGTCTTGTAATGCAAGGAACTGCCAAGCTGTATGTATGGGACAGGTTGACTGCCTGGCTTCCCTTCAAAGCGATTATCAAGAGTTGTGACATTTGGACGAAACCCTTTGGGACTTCGGTATAGGGCTACTGTGTGTATAGGTACTATTGTAGGTCTGGCATTGTCGGTCACTTCCTCTATCTTTTCCACTGTAGGAATGGTGTTCTTTGCAGCACTCTGCCCTCTGTGCTGAAGACATGACTTGTGTATAGTGGAAACGTACTGCAGCATGGGTTTTTACTGAGAGAACCTTTCTCCAGACTAGAATCTTGGTGGATGTCTTCCATTTTCTGCAGCCAGCGATTGTTTGTACCTTGTCTTACCAAGGCAGGAATTCATTGATTCACTGAGAGCAGTTCCATAGAACTGCATAGGAGAGTCCTACTTCTTGCATGCTAGATGTGAACTGGAAAGAGATGCTTCCCTGTAAGGTTCTGGGGGGTGGTCTCATAGTTTCTAGGGTCAGAAGGGACCTGAGTAGATCATCTAGGCCAACCCCTTGCCATGGCAGGAAATAATACTGGGGTCAAATGACCCCAGCAAGATGTTCATCCAACCTCCTCTTAAAGACCCCCAGGGTAGGAGCCAGCACCACTTCTCTTGGAAGTTGGTTC
>NW_017728939.1:4564427-4568388 GCF_001723895.1 Crocodylus porosus | reverse complement strand
TGATGAACCCGTATTGGTTGCCCCTAAGCATGCAGCCCCCTGCTGGCCCCTCCTGGATGTGTGCCAGCATAATTTTCTCAAACGGCTTGTCTAATTAATATTGTCAAGTTTATCAACATTTTTTTTTTCTCAGAACAATGTGGTTATTTTAGGAGGTCTTTACAGGGTAGAATTAATATTGTCTGGATGCCTTAATTGCACATTTTTTCCTTTAGCATGTTTGAAGAACTTCATAATTTAATCTTAACTCTGAATTTCTTGCATTTTATAATGCCTGAGGTCTTTTGAGTTAGTTGTTATATTTGTGTTAGTTGTTGTTTCCCCTTCCCCTCTTTCTCCCTCCCATTCCTCCCCCAAGTTGTTAATATTCTCAAATAAAACAACCACTTAAATGTAGTTTTTAGAATAAAACAAGACTGCATTAAAATGTTATTTCCCCATTTGCTGTTAAAACACATTAGTTGGCTTACTTAAACAGCTGTTCTGTTACAGGAGCTGTTTTGAACTACTGCTCTCAATTCCTGAAAGTGAATTGCCACGTGAAGTATGGTTAGGATTCCATCAGTCTATGCGGGTAAGCATGTTTCAGTTCAGGTTTTCTAATGTTGCTTTCTGTCTCATTTTCTTATTTATTAAATTACCATTTTTTACAGTTAAAATGTCAGATGTGTATTGGACAAACTGTACAATGACCCAAAGAAACTGGCAATGAAAGAAGTAGATGTTTGTGGAATCTCTGAGGACATGATTCCATCTGGGCATATGTCAATGGGGTGTAGAGGGAGGGCTTGTATAAGAGGGTGATTATTGCAGTGGTAGGAAAACATGGACAGAGTCACAGACAGAAATGTGAGTAGTAAATGACAAGGCTAGTGTCATTTTTTGAAGGTATGAGGTTGCAATTAAATGATAAAGTGGGGGTGGGAACTAATAAAAGACAAGCTTTTAAAAGTTGATAAGTCACTTTTCTTAAGGGTAGGAATACTATATGAACCAGTCACTTGAAGGAGATGTGCTTTGCATATGCATGACAGTAGTTTCAGTAGCAGTAACTTTTCAAAATGATGAATCTCTGAATATAGTAGTCTCAGGAAAGGGCTCAAATTTTTGTATAGTTTCACCTGAACCTATCCAGTTTCAGCTTCTAGCCACTGGATCTAGTTCAGTCTGCTAAAGTAAAGAGCCCTGTATCCACTTCGGTCCCCATGTAGATATTTCAGTATTGATCAAGTCATCCCTTTGTCTTTGGAAAACTATAAATTGAGCTCCTTGAATCTTTCCACATAAGGAAGGTTCTCCAGTGTTGTAATTAGGATTCACTTTTAAGGCTGGCTATAATTGTGTCAGTAGAGTAAAATAATTGCTTGAATTAGTTGTTTCAGTCATTAATTCAAGAAAAAAAATACATTGAGTAACTTTCTGCCAGGGATTTGATGGTGTCTTACAGAGGTGCACTGATATATCGGTCCATGTCATATTGGCACCGATAAAAGGAAAATTAACATTATCGGCAACAGGTTTTTTTTGGCCAATGTGGCTGATAGTCATTGATAAATGCCATGTGCCTGAGCACAGCCACAGCATGCATGTAGCCAGGAATGCAGCCCAGCAGCTTGGAGAGCTGGATCAGCTGGTAAGTCTATGGGGGAGGGGCATGGGAGGGGCAGAACTACAGGGTGGTTATGGTGAATTTTGGAGTGGCTGTAGTGCCCCCTCCCAGCGTTGCAGCCCCTGCCCAGCCTCTTCAGGAAGAGGTCACAGCAGGCAGCCTGCTCTTGGTCTGCACACAAACCGGGCCTGGGGGCTCATGCCCCCCCCCATATCTCCCCCAGGAGGGCACACAGCTGTGAAAGCTACCCTTCCCGCTGCCCTACTCCCTCCCTCACTGTGGGCACCTCAATCTGTTCCCCCCTTTCCCCACCCAGCTTTCTGGCTGGACACTGCTCTCCAAGCTGCTGGGCTGCATGTCGGCAGTCGGATCGGTGTTGTCCAATATGGTGGCTAATAATCAGACATCGGTATCAGCCAAAAAAATCTTTATCAGTGACCCCTACCTATTGTCTTATACTTTTGTCAGCCCAGTGAAGTTGCGTTGTGTTGAAGCATTCAAAATATAAATTTGACTTTCTTATTTCTGACGTTTAGGCTGTTTCTGTGGATTTTATAAAGTTCCTAGAAGCAAAAATAAAACAGTAATGCTGTTACTTTTGTGGCCTTCTGTACCAGTTTTGGTGTCAGTTGCTGCTTAAGAGTATGGTTAGGATAAGAGCAGCAATATATTTTACAATGCATGCTTTTTTTCACCATGGATTTGCTGTGCCTTATTTTATACCTAAAACTTGGAGAAAAAATATCCAGGCCTTTGTTTATGGATGGCCCCCTTTTGCCATTTGTATGCCTGCTGTGCACATAGTGCACTATCTCCAAACTATCAGTGGGGATTCCTATTTCCAGCAGGTAATAATTCCAGTATTAATGGAAGCATTTTGACGAGGATGATCTTACTGGGGATAGTCCTGCTTTGAGCAGGGGGTTGGACTAGATGACCTCCTGAGGTCCCTTCAAACCCTCATTTTCTATGATTCTGTAACTCTAGAAGGAATGACTGTGCCTCGTGCTCACTTGACACTATCAAGGTGGCGGGTCTGATGCAAGCAAAAGTTAAAATGGATTTGATCTGAGCTTACCACCGCTTTCAAGAGCTGCCTTGCTCCTCCTCCTCATATTTAGTTTACTATTAAGTTGGACAAGTGAGCATTTAATTTTTTTACTCACAGCTTATCTAGTCTCTTCCTTGTCTTACACTTCTCTTTCTTCAGGGACATGAGGCTTTTGTGGGAGGGTTCAGAAGTGAAGAATGCTTAATTTACTTATCAGTAAAGTCAGAAGAGTAGTTCAGGTCCATCTAACTTATTTCAGTCACCAGAAGGTCTTGGTGGCATCTCAGGTCCCAAAGGAATTGGCTTGGTGTCTGGAACTCAAAAGCTTGGTTGGGGGTTGGAAAGATGGTTAATGTTATGGAGGGTGTTGGGAACAAAAACCTTAAAGCAGGGATGTGTTGGGGTCAAGTTTTTGTAGCATTTACAGAAGCAATGGAGCAGATCTAACTTTGGAGATGTAGAAGATGTAGGATTTGCCTAAATGTTCTAAAACGGGGGTGCCCATGGAGCCCTTGCATTTACCCTGTGGGGCTCCCCACGGGCTGGGAAACATGGTGTTGGGTGAGTGGTGGCCATTAATAGTATTCCTCAGGAGTACTGCCTTCAGTCACCTGCAGTGGAACCTATACCTGAAGGAAGAAGGGCTGCTTAATCTGTAGTCATTCATTTTTGTGGTCAGTGTGACCTCCATCCTTACTGTTGGGATCTTCAGCTAGTTTGAGTTTCAAATTGTGAGGAAACAAGAATGCGTACTGTTCCATTCATAACTCTTTTCAAGGAAGTGCAAGGAGATAAAAAGTTCAACATGTGGGTTAGAGGGCATCTGTATTCAGAAGACTCTCATAGTGTGCTTGAGTCACGTGTGCACCTATAGTAGGATCCACCTTGATAAAAGTTCCCAAAAATACTACTGGGTAAATAGCTGTCATCTTTGAAATATAGACTGGCCCATCTTATCTCAGTAGAATGTTTTTAACCCTTAACAATCAATAGTGGCTCCTATCCTGGCGGTCTTTAAGAGGAGGCTTGATGCCTACCTAGCTGGGATCGTTTGAGCCCAGTTTTTTTTCTCCTGCCCAGGCAGGGGGTCAGACTTGAAGATCTGCGAGATCCCTGCCGACCCAACTTCTATGATCCTATGATTTTTACTAACCTTTCACTGATTTAATCCGAGAAACTTCCAAGACTCTTATAAAACAAAACAACAACAAGAGGATTACTCCGCGCTGGTCTGGTCCTGCAGGGACCAAACCAGGAAAGCCAAGGCTGCAACTGAACTCCAACTAGCTTCAGGCATCAAG
>NW_017728939.1:4530158-4564327 GCF_001723895.1 Crocodylus porosus | reverse complement strand
TAAATTGGATGCTTATCTTGCTGGGATCCTATGACCCCAGCTGACTTCCTGCCCTTTGGGCAGGGGGCTAGACTCGATGATCTCCCGAGGTCCCTTCCAGCCCTAATGTCTATGAAATCTATGAAACAAACCCCAACACACTTTCCTAAACCGCACCACTCTGTCAAGCAAAAAATGTCCCAACTGTCCTCTCGGCTTCTTCCAAAGTTAGGCTTCTACGAATCTGTGTTGAAATGAGAGAAAAAGGTGGCATGCTAGAAACAATATACATGTTCATTTTAACATGAAAACAGATAGCACAGGGTTTACCGTAGTTACTGTTTTTCTATCTGACTTGATAAAAACTTCTGTCAGATTCTCAGTGCTGTAGAATTTAGGTAAGCTTGTCCCAGAATATACCCAAAATTTGACAAAAAAACTTCATGATGAGTCAATTGATACAGAAATAAAGCATTACAGATGACCATGATGCAGCTGAAAGGTGTTGAAATTGTTTTCTAGTTGTATAATTAGTAGTCTCTTTCCCAAATTAGTCTTAAAGTTTACCTTACAGTGGTAATGAACCTTGTGTTTCTTACTTTTACAGGAATCACATGATGCTTTACTGGAATTTGGGAATAATAACCTCCAAATATTGGTTGACATCACTAAGGAAGGAGTATGGAAAAATCCAGTTCTTCTTAAGATTCTATCTCAGCAGCCAGTAGACACAGAGGAAGGTAAGAATTGAGATTCTGATACTGTATAACATGATGTTGTGTGACTTAACTCAATTATTGTTTTGGCTGTAGGCAAGGATTGTTTGCTTAAACTTACTATTAGTATAGAATTGGTTAAGACTTCCCTTGATGCCATTTTCACTGCTAATCATTTGCTAATCCAAATTTATCATGAAACAGACTCTTTGGCACCATATTCAGTAATCCATCTGCACTACTGCATTTCTCTCTGGCCTGTTTTAACCATACATTTCTGGATATTTTGAAACTCCATTATAAAAAATAGTCTGCCAGACAAGTGTCCTATCAAAATGGGGTATCTTTCCTTCCCCAGTTTAGAGTGGGTCATCTGGCATAGATGTGTCAGTTTTAAACAGAAATTGGAAATAAGTGAAACAAAAGAAGTAATTGGGCATATGTGCTATTGCTGCTTTAAGATATACAGAAAAGGCCACATGAATCTAGGATTTTAAAAGAGGGGTGAAGATAGGATAACACATCACCACATAAACCACAACACTTGTTTTTTTCCAGTTAAAGAAAATTCAATGTTTTGCTAATATGCTGGGGGTTAGCACTGTATTATTCTATTTAAGATCAAAGCAGAAACAAAACTATTAGAATGTGCATCAATTTCCTAAATTAATATATGCACTATAAAAAACAATTAGGCAAAATACAGTCAAAATAATCAGAAGATGCTGTCATTTGATCCTGTAGTCATTATAGTTAAATGCATGTTTCTTATTCAGACAAGGTTCTTTGGGTGAATCTGGTATCTTGTATTAAACCAACTTAAATAGTTGGAAAACCATTATTAAGCAAGCTTTCGGATTAAAAAAAACCCTTCGTCAGGCTAAGGAAGTTTCAGCAGTTGGTGTGTGCTTTTCCTGGATGGAATGAAAAGTAAAGAAGCCAGAGGCTGGGCTGGGCTGCATACAAGACAGGTAGTCAGTGAAAATGTAGATCGTCTCTCACCCATTGACTCCTCAGGCTGCGGGTGGGGAATGAATAGTGGAGAGATACCTGGGGAGTCGGATGTCAGGCAAGTTATCACGTGTCATAAATCCAATGTCTATATTTAGTCCATGATTTTTTTAGTAGCTAGGAGGTTGATGAAGTGGAGTTCATAGGCTCCTCTCTGGAAAGTTTCCTTTGAGGATCAGGACTGAGAGATGGGAGAGAGAGTGGTTTTCTTGTGAGAAATGTGCTCCCACAGGTAATTGGGGCACATTAAGACCTATAGCTAGAGCTAAAAACATTCTGCACAGCTTTGAAATAGAAGAGAGACTACCAAGAATGGCTAACAGACAACAATAATGCAGAAGTGAAGCTAGTCTGACTAGCGTGAAACATCAAAACCATTAAAAGGATAGAGGGTTGTTAGCATCTGTGGGGTGGAGAGAAAGTAGCAGGATAATGTGCCACAAAATTTAGTTGGCTCTCTCAGGATTGCCTAAACAGAAATGCTGCTGCCCCTTTCAGGCAGTAGACTTCAGTGTTTTGGTGGAGCAAATTGCATTAGGTGATGATTAGGATGGAGTCGAGGTATACCTATCCAGATGTTATAAAACACAAAAATGACAAGATCTGCACCTTCACAGGCAGTACTGTTCATAACACTTCAAACTTCTGTGAGGTATTTACTTCTGTTTCCAACACATCATTGAGCTTGCTTTGTCTTGGAGTCGTAATTACCCAGTACTGTAATCAAAACTGAATTCTCTTATGTCCTGTAATGCACTCAGTGTTCTGGTTTTTGATGTTGTCATTTGTTTCTGATTGAACAATTCAAGGAACAGCCATTTCAAAGTGGTAGCCAGGGTGAGGAAAGGTATCCTTAATTAATTTGAGAGTTCTTTCTGGTGGGTGTCTAAGATTTGTCTGGTTCCTTTTCTGATGAAAACCTCTTTTTAACAGAACAAGTAAATGTGGAAGTATATCAGAATTCAGTGCAAGTGGGGTGATAAAAATAAGTTTACAATGCAATAGTGTTTGGCATGTTGGACAAAATGTAGACACAGTGTACTTCACTTTTAGGGTATGGACAGATGTAGCATTTAAAGTGCTTCAAGTGCTTTTAGAGAATGCTTCAAATCGGGCCTTTCTTCCTCAGAAATGACCCAGGTTAAAACAACTTTGAAGCATTTCACTGTGAAACACTTCATGTTTACCCTTCAACAGAGTAAAATAGGGAGTTGATCAGTCCTCTGGCTTTACACAGTGCTTTGCGTGCCCTTCCACCCTACTGATCTGAAGACTTGCTTCTATGATGCTGAGCTCTACTGCTGTAGGGCCACAGAACCTGGCTGGCATGTGACCTCACATATTTACAGCTAAGTGGAAAAGCATGTCATGCCTTTGTTTTGCTGGACCCCTCTACCCAAAAGATATGACTTCTCCTGTAACTGAAGAGTGGCGAGGACCTTTCGGAGCATGTCAGCAACTATGTCAGCAGGACTACCCTCTTATGTGTTCTTAAGGTAGTGGACTACAGGCAGGCAGAGGTATTGAATTTCATGCCCCAGGTGATATGGAAACACTTGGTGTTCAGTGAGGATGAGCCACACCAACTAGGCTGTCTACAAGCATATCTCCTGAAACAGCGTCTTGGGGACACAACTACGACTGGCACTAGTACTGTGCCAAAACAAAGTACTGAAGGTGTGCAGTGTAAGAAGGCCCATGACACTGGTTTGGTTGTGGGAGATGACTTGTGCCTGCTAGCTGCCATTGCCAATTCTGGCTGGCAGCAACTGACAGGCAGGAGCAGGAGGACCCCTCCAGTCCCTGGCTCTGACACGAGAGAGAGAATATCTGTGGGGAGTCCCTTCTGATTGGTAATCCCAAAATAGGTTGTCCAGATGTGGTTGCTCTGATGCCACTGATATCAGCCTGCCTGGCCCTTCCCAGCTGACTGTCCCTCATCCTCATGCCAGCCTGGCCAGTCAACAACATGCCTGATTATCCCCTCATTCTCACAGCCAACTGCCTGTTCACAGTCCTGCCAACCATCCTCCCACCTCTACCAACAAAGCATTTTCCCCTCTCCAGTGGCTGTCTGCAACAAGCCAGTCCTCCTCCAGTATTTGAGACGTAGACAGCATAAATGTCCACCCAGCCGTCAGGTAAGATGCACCACTGCAGCACATGGCAGCATCAGTGGCTTTCCTTCCTCTCCCCCCATCTCCACAGCATCTTCAGGCTTCTTTGGGGTGTGAGTCTACATTGTCACTGCATATTGATATGGGGAACCCTAAATGTACCTGCACGTAAAAATATGGCACCAGGTTGCAGGAAGGTGGGAAAGGGGAATATTTTGCTTTGTAATATTCAAGGGTGGAGTTCCAGTAACAGCTGGTGGGGGAGTGGAGAGTTAGCCCTGGGGCCTTGAGAGTTTAGGAGGGTGTGCATTCATGCCCAACAATCCTTCTCTTTGGGAGTCTGGTGTCTGCATCTAGCTAGCACCAAGGGAATTAACACCACCTCCTGACCATAATAGGAACTAGATATGCTCAGAGTGGAACAACTAAGTGATCAAGGTGGTGTAGTCCACCTGTGGACTTTCACTGTTCTGCCCTTTCCAGATTGGTATTTGTGGACTTAAGGGACGGTTATCAGGTAATTCACCAGTGGGCAGCTTAGCACTTGGTTTTGTGCCTTTAAAGGGGTGAATTACTCCTTCCTCTTCTCCCTCCTCCCTTTCTCAGGTGATAGAAGAACAGGCTTCTTTTCCCTTTCCTTCTCTATCTCCTCCCCACCCTTTTCACTGGGCTTCCTAGGCCAGGAAGGAGTCAGTGGTATTCTTTATTTACTCCTCATTGTTAGGGGACAGGCACTGCAACTTCCTCTGGAAATGCAGTGTCCGCTGGGATGTCATGTTGAAAGGAAGATTTCTCCTTTCTGTAAAGCCACCAAAATGGGCTTGTCCTCTTGAGGAGGCAGGATCCTTGAGCAGAACCATCTTCACGAACTCAGGAGCACATATAGTGCATTTTTACACGTGCTTCAGGGGGGTGCTTTAATAAGTGAGCCACATTAATTAAGCACCTGAACGTCACATGTATCAGCATCCCCTGGACTGAAAAATGGCAGCAGGGTGCTTTAAACTAAAGTTCATCAAATGATCTTTAGTTCAAAGCTCTCTGCTACCATTTTTCAGTGCCAGGGACACTGATGCATGTGATGTGGGAGGCTGCTGGAGCACAGTAACTTCTGTGCTTGATTAATCAAGTCTGCTCTGCACTGAATTTCCAGTGCATCAGAGCTGGCCCCTTGCATGTCTGTGGGAGTCTGTAGAGCTGTCCAAAACAGTGCCCATCTGGGTCATGGTCGTGCAGAACAGATAGATGTCTCTATAGAAGAAAACACCTTGCAAAATTAGGAGATACTGGAGAGAATATACAGTGTGGGCCCAGACCCAGGGAGCTGGCTATGCCCATATTTCTCATGCCCTGCCTCTGGACCTCCCAGTATATTGCAACGCTATTGGGGCCCAGAAATAGCATCCCAGGCCAGGTTTTGGAGGGTGGGAAGGGCTGTCATTTTTCCCTGTCCTGGAGCACTTGGGCTTGGGAACTTAGTATCTCAGCAGCTGGAAGCAGAAGTGGAGAGACTCCTGAGATGGAGTGTGTAGATGAGTTGGGGAGTTCATCATTCCTAATGTCACAGCAGTTTAACAAAAGGCCATTGTTTCCCTGCTGTCATTTCAGGGTCAACACTTGCTGCAAGTGGAGCTCCCACTGTAGTAGGTGGAGAGATTCCCCAGCCCAAAACTGCGGTGCAGAGTTTCATAGTATTGGAGGAGAAAGTGATTGGAGGAGAGATGCTGATTGATCTGGTTACAAAATCAGAAAGGAGGGCGGCTGCTGCTGCAGAGGAATGGAGGGCCAGAATGGAGTTGCACCAGGACCGTTGCACTGACCTGATAAGGTGGGGCATGATTCAGGCAAGACACGGAGGTGTGTTCCAGGCCAGAAGGAATGAGAGTCCATGGGCATGGCAAGGCAGACTGGAGATGCTGGTGGGCACCCTCCAGGCTGAGAGATAGCCAGTAGACTGTCTCAAACCTATGCTCAGCAGGCAGGTGGAGAACAATTCAGAGAACTTTGCCCCTCAGGACAAGCTTAGGTCCTCCTTCTGCAGCATGAGCTGTACCTCCCCCTGCAATCATGGGTCAGCGGTATTCTCAACAGGGTTAGAATAATTTACAGCAGCCTCTACCAGAAAACTTCATGGTCGGTACCTTCCTCAGTCAGGATCAGTGTCTTGTCAGTGTCATCGTTTTCCTTTGATGTATTGTGGGGACAGCTTCCTCCTCCAAGCCTCAGTGATACAGCCAGTCTCTGGGATAAGGTTTCTAGCAGCAGCCTTCTTCCTTCATGTCCTCACCAGCAGTAGCCCTGTAAACTACTGACAGCAGTACCTTGGGAACACCCTTTGTCCTCCCCCTCCAGCCAGCCCAACCTCCAACTATTGTAGGGTTACCCCTGTATTCTCACCAAATCCTTACCCAGAACAAGATCTTTACTCCATGGGGTTCAGTTCCCATCCTCTGGCCATGCATTTTGTTCTCCAGTTTGTGATGCCCAGAGCTGCCTTCTGTCCTCACAGCAGTCCAGAGATCAGGTCCTTGGTTAACTAATCCAGTCATATTCCCAACCACATGCGGATGTGGCTTTCCATAGCCCTTCCATGCCTCTGCTTCTCTAGTACTGGGACCCCCAGCGCCTATCCCCACACTAGCTCAAATTCAAAAGCCTGTGCTTTATGGTGTTGGGGTCTGGAGAAACTCCCCTGCACCACAGACTCTTTGACAGTTCTGATCAGTAGAAAGAGCAGCAACTTGACACTTGAATCCCTCTAACCCGTCCAGTCAACGTGGTGGCATGCTGCCATGCCACTGCACCCCAGTCCTCCCGAGGCATCTGTTGAGGAGGCCTCAGTAGTGACAGGATATAGTTTAACTGTCTGCCATGCCCCTTCCCTTCCCAACCAACAGTTGAAAAAGCACCCTTCATTTTCCCTGCCTCCTGTTTGTAAAGTACATTTTTGTTGTTCTCTTAATAAAACAAAAGTTCTTGACCATTTCTTTTGCTGAATAAAAAGTTCTTTAGGCTCACAAAACCATCGTTGGATCTGCCTCATGCCTTTCAATCTTCATTTGCTTAGGTCCTCTTGCTCTACAGCCCAGCGCTGCAGAAAGCAGATAGCCAGGGTGTCACTGATGAAAATGAAAGCCCAAATGGTTGTTGTGTCATAAAGGCTTGGCCTCTGCTGCAGCGTAATGGTTCTCAAGCTGCCAGGCTTTCTCTGCCCAGTCCTCCAGAAAGACTCCCCCCTTGGCTTTGCAGAAGTTGTGGAGAATGCAGATAGAAATAACTATCCAAGGCAGCTTGCAGTAAGAGGCATCCAGACACACTACTAGTGCTTGGTGGGGGGGGTGAAGGGGAAGCGGGGGGGGGGGGGGCACTCAAGGTACCCAAAGGTGCACTTCATGAACCTGAAGTAGCTGCTTAGCCACTAGTTAAAAAACGTCCTTCCTTGAATCCACGTGCCTAGTGTAAGGCTCCACAAGCCACATGGAGAGCAGATATTCTGTGTTTGCCAAGTAGCAGTAAAGGGGAATTTGTTTATGCCTTTCACCTCTGCCTGCAACTTTACCAGCAAACTCTCCCTGTGTCATCAGGCTGCAGTTCCTAAATACCCTTGTATCCAGCTAAATGGTGTTCATATGAGTAAGTTGTCCATGGTGGTCCATGATACCTGGCAGCGTAATAAAATAGCCCTTGTATTTGATATACTCTGAGCTATGATGGGCACGCCTCTTGCGTGGATGATCTTGCTATAGACCAACTCATCCCAGAGTTGCTGATCATGGACCAGATGGCAGTAGTCAGGCACTGTTTACAGTGAAGGGTGCCGTTTACAGTGAAGGGTGCCATCATGCTGGTGCCTTGCACAGTTCTTCATGAAGGTGGCACAGCTCATTCTCAGATTCTGCTGCCATTGCTTATCATCCCATATCCCCTAGACTGTGTGCTCCTACCAGCTGCCTCTCTTCTCCCTGTCCCAGAAGTTCTCATACGTGGTCTGCAGGTTGTCCTATCCACGAGGGGGCTGTTCTCTATTATGTCTTGTATGGAGTCATCATCAGTCACCCTGTAGTTGGTGGTGCAGAACAGGTAGTACATCTCAAGGGGAAACCTTTCCAATGGTCCTGTGTTGCCTTGCCACCAGGTACATGAACTGGAAGAGGATGCAAAGCATACCCATGTAGGCCATGACTCACCACCCCATGCTGAATAAGAATGATATCACCTCTGGATCTGCTCAGTCAGAGATTGCAGGGAACAGAGGTGGTAAGCAGCTGTTCCTAGCTCCTCAGGGTGATCGTGGCACCTCTGGAACTGACCAGGCCTTCAGCGGCAGTGCAGGCTTGTCACAAGCTGGGGGTACAAACAGCCAGTGGACACTCTCCTTTCCACTCAGCAGTCTCTAGGGGCCCCTGGAGACTCGGATGGAAAGAGATCCTAAAATATCTCCTCTCAAGCTACCTAGCTGCAAAGTTTGGCTGCATCATAAACCACGTCTGTACAATGCTGAAGCACTTCATATCAGAGCAAGAGTTGAAGCACTTTAAAGGAATATTTGTCCATACTCTTATTCACATGGTGAACAAGTGCGGAATTTGCTTAATGCATAACACAGTGACTATTGCTTGTATTGTAGCAAGCTCTAGTAGTCTGCATGCCAATTTAAGTACATAAGCCACATAAATGCATAACCTTTTTTTGGGTGTAAGGCTATGCAGTTGAATGGAGTACGCTTTCCCTTTGAGAGCAAAGATGTGCAGTATACATTTCTATTGTCCTAGGAGACTTACTTCACGTATGGGGAATTTTTGGGGGGGGGACAGAATCTTGGGCATTCAGAAATAAGTTAAGGTTTGGGAAACCAATGGATTATGCACTTGTCCAAAGACCAGTCCATAGATGTTCATGCAGCTCTGGGTAAAAGTGCTTTACTTTTCTGAAGGTAAAAATAGCGCCATCACTTCATTCATTTACCAGTTATTTAAATACAGCGAGAACAGATTCTTCATTTGGGAAACCAAAGTAAGCCAGTCTGAAGTTCTCAACCAGGTTATTCTTTAGCATGAATAAAAATAGTTCTGTCACCAAAAGTTAAAGGGGGAAGCGTGATGTGTGTTTGTGGTTTGTTTGTTTGTTTTGGTATTTTTAAAATTTTGTTTAATCTTTTAATGAAAATAGTGTTGTTACTTAAGATTACTTTGTACTCTTAGGGTTGGTAACAGTATTGCCAGATGTTTTGGGGTAAGACAGATCAGACATTTAATCTCTAATATTAAGTAGGTTTAAAATGTGTGCCTAATATATTTGGAATCCCTGCTTTCCTGTAAAGAATCACAAAAAGTAACATTTTACTAAAGAACGTATTTTATATATTTGGGTAGTTTTTAAACTTTTTTTTAACGCATCTATTCTGTTTGGTTTTATTTTATTGAGCTTGGTCTTCTAGTCATGTTAAAAATACGAAAATACAGAAAATGAAGATAGAAATAGCACAACTGCTAAGTTTTTTCCTCTGATATTCTGTTCAAAGCATTACAGCATCTAAGCAGTGGCATCCCTGCCAGTATTCCCAACAATATGCTGGAGTTGCTGACATCTAGAGTTTCACAAGAAGCTCTCTTCCAGATATTGACCACGCATCACCCAATTTCTTTTTATATCAAGATTGTATGAATATGCTAGAATAACTTCAGAAAAGTGCCAGTTGTAAACTAGTGAAACTTGTGTGTTCTCAAAAGTTTGGGTTTTTTTTTTCTCTTCCTAGCTAATAAATTGATTACACGAGAAGGGCCTTCCTTTCTGCAGATGCGAATAAAACATTTGATGAAGTCAAACTGCATCCCACAAGCTACAGTCTTATCAAAATTGTGTGCAGATTCTCCAGAAATTCCAAATGCCTCATCTTTTCGTCAGGCTTACATCACTTGTGTGTGCTCTATGCTGCCTAATGAAGACTCCATTAAGGAGGTTAGTAATAAAACAGTGCACATGTTAAGGATTATCAGATGCATTTTTTTAACAAACTGGGTATATAGAGAAAAGATAGTAATTGCAGCAGAATTTTAAAACTGATATAAAGATTCTGCAGCTTACAGTCGGAACGTATTTTTAATTACTGCTAGAGACGTGTATGAGTTATACTTCATAACTTGTGTTTTGATTAGGGGCAGAGAGTCTGCATGATGAGTTTGTGACTTAAAATTTCCCAGTGTCTTAAGTTTAAATCTGAGTCTGTCCTTCAGTGTGTTCTTTTTTTGTTGGTGATACTGAACCTTTTCTAATTCAAGTAAATGAAGTTACTGTTCTGGTAACAACCAGAAAAGTGGAAAGGCTGAGTAACTTTGGGATCAGATGTTCTTAGTGACCTAAACTTTTCTTTGATCAAAAATAATTTTGTTTTATATGGAATTTTTTTATGGATTTTTTTTTTCTTCTATTTTTTTTTTTTTACTCAGTAGAGTAAAATAATATACTACCATATTTACTCAAATATAAGACGAGCAGAGAGGGGAGCAGGTGACTCTGACACTAGCCCTGAGCTCAGACCAACTGCAGCTGCCTGGCAGTCGTGTCCTGTCTGGAGTCTTCTCAGGAGTCTTGGCTGCAGGTTTTTCTGTGGTCTTGTCTGCTTTCTTAAAGAAAGTGTCTAAGGAAGTTTGGACAGATGTTCTCCAGGGAGTTGAGCAATGCAGTGAACTTGTTCACTGACGTGGCGTCGCATTGGATCAAGCATTGTAAAGCGTTGTAAAGTCGAAACTGAGGTCATAAAGTTGAAACAGGGTGTCAATTTATAAACATTGTAAATGCAAAACGTTGTAAGCTGAGGACTGCCTGTACATCTTGGCTTTTGAAAGCTCTGGTGTTTTATTGGGGGAGGAGGGTGATTGGTACTACAGATCTTAAGACTGTTGGAGGATAGTTTATGGTTGTGGTGTGTTAGAGGAGAGAGATTAGATAGTCTTGTGGGCCTTTTTAGAGAAATGGCAATTATGTAACTGCTTGTGACTGCCTGGACAGGATCTGGTCCAAGAGTTTCCTCTTCTCCTTATGTTCCAGTGTAATCACTCTAGTAAGAAATAGAAAAAGTACTGTCCATAAGAGTACCCTGTTGCAGACTCTGGTTTACAACTGAAGATTCCTGAGTCTCATCATTGTTCTGCTGGTAAACTTCTGTAAAACATGCTGTCTCATCCCCTCTTAGTCCTGGTTCACTAGGAATGTGATGCAAACTAACTCTGGCGTTCCAAGAGAAGGATTCTTTCAAACGTGCCCCATTTGCCTGCTTCCACTAGCAAATGCTAAACCTGAAACCCAGTGCAAAGCCACTCCCGGGGGGAATTCTGCAGTTGCTGTCAAGTATGCCAGAGATGTATCTGGTTTGTGAAAGTGCTGAGCCAACTGTTAAGAGATGCAAAACTCCAGGACTCTTGGTTCAGAAATGATACCTTTTTATTAGACCAACTGAGAAATCTCAAAAAAAAAAATTATCAACTGTTTATGTACTCAGAGCAGAGCTCCCATTTATAATGAGCTCTATAATGCTGAATACTATGGAAAAAAATAATGAAAAACTCCTAGGCATCTAAGTAGGCATACAAAATTTAATGCATACTTTTGAATATAATATATTCCTCTGCCCACTTTGTAAAATGGAGATAGTGCACTCATATTGCATAGGTTGTGAATATTAACTACTTGGGTGAGACTCATGTTTCAGTGATGAGCATCTTAAAAGTGAGAAAATGTAATTTTTGCATTCAGAACCAGTTGCAAATAATGTGTAGTAAATAATACACAAGGTCACTGTGGTGGCAGTGGCCTACAGAATAACTTGCTGAAAGTCTTCATCACAAATCAGCAGGTATAACAGTATCCATAGAGAACTGTGGTTGGGATTGCAGGGTTGCTGGTTGTAGTCGCGTTGGTCTAAGGACATAGGCCGACAAGGTTCTTTGGGTAGAGGTGATCTCTTTTATTAGACCAACTAAATAGTGGGGGGAAAAGTTCTCTGCAAGCTTTCAGGCGCAAACACCCTTCCCTCCCTCAGGCATTGGAAGACTGCTGCTGTTCTGAGTTCTCCAAGGTAAAAAAGAAGCACAGAAGTCTGTGAAGATGCAAATGAGTGGAAGTTAGGAAGACAAAGGGTAGAAATAGGAGAGGAGAGAAAAAAGTGTGAAGGAATGCAGGTCCCAATGCCTGGGGGGAAGGGGAGGGAAAAGTGTGAGGACCTGCATTCCTTTACACTTTTTCCCTCCCCTCCTATCTCTACCCTTTGTCTTCCAAACTTCCACTCACTTGCATCTTCACAGACTTCTATTTTACTCTCTAGCTTCTTTTCTACCTTGAAGAACTCAGGAACAGGAGCAGTCTCCCAGTGCCTGAAGAAGGGGAGGGGGTTTATGCCCAAAAGCTTGCAAAGAACTTTTTTCCAACCATTTAGTTGGTCTGATGAATGGTTGGGATTGGGCACTAAAACAAAATTCACTGTTTTGTGACAGATTTGTGTGTTCTTTCATTATTTCCACATAATGTCATTCTAACCATTTAGCAAGTGGCACACTTGATCTCTCTGTGCTTGTTTCTTTACTTAAAATTTCCAGAGCAGAATAGAAAGATGACACTGCACAGCCTGTGGGATTCCCACAGGCGAAGAGAGATTGGAGCACTTGTGAGGTGCTTAGAAAATATTTAGCACCTGTTATTACATGTGGGTATTCAGACCCTGGAGACTGAAAAACCAGCAGCTTAGATACCCTCCTAAGAAAACATTATAGAAACAGTCTTAAAGAGGGCAATAATTAAAGCTAGTTACTGTTTCTTCTGTTGTCTCTGAAAATTGATTTCAGATGGTAGATGTGCTGGTTTCATTGAATGCCAGGCACAAAATATTTCTTCCCTATTTTTGAGAGAGCAGAAATGTTGCTGGCTTTCTCTGGGTAGCTTCCGGCCGGGTCGGCCATTGTGCTTATAAGTCTTGCATAAGCTGGTTCATCAGACAAATCTGTGACATTGTGTACATCCTGTGCTTCCTCGGTACAACCATTAGACATTCACGAGTTATGGTGCCTCAAGAGAGACCGCTTCCCTTCCTTCTGCAGCTGCCTCACACATCACCGTTTCTCTCTTATTCTTTCTGAGTCTTCTATAGATCAAGCTACTGCAGAAAAGTTAATAAGATTCTGTTTTAATGGATGGCAGCATTGTTTAGTTTTGGAAATATTGATAAAATATATTTTTCCCTTGGCTTTCCTACAGAACTTGAAAACTTCTGGCTAAGGCATTAAATCAATGTCATATTAAAAGATTTGAACAGTGGTCTCTACCTGTAAGTGTAGGTGGAGCTCTGAATCACTAGTAGGGTCCTGACCCTTTCCTTTTACCAGCTCTAGGGATTGTAACCAAAGTGACCATTGAGTTCCATAGTCTCAGGATCCTATGATTAAACAAATGAGCAGAGTAGGTAGTAATATTGTGCTGGGAGGGACCTGGAAGAAGCATGCGTCTGTTTCTTGTGTTTCTGTCTTTAAATGAAATGCTAGAAAGAACAGCCATGAAGCAGAGGTGTAGGGATGCAATTTCTGAACGTTTTGCTCAGGAAAATAGAACAAATTGCAGTCTCCCACTCGACATTCCTAGCTGGTGATAGTTAATGCCTAGCTATCTTATTGTTCATATCTTCTTCCTGTTGTGGCTTAGTCCTTCAAGCTTCCCACACTTCAGGAAATGTGACTTGTGTAAAACTTTCAACCACTTTTTCTTTTCTTAATGTTTTGGGCAGCAAAATAACAGTAAAACTTAAAACATCAGCAGATTTTGTGAGTAATAGCTGTTGAAATCAGGTTTTCTTCATCTCTTCATTACAGTAGCGTAGTACAAAGCCATATGGAATGCTGTTCTTATGCAAAACCTTGCACACCAGGTTGGTGGTTATCCAGATTTTTATATCCATTTCCAACTGTATGGCTATACATGCTGAGTATACTCGGAATGCTCCATTATGGATATGTAAACTGAGTGGTGGAATAGGATTACCTACATGTGGGTGTTGGTGTGGTCAGAGAAAAGCTACTAGTTGTTGCTTCCTGGTGGAGAAGAAGGAAGGTCCTTTTCCTCCTTTTTAGCTTAGTAGCCTTGTAGATGGGGTACTTTGGACATGCCCTTCAAAGGGACAGGGCCTGGGATTCTGACTGCTGTCCCCAGTGGTTGTTCTGCACCTTGCATTTCAATATTCATTCCATAAAAGTGACAGAGCAGTAAAATAGTTTCTGTTGTGCTAAGGGGCAAGGGTGAGAATCCAGGGCTTTGTCCTTTGTAGGCCAGTATCCATCTCCCTCAGCCCTGCTCCCTTTTGTTGTCAAAGGATGCTTATTTCCATAGGGGCATCCATATGGGTCTGTTGTCATTACCATTAAAAACCTGTTCAGGATTCTAGATTTGAGAAACCCATAAAATATTTTATCTCAATTGTGCCCGTACATCTGTTCCAGTGACTTGCTTCCACTTTCTGCTGAGAGAGAGGATCTGTTAGTAAATGTACTGATCAAATGATAAAAATCATATTTTCTTGTAAAAATTTGTCACAACATTTTAGGCTTAAGGTGATTCTGGATCACTGACTGTTTACAATAGCATAACAGTATAGGAATTAAGCACAACTTGAAATCATGGCAAGACAAATATTCAGTATTCTGGAAAATCACACTAATATCTGGGAAATGTTAGATTTTTGTTAGATGCATCTGTTAGTTCAACTTTGACATTACTGTTACAGTAACACTCATTCCATAATAAATGCAATAGAAGTAACTGGAGGGAGAAGTAGAGGGGTAAAATGGGTATATTATGAAAAGATCACAATGTATCCAGTTGTAAAGATATAGGCTTTTCACTTGCACAGAAATAATCTAAATGAATGCATACATTTATCCAAGTACCTGAGACCTGCCTGAACAAAGTTTTATTTGGCAAAACTATTTCAAGAGAATATTGAGATTTGCCATATCAAATTCTCAAGTTAAATGCCATAATTAAAGCTGCCTTTGCAACCTTCCCCCCCCCGCCTTAATATTGGCTTCTTTGTGCTTATATATTGTGATTGCATACTGCTTCCATCTATTACCTCATTTCCTCCCCTCACAACCCTCTGCCGCATTCAGTGCATAGATGAATAGATAATACTCAGAGAACAGATTGGGGCTGAGTAAGGAGCGAGAGAAACTGAAGTTAAGATCTCATTGACTCGAAGTTGGAAGGTTCCTGGAATGATGCGAGGGATTCCAGGAAGAGAAAGGAAGACTGCCTCAATCTAAATTGTTAGTTTCTCTTGAGCTTTCTGTATGGTGCTGAGCAGATCACTGAAATCTATTTCAGTTGTGCTTGTTTCCTCACTGTCCCCAATTTGAGACATCTGGGGCATGATTTCCAGAATTACATAGCACTTAGCTGCAGTGAAAGCCTGTGAGAACTGCAGGTGTTCACTTACCTTTGTTAGTTAAGGCAACATAACCTGAAAGCAGAAGCACAGAGACATAATTCATGAGATCCTGAATTTTACTCCTGCTTTGTCACTGATTCACTGAGTAGCCTTGGGCAAATGGCCTTACCTTCCTGCTGAAAAAGCAGGTTGTTCTTGTGCACAGCACTTCTTATAGCCAGTGAGGGTTATTGAAAAGTCCCATAGAAATGCTGAATACTCCAAAAATCAAGCAGTAAGCATTTCCCCAGGAGCTTCAGAATTTAACAGACCTCTCCAAAAAGTTGGTTTTAATCTGCGTGCCGTAGCTCTCTAAAACAGGGATAATGCACGCATGCCTGTCCTCTGTACTTAACATATCTCCCTCATGGCTTTCTGTGCCATGTGGTCTGTTTAATTTAAAGCCTGGCTTGCATGCAGTGAGTGGAGGGGAGGGGGTGATTGATAGTTCTATCTCAGCATCCATTCTGTGCGCTAAAACTGGCAAAAATATATAAAATTGCAGTGTTTCAGTTTAGAACCTTTTGGTATGAAATATCATCTCCCTGTTGATCCCAAGCTGCAAACTGTCTTCTTTCTTTCAGAAACACTAAATAGCTAATGCTACTGAGCCTTGCTGCAAAGAGGGTTTCCCAGAATTGGAGTAGTTTCTTGTGACCCTTTTCTGAACCCTTTCTTTTTTAACATTTTTCTTTGCAAACTGGTAGGAGACCTAGGCATTAATGAAAATGTTTAAAACTAGCTTGTTCCAGAACTTTTTTTTTAAGTATTTTTGTTTTCTTTTCACCCGAATGTTCACTCATCTACAAGAAAATGAACATATTTGCAAGTAGAAAAAAAAATGCAAAGGTCAAATATGTTCTTAAGGTAAATATCTTTTTTAACACCTCAGACTGCACATTTTCATATGAAAGTGTTTTCTTACAGATTGCAAAGGTGGATTGCAAGGAAGTACTAGACATCATATGTAATTTGGAATCTGAGGGACAAGATAACACGGCATTTATTCTTTGTACAACATACCTGACTCATCAACTTCAAACTGCAAATATTTATTGTTCCTGGTAAGTAATGGATCCATTTCTTAGGAATAGTTTATCAACATTGCAACAACAAAGGCTGCCTTTGGTAAAATGTAAAAGTGACATTTTAAAAGGCTAAAGCAGGATGTGATGAACAGGATCACATAGGTGTTATGTTAGATTCTCTTAAGTTTTGTAACCATATGTATATTAGATACCATGTGTATCTAATAAGTTAACTTTTTGGATTATGTATTTTCAGATGAATATAAAAAGGTGGGGGGGGACCTTAAGAAACTACCCAGCTAGAACTCTCAGAGTAGTGCCACTTTCTCAAGTCACTCCCCGAAAAGTCTGTGCATGGTTACATGCTGTTCTTAGGAGTGTGAACATGTACAGAGACTCCTGATTCAGAAGTGAGATCATGGAAATGTCCTATAAGCAGTGCCTATTTGGGGTTCCCCAAGCTTCTGCTTACTCTAGAATTAAAGTTGAGGAGTGATTTAATTCAGCTGTCTTTTTTAATTGCTTCTCAAGCCATTAGAGGCACAAGAAATTGATAGGTTGCTATGGAAGATGCAAGTTTGAATGAGTATACTGTGAGTGTGCACCCCTAAACACAGTGTCATTTTAAGAAACACTTCTTCAGGTTAGCCTGTATTTCAAATAGGGGGAATTTGGAAAGCAGAATGCTGGCACTAAGTTTTTGAAGAAACTGCAAGTGCAACATTTATTCCCCAAAATTTAAGGCTAGATTTGTATGTCTTATATACGTGGAAATGACATGCAGCCTTTCCATCTCTGCATGTTTGGGCAATGGGGAAATAGTGGCCAAGAAGAGAATAAGCACATAGCTGTCTTGGGAACCTTGTTTAAAATATAATATATTCCTGTGAAGGGTATGTCTACACAGGAAGTGAAAGTATAATTGAATCTTGGGTACCCGCTCCTGTTTTAAAACTAGCCAGCATGGATAGCAGTGGTAGTGATGACATGGAGGTATAGACATCAGCACAGGCGAGCAACAAAAGTAGATGCCCAGGGTCCTTAAGTTTGTGTAATCCATACTGAAGCTCATACTGTCTAGTGGACTTTTTTTTCCTCCAGAAATCAGCATTCTGATCCCTGTTTATAGATGAGGAAACTGAGGTCTTCCTTGCATGTGAAAATTGGAAAAATTGTCATGGAGGGAGGAAATTTAGAAAAATAATGCCTAGCATGTACACAACACTCTATCCAAGAGAATCTTCTTTTACCTTTTCTTTTTTTGAGTTGGCAGAGGATGGTGTTTCATCTGGATGAGAATTTTTGCTCTTGGGCTTCCTCAAAAAAAAAAAAAAAAAAAAAAAAAGCCTAAAGTTACTTTTTCCTGCCTCCTTAGGTTTGTTGTGGAAGGAACTGTACAGATACTAATTAGGAGAATGGCCTTTACCAAAGCAGACCAAACAGCTGACTTAGCAGTTGGCATCTGAAAGATAGGCAGACAAGAAATGTACTGCTTGAATATAGGTCTCTCTTGAGGCTGGACATGCTATTTCAGGGATCTCAAACGGATATATTTACCCAATGCATAAATCTCTTCTTTTATAAGCAGCATTTAGTTATTCTTTTCTAGTTTATGCTAACCACATCAAAACCTGACTCTCAGTAACCAGAGATGATCCAATTAAATAATGTTTCTCAGTTAAGGGTGTAATAGTAGGGGGGTTAGATGTCTCTGCAACTTCATTTTGTGAAGAGTTTGCATAACATCTTTGGGCACTGCTTCTGCCATCTTTCCTCTGAAGTGACAATGTGTGTAAGATGCCCTAAGGTTGGATGGATTCCACATTCAGCCCTAACTTTACTGTCCTTACTTCAGGTATAGATAGACTTAAGTTTTTTCTGTATGACTGTTGATATCAAATGATACATAACAGCTCATCAGTAATCTTACTGCTTCAGTAATTATGCTGCTTCCATAATTACAAGTATAGCAGAAAGATTGCAACTCTTAAGCCTGTTTCAGGATTAAAGTATCAGTTAGTTGGCTACGTTGATCGCTATAGGAGCATGCTAACATGGCAGTTACTAGGGTTGTGCAAAGCTTCGGTCCCCGATTCAATTTGGTGGAGATTCAGCCCGATTTAGTGGCCAAATCTCCAAATCGAATCAGAGGACACTTTAATTTCTCCAAATTGATTTGGAGAGATTCGGAGATTTGGACATAGACAGCTTTAAATTTTTTTTTTCCTACATACCTCTAGGTAGCAGGGGCTCTTGAGTGCTGTGGTGGTGGGGCGCATGAAGCATCCCACGGAAGTGCAGGGGGCCCCCCCAGCATGCTTGGCAGCAGACCCAGAAGTGGAGGAGAAGCACGTCTGGTCCACTTCTGGGTCCGCTGGGGAGCATGCAGGGGGCCCCCCTCCCGGCTCGGTAACTGGTGCCTCCTGGGTCTAGGGGGGTTCCCCTGCGGCCGATCGCTGAGGCAGGGAGGCATGCCCCCCCAGCATGCTCCCCAGCAGACCCATAAGTGCACCAGAAGCACTTCAGGGGTTTGCCACCAAGCACGTGGAGGGCCCCCCCGCACGCTTGTGGGATGCTCCATCCACCCCAGCATCACAGCGATCACAAGCTGTGCCTGCTACCTCAAGGTATGTAGAAAAAACTTTTAAAGCCATGTCTGTGTCTGAATCAGCATTGACTCTTCAGATTTGGATTCGGCCAAATTGAATCGGGAACGGTGATCCGAATCAACGAATTGAATCACTGCCCAATTCTGGCCAAATCCGAATTGAATAGGGGCTTTCACACACCCCTACCAATTGCATCATAGCAGTTAATGTGCACTCCTGAGTGGCAGCTCCCTCTTCCTTTTTAAAGTAGTTAAAAGGAACATTTGTCCATAGCTTTTTGTGTGCACTCAGATTCATCCCTAATGTACAGTCTTGGCTGCAAGTGATCTATTCTCCTGAAAATCTCCTTGAAGTATAACTGTTCCATCTCTGTTTAGTCATTCCTAAACTTGCGGCAGGACCTGCTTAACATCTGCAGAGTTCCTTAGATTTGGGTTCTGTCTCAGTGTCATCAGAAAATGCTAATATTTTTATTCCGGAGGAGTTCTTTGTTCAGTTTCCGAATGCAGTGTCTTTCTCATCCTGTGGTCAGGAGTCATTTTGTATGACTTTGCTTGGTACTTCTGATCCCATATATGCTCTGCAAAACGATGCAAGTCTTGGTAAGGATGATCTTGCTGACATGACCTGAGGCTTGTTCTGGTATCACAGCCTCCTTTTAACCACACTGAAGACCCCAGGACTTTTCTGGGTGAGCAAGTCTGAGACCAGCAGCACAGATGCAGGGTGCTTCATCTGGACTCAGTTCTCTCCACCATAGGTTCACAGCCTCGTTACTTGAGGGCTCCCTCAGAAATTGCAAGCTCTTGGCTTTCTCTTACTTTTTGATTACCAAAAAATAATAGAGCCAGGTCATCCGCAAAGAACTCAAAGACCGCAGTGGGGTCAAGAAAGTTTTTGACACTATGGCTTCCTATTTGAATTTTTTTAATTGATTTTGATTTTTGAAAGGGTTTCTACAAAATTTTTCGGTCTTTCAGGACCTCCAGTTCACACCATAATGGAACATTTGTTGGAGTTGCTACATGAAGACATGCATTAGCTCAGTCAGAGTGGCTTGTGGTTTTCTTAGCCCGCCATTCTCCAGTCGGTGGCTGCCACATGTTCTCTTATCCAACATCTTGAGGTTCCTCAAGAGTGTGAGCAATCTTCCTTCCTTTTGGCTTCATTTGCCGTAGAACCTGTACTAAGATGCACCTTGCTGCCTATGCTTAATTGCACAACAAAAATCTCATTCTAATAGCACAATGGCAGTTATTACTACTGTGTTTAGTCATCTTACTCAGTTTTCAAGTTATAGTGTTTTTTTAGTTTTTAGGAAAAACAGAAATGGACAAGAAGCATGTTTGGATGTGTGGAAAAACTGAAATATTAAAGCCTGTGTGGGGGGAGGGAGAGAAATTGTTGCACTTGTACAATGCAGCAGAGCCTAGACTCTTTGTGAGGTTAGGTTCCTTAACACCCTGTGAAGGTGAGGGTTTGTGAGCGTGTGGGGGGTTATAGTTCAGTAAGCAGCTGCATGGTGCCATTGAGGTGTTCCAGTTAACTTCTGTGGCTTTTATTTGAAAGAGCACTGATTCTCCAGCCAGATGCACAGGGATGCTGCTATGTTCCAGTTGAGTAGAAAAGCAGTGTTTTTAAAGCAAAAAAACCATAGCTTGTAGCTGAATGGCTGGACCTTAATTTGTCAACATGCTGCAAATTGTGGGTTGCAAACTCCTGATTTTAAGAATAATCTGGTGCATGGGGAGTCTAAAAAACACTGTTTAATCACTTTCCCTATTAGCTGTGGCTCTACTTTTACTTGAAGTTGGTTTAACAAAATTCAGGAAGGAATGAAATGCTTCCTGAAATAAGGTTATTCTGTAATTAAATTAAAAGTATCTTAATTTCTCAAATTGAAGAGCACAGGTTGTGAGACCCTGTGCTTGAAAAATATACCCAGCACTTAGCATGGAGCAAAAAATGCTACCTTTGGAGATGTAAACTTAAAAAGTGAAGGTGAGTTGGGGGAGAATTACCTTTTTAAAGTACCTAATGCCTCCACGCTTGAACAGGAAACAGGTTTGTCCACATAGCTGTGAATGGATATGATCTCTTCACTTATAGGACATGATGGTTCTACCTGCAGAAGGGAGACTTTATTAATAACCTGACAAAAGTGTGGCATACTGCAGCAGTCAATAAAATGGTATCACCTTTCAGAGCTAGACTTGTGACAAATTTCTCCCACCACCATTATCTTGCATTATATTTAGTCTGCTTTGAACTCTTTTCACAGGGAGCTGACTCTGTTCTGGAGTAAGTTGCAAAAAAGAATTGACCCTTCTTTAGATTCCTTTTTGGAGAGATGTCGGCAGTTTGGCATCATAGCCAAGACACTACAACACTTATTTTTCCTGATAAGAGTCATTCAGTCTGAAGTAAGTAATATGTTCTGCACTCTGCAGCTTTGTTTTGCTAATAATTTAACTGAGTGAAGGCTGTAAGACATTAATTCAAATTTCTGTCATAATCCCAACCTAGTTAAGCAGTTAGTTAGTCATTTTCTGTGATTTCTCTGGAAAGTTGTAAATGTAGTATAGACAAACATTTGTCCAGGTGGCTTAAATAGAGGTGATCATGCTTTGAGCAAGGGATTTGACTAGGTGACCTCCTAAAGTCCCTTCTAGTCCTTATTTGCTATGACTTGCTCTTGTATACAATTGAGAGAGACCTGTTTAATATACTGTAGTTTTCAGTCCATGTACCTGGATTTCTTAACTAATATTTTCCTCGACCAAAAAATTAATATGCAACAGCACAACATTCTTTAACCTTTAAAATAAGGTCAATGTTGAAATGAGTATGTATTGAGTTCTTTTAAAAAAAAAAATGCCCCAAAAGCTTAATAAATGTGTGCCTCTCCTTTTTTAAACGCTAGCCCTAGTACCTATGATGAACTTAAAGGTGCTGAACAATGTTCGTAAATCTTGCAGAAAGTGCAGTGGACTAGGTTTAGCCAAGGGTAGAGAAGTCTTCAACCTCAGTATGGAACTTAAAGCCAAAGAGCATGATGACAAAAAAAAAAAAAAAAAAATTTCACTTGCAGGTGCAAGGTATAATGCACAGTGGAAAAAGCAACTTGAGCCACCCATACATTTAGTTAGTTTCTGAATTAATTTGAACCACGCAGATATCTGAGCATAATTATTCTAACCATGCACAATACAAAGCTATGGCTAGAAGGCACCTCAGGAGGTCATCTAGTTCAAGCCCCTGCTGAAGGCAGGATCATTCCTATCTAAACCATTCTGTACACGTGTTTGTCCAATCTGTGAGTGTCCAACTTATTTGGCTTCATGAGGCAGATCTGGATCACAGAGCTTCTTGTGGGCTGAGCAGTGGCTGGTTAGTGCAGCTATCAGAGCTGCTGTGTTGGAATGACTCTGGAAACCACAGGTTTAAAGTCAGTGTTTCTTGCTCTTCCTTCCATGCTCCATGCACACTTTTCCCTTGCCACCAATTTTAGTCTCCAGCTTTCCAGTTCAAGACATTTCTGAATCTCCTCTCCTCTAGTGCAGCAGTGCTCGGCCTCTGGGCCAAATCCAGCCCATGGGGCACCCCACAGGCCCAGAAATTTGGTGTCAGGGGAGCTTTGGTACTGCTCCCTCGCTACCAGTTCTCTGGACTCATTTAAGCCCTGCACACCAGATTTGATGCCTGATCCTAGCATGTGGGAGGGGGCAGGGCTGGCCCCCTAGCACCCAGTCTTAGCATAGGAGGGGTTAGTGCCAGGCCTCCAGTCCCAGTCTGTCCCACAGACTGGCCCTGCACTATTCATCTGGCCTCTAGGGCCAAAAGATTGAGCACCACTGATCTAGTGTTTGCAGTCCTTCCCAGTTTTGCTCCCTGCAGATTTGCTTAGGGAGCGTTCTGTTCCACCATCCAGATCACTAATGACAGTGTAGAATGGCACTGGACCCAGGACAGATGTTTACAGATAGACTTTTTATAGTTTGCCACAGTGACTTCCCTAGCATTGAAGTCAGGCTGACCAATATATAATTCCCTGGGTTCTCCTTTTTGCTCTTACTTTTAAAGAGCGACACTATATTGGTTCTTTTCTTAATCTTCTGGTACTTCACCTGGCTCTTGTAACTTGGTAAATATTGTTGCCAAGTGCTCTAAGATCTGTTCTACCAGTTCCTTTAGTGTCCTGGGCCGAAGTTCATCAGGCCCTTGAATGCATTCAGATTGAGCAAAAGTCCTCTCCTGGTCTCCCTCAGCTTTTCCCTTTCTTTGTCTATATAATTTTTGTTAGTTGTCATGTTTTATGAAGACTGAGGCAAAGTTCTTCTTACACCTGTGCCTTCTTTGCATTTTCTATTAAGAGCTCACCCTGGCTATTTATGCAGCAGTATTATAAAGGCAAACAATGACAAGTTTAATAGTAAGATCAAAAATAACTCTGGAAAAATTGTTATTTTTCTAAGTCAGTAGCTCGTTCAGTTCTGGTCACCCTAACTCTGAACAAGTAGGGCTCTGTAGATGAGGAAAAAAATTACAAAACTGAAAGATGTTGCATGAGGATGTAAAAAACTGCATTTATGTGTTTAGCAGGAGACCCAAATAAAACAATGATGTTATAACTATAGTGAGGCAGGCTAACCTTTCTTTCCTTTTCTTATTTTGATCTTGAACTGTTCACACTGAAATTTTACAGGCTTGGTCTCAGCATTGGGTTAGATTTTTGGGGGAGCAAAAGTCATGAAACACTGCTTGAATATAAAGGTAGGGTAGGGAAAATTGGTTAGTTGCTAATGATAATGTGTTCTGGTAACTTTTGAATGTCTCAGTGGTTTGGAGCAGGAAATTTATTCAAGTATGAGAATTGTGCTGAGACTTAGACGCATGCTTCTTACTATCCTTATAAGTATCCATTCAGTTTTCACTGACCTACATGTTGAAAATGAGTATCCACACCTGTAGAATTACACCTTTATTAAATATAGCCTTTTTAAATGTTCACAGTAGATTCACCATAAGAACTTATTTATATTGTTATACTTTACCTGCAGTGGGCTGGTGGCTATTGCAAAGGTAAATTCTGTATTGCAAGTGAGACTCAGATGTTGAAGTGTATGAGTGCAATAGAAAAAAACAACTAAGAAAATCTGAGAAATCCTCCCCCCCACACACACATCTTTTTTTTGGAGCAGGATTTGGACGCTGAGCAGGAACAAGGCCTGCAGATGACTTAAATTTGGGGCAGTTATTCAACATTTTTCTTTCACCAAATATCATTTAGTCTGCATACAGATAATGGGGCCTGGAGTCTCTGGATCACCTGGTTGTCTGTATTGTAATATATTCTGCATGGGGACAAAATGAATGACCTGGTGTTTACTGACTTGTGCGTCCTTGCCTTTGCAAATTCTCATGCCCTCAAATAAATAAAAAACCTTTGGTAAAGAATAGCACAGAGAGAAATCAAGACCAAAGGATAGTGTAAAATGGGGGGAGAGGGATCATGCATATGTGTCTTTAAAAGTATAGTGTCAGTATTAAATAGCTGGTGTCTAGTTATCACAATGTTTTTCCCAATTAAATGTAAATGGTTTTTCTTAGATAAGTGATGACTCTAAGAAATTATACCTGAAAACACAGTTATCTCTGCTTCCAGAAAATCATTGTTCGTGTTCATTTAGAAATAAGCTGAATATTTAAAATGTCCTATGGATACATACTATTTGTGTCATTCTTTAAAATATTGTCAAATTGTAAAGTACATTCCCCTGTACTTGAGGTATTAACTCCCAGCCTTCTTCATTTTGGAAGCATTTCTATTCTCAAATTGTTTACAGTGTTCAGGACTTAACAAAAAGAAATTGGTATGGAAACTATAATTCAGAAGTTACTCCCTAACACCTCCCTGTGTAGACACTCTGGGTGTGCACTTAGTATCAAATTCCTTCGTATATGAGGAATTACTGCAGAGTAGGTAGTGCTTTAAATTCACAGTCTGACTTAACAATGCACTAACTTTTCTTACGTACAGACAAATATTGAGCACCATAATAAGTGTCTTGTTTTGTAGTTTTATGTATAGAGTTGGTCCAAATAGTGTGATTCTGGAAAGAATGCATCTGGCAAATAATTGGATCGTAACTTTGTGTGTTTGTTTTTCCACGCAGGCAGAAGAAGCAGGTCTTGCTGTGTCAATTTTATTGTGTGTGAGAGCTCTTCAGATCAGATCAAATGGAAATGATGAAATGAAAACATCTGTATGTAAAACAATTGCATGCCTTTTACCAGATGACCTTGAAGTTAGAAGAGCATGCCAGCTCACTGAATTCTTACTGGAGCCAACTTTCAGTGGTTTTAGCGTTCTGGAAGAGCTGTACTTGCAACCAGATCAAAAATTTGATGAAGAAAATGCACCTGTTCCAAATTCTCTCCGTTGTGAGCTTCTGCTGGCTTTAAAAGCTTATTGGCCATTTGATCCTGAATTCTGGGACTGGAAAACTTTAAAACGACACTGTCTTAAGCTGTTAGGAAGAGAAGCTTCTGATTCTGAAGATGATGCAAGTTGCCTTGATCTGTCACTCAATGAAACTGACCTATTTGAAACTTTTCTAAGTGACTGTGATGAGACTAGAGAACATAAATATTATGAAGGAAGAGATGCAACTGGTCTCTCTAAAGACAAAGCAAGAGTGAAAAAGCCAATTGGCTCTTCAGAAAGGTACCAGAGATGGCTTCAGTACAAATTCTTCTGTGTGCTATGCAAAAGGGAATGTATAGAGGCTAGAATACTACATCATTCTAAGATGCACATGGAAGATGGCATTTATACATGTCCAGTGTGTACAAAGAAGTTCAAGAGAAAGGACATTTTTGTACCACATGTAATGGAACATGTTAAAATGCCACCCAGTAGAACACACAGACCTAAAAAGAAAATTTTGTTGAAAAAAGATAAATCATTACAAAAAACAAGTACCCCTAGGAGCCCTTGTGCAGTACCAGAGGAAAGCCAGCAGCAACAGCTCCAGCTATTGGAAAAGTCCAGAAGTGACACACAGGAATATGTCACATTTAGCCAATTAGAAAATTGCCACCTGGAAGACAGAGACATATATCCATGTCCTGGCACAGACTGTTCAAGAGTATTTAAGCAATTTAAATACCTTAGTGTACATCTAAAAGCTGAACATCAAAACAATGATGAAAATGCAAAACACTACTTGGATATGAAAAACAGGAGAGAGAAGTGTGCTTTTTGTCGACGACACTTCATGACTTCCTTTCATCTGCGGGAGCATGAACAAGTGCACTGTGGTCCTCAGCCTTATATGTGTGTTTCTATGGATTGCTATGCTAGATTTGGGTCAGTTAATGAATTACTTAATCACAAACAGACGCATGACGATCTACGTTACAAATGTGAGTTGAATGGCTGTAACATTGTTTTCAGTGATTTGGGGCAGCTTTACCACCATGAAGCGCAGCACTTTAGGGATGCATCATACACGTGTAATTTTCTTGGTTGCAAAAAGTTCTATTATTCAAAAACAGAATTTCAGAATCACCTTGCAATGCATGATGTTACAGTAGCAAATGGAGAAGTGAAGGACACAGTTAAACTTGAACATATTTCAGGAGACAAATGTAGTTATCTTCCTGAGACCCAACTGCTCGAACAATCAGATAATTCCAGTCTGCATGAAAATAGTACGTTGTCTGTGGAGCCTGCAGGTTCTCAAGATATCCCAGAGATTAAGGAGGAAAGTCTGTCTGACAATGAAGATATAGATAGTGAAAGCAACTGCAGCGTGCATTTTGAGAGCTTCAGCACATCTCCTGTACAGAACAAAAAGGAAGGGTCTCCTTTGTTGATTGATGCAGTGGACCACCATCAGAGAGTTCCAAGTTTTCTGATATCCCAGGGAAGTGTTCTCTCAAAACTGATGGATGGAAAGCAGTTTTCCAACGTAGCAGTTTGCTTTGACGGAAAAAAATTTTCTTGTGGCTTTGAAGGCTGTGGTTCAACATATAAAAATGCCAAAGGTATGCAAAAACATCTTCGAAGGGCTCATCCATACCACTTCAAATCTAAAAAAAAGATGGGGATCAAAAATAGAGACATTCTCAGTCTAGTCACGGATGCTGAAAACAGCAAAACAGCTGGTGACATCAGTGTGGACCTAGGGCATAATTCAGACTCAAGTGTTGACTCTCCAGAAAATGTATATTGTAATATAGACTCTAAAGAAAAGATCAGCTTCAAGGAAATGATTTGTTCTTCCCCAGAATCTTCCTTTTATGAACGTCCTAAAATGGCAAGTACTGACGATAACATGTTAGAACTTCTGTTGGGCTTGAAACATTTAAGCCTAAAAAATTCCAATGTTCACGTTGCAAACTCTTCTTTAGCACACAAGCATTTTTCAGGGTCGTTTAATTCATTTTCATCAAATGAAGCCAAATGCCCTAAATCAGGAGATGAATCTACCTCAGAATTTCCAGAGCAACAAGACAACTTACCTAGCCAGTATCTTACACAGCTGGCAGCTAAACCATTTTTCTGTGAACATCAAGGTTGTACATGTGAGTTTGTGACCAGAGAAGCTCTCTTAATGCATTATGTTAGAAAACATAATTATTCAAAGGAAATGGTTCTTCAGCTAAATATGTTTCAACATCGCTATTCACCATTTAAATGTCATATTTGCCAAAGATCATTTACAAGAAAAACACACCTTAGAATTCATTATAGAAACAAGCATCAAATTGGCAATGAGAAGGTAAATCACAAAATATTTGCCAGTGAAAAATGTGAGCATGTAAACACATGTGCAGAGGGTGACTCTGTACCCACACCTACTTTCTGCGATGATAAAAATGAACTTGCTAAACAACCTGAGCAAACTGAGCTGTGCCATCCTAAAAAGGAAGAGTGTAGTTCTGAAACCGATGTGGAGTCCAGTGAAGAAATAGATGGTAATGTAACTAGAAAACCCTCTAACATGACTTCTCTGGACAGCCACAGGGAAGAACTGGAAGCAAGAGAAGGAAGAGGAAGTAAAAGAACAGTTGCCAAAGGAAACTTATGTTATATATTGCATAAGTACCACAAACCGTTTCATTGTATTCATAAAAGTTGCAATTCTGCCTTTACCAATCAGAAAGGCTTGATTCGTCATTATAGAACTGTACACCAGTATAATAAAGAGCAGCTCTGTTTAGAAAAAGACAAAGCAAGAACAAAAAGGGAACTTGTCAAATGTAAAAAAATATTTGCATGCAAACACAAAGAGTGTAATAAACGTTTCATTTGTTCTAAGGCTCTTGCTAAACATTGTAGTGACTTTCATAATGAAAATTTGGAGGATCAAAAAGTGCTTTCTGAAATGGAATCTGCAAGGTTTCCTTGTAACCATCATCAATGCCCTGCTGTATTTTACACTTTTAACAAGTTAAAACATCACTTGATGGAAGAACATGCCAATGAAGAAAAAATAAACAAAGATTTTGAAATCCAATGCGACTTCAATGGCTGTGACCGAATTTTCACTAATTACAGTCGTTACTCTCAGCATGTATATTTCAGACATCGGGAATACTACAATAGACTCTTTGGAAATCGGAAAGAGGAGCAAGATAACCTGCTGAAAGATGATGATAACAATGAACAAGATTATTTGACAGATCACTATGAGGAGAATAAGAATGAGAGGCAGGTAAAAGACAAATCCAAAAAAGCTCTCAAAAATAAGGAAAAGCATCCCATTATTTTTAAAACCAGGGAGGAAGCCCTGCAAATGTGTAAAGAGAAAGCTGACCAGAACCAGTATCCCTGCATAGTCAAAGGGTGTCTGTCTGTAGTTAAACTGGAAAGTAGTATTGTGAGACATTATAAGCGTACACACCAGCTGACCAGTAATTATATAGAACAGCAGTTTGAGAAACTTGTAGTTTGTGTGAAATGTGGTACAATGATTAAAAATGAATCCCATTCAGAAACAGAGGTCTGTTTAAGCCAAGAAGAAATGAGAGACTTTAAACAGGAAAATCCAGCAGATACTGAAATTAATTGGAAGGAAGACGAAGAAGGCGTAAAACCTCTTGTTCCAGATACTGATTATGATCATCCAGATACAGACAAAGAAAATCAAAACAGCTGCTCAGCAACTAGTGAGGGTTTTGATACAGAGGCCTTTTTGTATTCAGACACTCTAAAATATGACCACAGTTCAAAACCCAGTTTTGAAGAAGATAGCATAACTGAGCCACCTTTGTGTAAAACAGAAGGGTTGTCTGAAAACAATGGAAGAGAAAATGGTGAATATTTTACCAATTTGCAGTTGGAGTTACCAAGGGAGAAGGTCACAGAAGATTGGCACCACTGTTCGATTCATCAGAATTCTAAAAGAAATTCCTTCTGTACAAGAGACAAGTTTCAGAAGCATTCATTGCCCAAACCCTTTGATTTAAAATCCTTTAAACCAATGGGATTTGAATCTTCGTTTCTAAAATTTATTCAAGAAAGCCAGGAAAGAGAGGATGACGATGATGATTTCGATGAACTTGTTGAATGGGAGTCTCCTGAGTCATTTCAGACAGATGGTGACTTAGAGAGTGAGAGAGACTGTCAAAGAGATGAGGCAGTTAATAGTTTGGGGAGTGAGAGAGATCCGGAAGTGAGCATACCCCCAAATAATCATTCAGAGCTTACGGAAATCCAGCCTTTAATATCGGAGTCGCCATCTGCCCCTTCTCTAGACAACTTGCGGGCCATATTGGACAAGGCATTAACAGACTGTGGAGACCTTGCCTTAAAACAGCTTCATTACTTGCGACCAGTAGTTGTCCTTGAAAGATCCAAATTTTCCACTCCCCTTATAGACTTGTTTCCAACAAAAAAGACAGATGAGCTTTGTGTGGGAAGTACATAAGAAGTTTTGTTTAAGAACATACTGCCTCCACTACTGCTACATAGAGAGAATTGCAACCTAGAACAGAAACTGGTACAGTACACAAACTGTTTAGGTTAGTTAGGCTGTTTAATTCCATGAATGTATAATATCTGTCAAAAGTATTGGCCAAGTTCATTTAGCTCCCTGGTTTTATTTTGTTTTAAATGAACTGTACTGTTCTTGGTGCTAATTAACACATCCGAATACTGGGGGCTTCCTCTTGCAGAGTAAACATGCATGATTGTATATGGAACAAGTACTAGGGTACCAGGGTTTGGGGGAGATGAGTTCTTACTTGACTTGAATGTGCACCTAATGGTGCTTTGTGTAACATATTGTACACTACAGCATCTTATATTTTTTGAGTTACAAGTTTCAATAAATTACAATTTTTCACCCATTTTTGGTTTATTGTACAGTAAATTCTATTTTTGTTACAGAAGCTTTATTTTGATTTTTACTTGTACATGAATTAGGGACTGTTATTTCCGTGCATTTGGTAGCAGTGTTAAAATACCTGCAGAAGCTTCATATTTAAATACAATAAAGCACAAGAAATCTGTTTCTTTTCATATTTTTAAAAGAACATGTGCGTAAATATTTTCCTTGATCTTTTCCACAAGGATAAAAAATTCTGGACTAACTGATCCTTCAGCCTAAGAGAACAGTAGTCACTTGAAGGTGCCACTGTGAGTTTCTTGACTTTGAATTTACTAAATATGTAAGATCTGATAGCGTTTGATTTAATGTGCATAACTAAAGTGTTGTTGCTTTGTTCCAAATAAGCCTTATGTGTATAGAAGCATCCTCCTATCTCTTCCCTTCCTATCTGCCAGAAACAAAAGCATTGATATTTGATTAAGAAAAGGCTAAATATTTTAGGTTAGTATGCAGGGAACAAAAACTAAAAGAGAAGCTGTCCTAGTATGATGCACCCATGACTGGAGGAATTTATGCACTAACTTTTCAAAGACTTTGGTCACAAGAAATCATGTATGGTAGAATCCTAAATTTCAGAGTTCTCTTGGGCAATTAATAACATACAGCATTTTGTGCATCTGTGTACTGATGTATTTGACTGTTAAATGAATGTGTGGTTTTGGGTTTTTTTTAAAAAGCATATGACATAGCTGTATGCTAGGGTAACTTTATCACCCAATCCAGAGTAGAATTACCTCCAGAAGAGCCAGAAGTAAAACTATACGTGTGATTTGGGGTCAAGAAGGAATTTTTTCGCTAGGTCAAATAGACACAGACAGAGGTTTTTGTCTTCCTCTGTTAGTGTGTTGCATGGTCCACTTCCAAGGATCTTTTAAACATCTATTAATCAGCCAGTTCCTCGTTTTTGCGGTCTCAGGACATGGCAGACCCCTTGTGCTGGTGTTTGCAGTATTTGTATTGGTGCATGTGAGGGTTTGTAGTGATTTGGGGGACTCCTTGGTTAGATGACTGCCTGTGAATCCAGGGACTAGACTGAGTGGCCCAGGAACCCCTGTCAGGTTTTTTTTGGTCCAAAATCGCACCCATGTAGGTGTTTTCTCTGCAGTTGATCTCCTGTGTTGCTCAGTGCAGTAGGCTGCTACTGTCTCCCTTGTTGTTAAGCAGTAATGACAGCCAAGGTTCTCTTGTCCAGTGATAAGCTACTTATTTGTCTAGTCAGGATCCCAGGATGGTTACAAAAAGCACGTGACCTACAACGATGTAAATATTGTATCCAGGCGCTTAATCTGAAGATTCACAAATGTTCCAGATCCATGCTGCTGAGAATTTTATTAGCAAAAAGATCGGGTTAAAAAAGATCTTCTTGTAGCAATCAGAAGTGTCCAGGCAATTGAGTACAGGGAAGTGAAGCACCAGTGACTGAAATACTCCATACTTTAGATGAATTATATTGTGTTCAAGAGCAGAGAAATACAATAAACTGGAGTTAAATCTCTATACCAATGAGATGGTGAATAATGGCACATTATCCAGTAGTGACCAATTATCAAGACTTGATAATTTGCCAAGATTGGGTGTCATGGGGCTGTTGGCAGAGGATCAAACCACATGGTTTACATTTCCCATTGTTAAATATATCCCACAGACAAATTACCCTGAAGTTTACTGTAGAATTGTATTCCTGTTGATATAATCTTATATTTAACCTTGGTATTGCATGCTGAGGGGAATGCAATTATGAAAGCACTGTAGAAAAGCGAAGTAAAATTTCTCATATTTATCAAATCTGCTATTTATTTGGCAAAGCTCAAGTAGCTAATTGTAATAGGAAAATCTTCAAAAACTTGATGGGGGGGGATGGAAATCTGGACATGAAAATCTGAAGAAAGTCCTTGTTTGGTTTTATGTCCACTGAACTTCACAGAAGCAAGAGGCTCCAGGAAAGCAATATAAGTGTCTGCTAAGGAAGGCTGATTAGAGGATAAGAGATTTTACATAGGAAGGAACAAGTGTAGCCACACCTTCCCCCTCCCTCTTCTGGGTGAAACAAACTCCCATCAGGTCTGGAGGGAGAATAGGCTACTAGTCATTAGCAGCCAGCATGCATTTGTTAGGACAAATTATGCCAGGCCCACTTGATCTCCTTTGACCCAAGACCTAGGTTGCTGGATGAAAGGAAAGCAGTGGATGCAGCATACTTAAATTTTGGTACATTTTTTGATAAACTGCATGACATTTTCATAACCAGGGATCTGGGCTTTCTGTTCGCCACCAACAAATGTGATAAAACCCAGATTTTCTCATTTTAAAGAGAAAAATGCCAGAAACATTGGGTTTCCCTTTGCAGGCAGGCAGAGTTCCAGCCTGCGGAGCTGGGGGGAGCAGGAGGAGGGTGGTTAGGCAGGGAGTACCATGTGCATGTGTGCACATACACATGCACATGGCTGTCAGGCAGCCTGGAGAGCAGCTCCTGCAGGTAAGTTTGGGGGGGAGGGGGGAGACTCAGGCCTCCATAGTGAGGGAGGGAGTTGGGCAGTCAGATGTAGCTGCAAGTGGCTTATCCAGAGGAGGGGGCTGGCTCCCTGCTGCAGTGAGCACTCCAGGGGGTCAGGCACTTACTGGGGGGTGGGGAGGCAGGAGGCTGCAGATCTGGGTTCCTGGCCCTGTAGCCCTGGCAGCTGGGGGCCCCTTCTTGGGGGGCGTGGCTGGGGCAGGGGGAGTGACAGATTTGGGGGGGTGGAATTGATCCAAGAATTTGCAAATTTTTTTAATAAGCGAATTTGTGATTTTTAAACAGAACCAGGATCCCTGTAAAACAGAAGAAATATGCGTTAAATAAATTATTAGATGGATACATAATTGGCTCAATAGCCACAACCATATATAGATCAATGTCAGAGTGACAGGGTATTTTAAGTGTCATTCCACAGGGTCTGGTGCTGATGTAATTTTTAATAATTATTTGGATGCTGGAATAAAGAGCTGCTTGATCCAGTTTTGAGGTTACATTAAATGGGAAAGAATTGCAGACACTTCAGACTATAAGAGTAGACTTAGCAGGATCGTGATTGGAGAGTTGAGCTAAAGACCATGGAATGAAGTTCCTTACAGTCAGATGTCAAGTGCTATACCTATGGAAAAACCAAAAGCCTAAATACAGAATAGGCAATAACTGGCAGGGTGCCAGTGTTGCTGAGAGAGATCCAAGGGGTTTAGGTCATAGACTTCACGTGGGTCAGCCATGGGACATCTATAAAAAAATATATTTTTTAGGTTGCATCAACAGGAATAGTAGGTGTAAGAACTAGGACAGTTGTCCCTGACCAGTTGATCATGATGGACTTGTCGATCAGGGAGCCTCTTTTGGTCAATCCTGGGCTGGAGGGGGGGCTAGTCACATGCATGCATGCACACCACCACCACCCCTTTCCCAAGCCCAGCAGGTCAGTCTGGGCAAGGGAAGGGGTGGGGCCCAGATTGAGGACCTTGCAGTAAGGCACGGACAGTGCAGCCCAGCCAGGAGCAGGAGAAGGTGAGTGGGGCCCCAGCTCAGCCAGGTGCTGGGAAGATTGGGGCAGGGAGTGGGGGCTCCTGCTGCTGGGTGTGACCTGGCTGAGGCTCTGGGGGCACGTGCCCCCCCACTGACATGTTCAGGTGAAGGCAGCTGCCACTGCCAACTTAAGTCCTTCTGCAGCTGGCCACGTGGCTGTGGCTCAGCCCAGTGGCAGGACACTCATGGTGTCCGGACGCACCCAGGCCAGCTGCAGCAGGAGGGTATGGGGGGCATGTGCCCCTAGATCTTCATGGGATGAGGGCGGGCTGCCACTGCAGGCTAAGGCCAGG
>NW_017728939.1:4506651-4530058 GCF_001723895.1 Crocodylus porosus | reverse complement strand
CCCAGTGCAACTTTTCCCTGCCCCTTCCCCTCCCCCCCCGAGCATGGGGGGCTGTGCGCCCAGGGTCTGCGGGCTGGGGCTGGGAAGCAGCACTGGGCTGGGCTGCAATGTGTTCGGGGTGGGCAGCGGCAGTGCTGGGAGTATGGGTTGAGGGCTACAGCGAATTTTCAGGTGGCTGCAGCCCTCTTCTCCCCATGTAGCCCTCTCCCAGCACCACTGCTGCCTGGCCCAAGCACAGTAAGGCCCAAAAACCCCATTGGGAAAAACCTGCCTGCAGCTCCAGCCCACCCAGATAAGTCGCTTGCAGCTCTGTCCCACACCCTGCCCTATCTGTACAGCCCTAGTCCCACTTGCTTCCTCACCACCATGGGGGGGGCGGAAAAAGGGGTAGATCAAGGCCCCAGCAGTGAGGGAGGGAGTTGGAGCTGGGGCCCTGATTTGCCCCTTTCACCACAGACTAATCTGCTGGGGCAGTGGGCCCCCAAATAATTTTTCTTCCTCTGCTTCCATCTGCCCCCCCTCTCCCTCCCCCCCTTCCCCACCTGCTCAGTGAGGGGGGATGGGGTTGAGGGGGTTGCATGGTAGATCTGGGGTAACTTTTAAATTTCAAAAGTGATCTCCTAGTTAAAAGGGTTGGAGACCACTGATCTAGGAGGTGATTGTAGCACTCCACTTGGTGCTGGTTATGCTTCCAGGTACTGTGGAGATCTAAGCTCTGCATTTTAAGAATGATGTGGATGAGTTGGAGTGGTTTCAGAGTTGGGTGATAAAAATAGGTTAAAAGGCCATCTGCACAAAGGAAAGTTTGAGGGAACTTGGGCCTATTTAGCTTGGATAAAAGGCAATTTAATGGGGAACATGATAGCAGCTTTCAAATATTTGAAAGGCTGCAGTAAAGAAGGGGGAGAGCAAATTCGTTCTTGTTGCAGGCCAAGACATGAATAGATTTGAATTGTAGGAAAGTAGATCTAATCTAAATATCAGGAAAAACTTCCCTGCTGTTAGCCAAGGGGTTGGCAGCAGCAATCCCTCAACTGGAGGATGATCTCTACCACAGCTCAGAGGTGACTGAAGAGTCCAATCCTTGAGCCACAAACGTGTCTGTGGGATTTGCAGGTCATTCCTCAGGGGAGAGTAGGCTGTAGGCCAGGATTTCTCTGCCTTTTCTTCCTTTGTCCGATCTTTGTTTCTCTGCCCAGGGAAGCTGCAGAATGTCATTTGCTGAAAGCTTGCAAGAGAAACTGGATTAGACGGGGTCTACAAAACTTGAGGTGGCAGCTGGGCAATTTTGCAGGCGAGCCCAGGGCCAGCCACCATTTTTGCAGGCTGAGCACAATACAGCCCCCCCAAAACACACCTCTGGCCGAGGGGCCCTGGTAGTTCTTCCCCTCCCTGCAGACAGCCAGATGGCCCCAAACTGCTTAGATTGTAATGTATCAGTTAATGGCTTCCATGGACTTAATCTCCTGATTAAGCCTGGAGAAGCCATTAACCACTGCTTAGATTGCTTAATGTGTCAATCAATGGCCTCCATAGGTTTAATCGGGGAATCCCCAGATTAAGCCCATGGAAGCCATTGATTGACACATTATTAAGCCATCTAAGCACTTAATTAAGGCCTAAAATGAATCATCTTATTAAAATAAAGCTATACACAGTGTGATTGTAAGTAATACCAACTACATCCACCTAATTAAACTCTAAACTGAAATATTTTATGAAAATAAAGCTATGCACATGAATTGTAACTAATACCACCTATATACACTTTAATAAAATACATTGTAAAAAGTAGTTTACTGAGACTGAATGCTAATCTTGAGACAAGGGGTTCATGCTGGGTATTAAATGCAAGCATGCTGCACCCAGCTGCTGTCACTGCACACACTCTGTGGGGTGAACACTTGTCCATACACTGGGATGGCATGCTCAGTGGCCTCCAAGCTTGTATGTCTTGCCAGGGCATGAATATATAGAAACCAGCCACAGACTGTCCCAGAACACAGGCACAGGCATCTAGCACATCCATTGTCATGCTGTTTCCCCCATCCTGGGATTACTTTCAGGAGCTGAGGGTCACAACTCAGAACAAGCATCTGGTTGGGACCCAAATCAAACAGCACTAAGCAAGCGGGCAGCTGGTTGTCTGAACCACAGTGGCAGTGATGGGTTGTACCTGAGGTACTGGTTCAGCTTCACTGCTATGGCCTGGAACAGGTCCCTTGTGCGCTGGTTTTCATGAGAACAGCTTGATAGTTCTTGCAGCACCGTATCTGACCCAGCTTCTCAAATCCATCAGCTTGTTGTGTGCATGGTGGATCACAGCCTGCTGGTCTCCAAACCATGTCAGGAGCCCTATGAACTGGGTGCCTTTGTTGGCCACAAATGTTACTTGATCTTGAATGTTGCCTCACCCTAAGAGATTGTGAAGCCTAAGCATGCACTGTGCTGGATTTGATTTCCAGGTCCTCACAGTGCTGCACTGAACCACAGAGTCCACTGTGTGAGCGAGCACAGGCTCTGGTGGTAGCGGCACAGTGCCATGCAAGTCCCCAGTTTGACTGGTGATGGACTCTGTTCTTATGGCCTGGACAGTGCTGGAAGGCTTTCTTGAAAGAAGACACCAAAGTATCCACATTGGGGAACTGCATGCACCAGATGTCAGTTACTAAGGCAGGTGACGTGAACAGTGTTGGGTAGCATTCCTTGGAGCACATCAGAGAAGGCCTTGACGTGTACATGGCATTGTCAGACAGGAACGCTGAGATCTTGTTATAGTCACTATACTATAGCTGACAATTACCTTCATGATGGCTTGAGAGAGGAGAGAAATTTGACAGGTGTTGAGGTGGACTGGCTCAATTTGAAACCCAGGAGTGTCCCAGTCTGTTCAGCTCCTTGGTACAAATAAAATGTGCAGCACGTAGTTACCTTGAGAGTCAGTGGCTTCATCGGCCACCATGAAGGAGTCATACTCTGCCAAGGCAGTCTTTGTGGACTGACATCCGAAGCAATCGCTGCAGGGAAATAGTCTTGGCAAAGCTTGTTGGCACACAGAAAACTGCTAGCATTTGGCATGTTTTGGTTCAGGTAGTCCCTTAACTTGGGCGATCAAGTTTCTCCCGTGGGATGTTTGCTGCCATGAAAGCCTCCACGAGTGGAAAATGCTGCCTCGTGCCTTGGCAAGCTACTTTCTGTGGTTCTTTTAAACAGGGAGGACGTGGTTCCTTGCTTCTTGCTCTGACTTTCAACTTCTGCAACAGCCTTCTGCTTCATGTGTGCCTCAGACTCTAAATAACAATCTGTGTTGGTTTTCCTCAATGCATCCAGAGTTACACTGCAGGAAGCACAGAAGACTCTGCCTCCATCTGCTTGCAAGGTCTCTGCAGAATATTGTCTTGCACGGTCGAGTGCTGAAACATATTTGATTGCCTTGGAGGATTTCTTAGCTTTCATCCCTGTTCTTTCTCAGGTGGGAGCATGCATGCTGTAGCAGCAGCAGCATGTGCTTGTGAGCGCTTCAAAAGCCAGCACTAAAACCCTCCCACTGGCCCGACTGGCTTGGATGTGGCTCCTGAACTGAACTGTCAGGAGCTCAGCAGCTGATTTGCTCCCTCTTCCCCCCCATCTCCCTCTCTCTCTGCTTCAGGATGCCAGGGCTTCCCATCCTTTTTGTTCTGGCAGCTTTTTTTTTTGCATTCCCTTTCTCCCCCTCCCCTAAATGAGCCTGCATGTTTTTGGAGTCAGTACTTTTTCACAGAGCCTCACTGAAATTAAGGTTTCTATGAAAATCATATAACTGTGACTTTGGTAGGTTCCCAAGTACATGTTGCTAATTAACAAAAGAACATAGGTACTTTTTTTCAAGTTCTCCCAAATAGCAAGAGACTTTCTTTTCAAGTACAGCAGGATGCTCAAACCCTGGCCTGCAGGTGAAATCTAGCCTGTGCAGCATAGCATCCAGCCCATGAGGCTCCCTATGGGTCAGAAAATTAGATGGCGGAGAACCACCGCTTGCCCCACTGCCAAATTTTCAAGCCCTATGTGGCTTGATAAGGCATAAGCTGGATCTGGGCCGCTGCTGTTACTACTGGCAAACCAGGACCACTGCTGCTGCTAGTCTGATCAGTGCTGAGCCAGGCAGGTCTGCTGCCATGTGGCTGGATCAGGCCCTAGTTGTGCCCACTCCTGGTGGGTGGTGTGAATCGGGGTGAGCGCCCTGGGTCCTATGCTTTGTGGGGCCTCACAGACAGTGCCGTACAGGCCCCGCCACTGTGTACCATCAGCTCCACACTCCTGCTGCTCACCACCTCCCCTATCCCCCCCAACTCTGGCTGCCTGCCACACCCCTAGGAATGGCTCTGCCCCCCTCATGCACCAGTTTAGGCCCACCAGGTGGATGTGGTGTGTGGGTGGAGCTGGCACTGTCTGTCTGGCTTGCAGAGAAAAAAGCTTGGGGCATCCCTGCTTTATAGGACTTTGACTAGGAAGGAAGTATTCTGAAGAAACAATGTACTAAGCGTGGTTGACTGGAGGATGGTTGTTCAAGAGTCTAGCTGCATGCCTGCCTGTCAGCAGCTGATGCCATCTTCTATTTCCAAAAGTTAAATAGCAACAGTACATTTATGGAACAACTATTAACTCTTCTTTGTCCACCAGCCTGAGTTAATGAGTGTTATGTGCAGGATTTTTCTGTGCTAAGTCTGTATAATGATTATTTTTAGAATTTCTGAGGGTTTGGTTTCTGGAACATTAAATGTCCAGCAGGCATCTTCCATTTGAAGCATTTATAACATTGATTTTCTTCCAACATATTACAGATATGTTATGCTGTACTCAAGCAAGATCTAATTGTCTGTGGCAGGTGCACAATAGCACTTTATCTTTAGTTTTACTAGTCAGAACTTTTTATATCAGTAAACATTCAAGGTCCTATGACTGTAAGTTATCTATGCATCTGTAACAGCTAATGTATCTTTGATGTGAAGTATCACTCCCCTGACCCATTCTGTCCTTACAGAGCAAGTTTTTAACCATTGATTTAATGTTGCAGCCATATGCTCCATCTCATCAAGTTTGTCATAGCAATCCTTTAATTTCTTTTTTCCATGTGCATTTTCAGCTCCTAGTTTATGCTCCTAGCAAAAGCATAGAGACCATTCAAAACATGTTTTTCATGTGCCCCTTAGTGCTTAGATTCATCATGTGGCTGGCACCCTGAAACTAGTTTACATATTTGAGTGCCTGTACCATGAACGCGCTGTTACCACGTTCCTTGTTCAAGGTAGGTGGAAAGCCCTCCTGCCACCTTAGTTAATCTGCCACCCAGGAGACTTGTTTCCCTACAGCTAAGATGGAAGCCATCAGAATCATATAGTGCCCTTTCTCCATAGCAGGTATTCCAACATCTCATAAAATTAGAACCTGGTCCTTATGCTACTTAACCAGCACTTTACTCCCAGTATTTTCTGCTTCCTTCCTGAAAGCACGGTGGGCTTCTGAGAAGATAATCTAGCTATTCATCTCTTGTTCAGTTCCTTAATCGCCACACAAGCAGTCTCTTCAGTTAACCTCAGAATCTTATTAGATTCCCTTCCTCTTGTGCTTCCGAGGGAATGTCCTGTCCACTCGTAGTATGGAAGCCTGTCGTTTTTGTCCGTTTTGTGGATACTCTGTTTACTCTGTCTGCATTCTGATCAACTAAAGCTGAGCAGCAGTTCACCTCTCTCCAATATGGGGCGGGGCAGAGAGTCAGCCTATCTGAACTCACTCCCACCCCCCACACTGTGATTTGGGGGAGAGGGGGGGACTGACTCCCCAAACCCAGTGAAAGTCAAAACAGCACCGAAACAGCCTTTAAGTTTTGACGGAAGGGAACAGAACAGCTGTTTCAAATCAAAATGAAATTTGAAACAGAACGCTGTTCCACTGAACCGTCAAAACTGAAGGTGAAACGGAACAGTGCCGTTTTGTGCAGCCCTAGTGGGCAGTACACAATAGGATGCAGTTCAACAGGGACAAGTGCAAAGTGCTGCATGTAGGGCACAGAAATATCCAGCACACCTAGTGGCTGGGAAGTGACCCTCTCAGCAACACAGAGGTGGAAAGGATCTCGGAGTCATAGTGGACTCTAAGATGAACATAAGTCGTCAGTGTGATGAAATCATCGGCAAAGCTAAGCGCACTTTGTCATGCATGAGTGGATGAATGACAGATAGATCCAAGGAGGTGATACTTACTCTCTATGTGGCACTGGTCAGACCACAGTTGGAGTACTGTGTCCAGTTTTGGGTGTTGTACTTCAAGAAGGATGTTGATAGACTCGAGAGGGTCCAGAGGAGGCCACTCATATGGTTAGGGGCTTACAGGACAAGCCCTATGAGGAGAAACTGAGGGACCTGGACCTCTTCAGCCTCCGCAAGAGAAGGCTGAGAGGTGATCTTGTGGCTGCCGACAAATGTATTAGGGGAACGCAGCAAGGGATCCAAGATGCTTTGTTCACCAGGGCGCCTCTTGGGGTAACAAGGAACAATGGTCAGAAACTGACAGAGAGCAGATTTAGGGCTAGATATCAGGAAAAACTTCTTCATGGTAAGAGTGGCCAAAATCTGGAATGGGCTTCCGAGGGAGGTGGTGCTCTCCCCTGCCTTGGGGGTCTTTAAGAGAAGACTGGATAGGCATCTGGCTGGGGTCATCTGACCCAGCACTCTTTCCTGCCTAGGCAGGGGGTCGGACTTGATCTGTTGAGGTCCCTTCTGACCCTAGCATCTATGAATATGCTTTGGATCTCCTTTCTTCCAGCTGGCTTTCAGGTTGTTTTCATCAGATGTCTCCCTTTGCATCTTAATGTGACTTGACACTTCCAGCAGAGAAAATAGTAAATATCCTTTAAGGTTCTCCTGCCTATGGTGACAACAAATTTCCATGCTTTGTTTCTTTGTCCACTCTTATCACTTGACTATTGTTTCCCTCTGCCAGATGAGCAGGGGGATTGTATTGATCAGATCTGAGTATCTGATCAGAATAGTTGGGGGAAGATATTGGGTGAGCTGTTGGATGCAAAGTGCCATTTCTCCAATCTAGAAGCACAGTTTCCAGACCTGAAGAAGGGCACTTTGTGTCCAATACCATACCACAAAAGGCTTGCTTATTGTAGCTCTGATCCAGGGAACATTCAACCCCCTCCCCCAAGCCTCTAGGGCCTATAACTGCTTTACTTTAGCAGCCTGTCTTCTCCTATCTCATGCAATCTCCTTCCACTTTAGTGCATCTGTCTTCCAGATCAGTTTTTCAATTACCCTGCCTTGATCTCTTTTGAGGTCTGATACCCTCCAGCTCAGCTTCTAAAATCTGCCTCCCACCCTACTACAATCTAGAAACTTGTTCGCTCCTTCGTGGTGCTGCTTAGCCAGCATTTAAGTCCCTTAGAAACCACAAGGTTTTGCACTGAGTTTGGGGGCAGCTTAAGTCAAGGCTTTGCAGTGATATGCGGAAGGAGTATGGCACATGGAAGCCAATGGGAGGGGCCCGGTGTGGGGAAGGTGGTGGGGGCACGGGGTGGAAGCAGTGTAGGTAAGGGGTTTTGCTACAAGCAGGGCCAGGGGGGAACAAACAGAGACAAGGGCTTTGTGGTAGCACAAGGGGGAGCTGGGCCCAGGAACAACTTTCCCGAGACAGGTTAGAAACTGGGCACCGCCATGCTTTAGCAGCAGGGTGTGGCCACAGAAACATTAATGGTTGCACTAGGCAGGTAACACCTGGCTCCAGGCTGGGCATGGGGCAGCATTGCCAGGTCTCAAATACAAAATGATCATAGTGGAAGCTCAGAATTAATCACATTTACTGAAAAACTATACTACACTGAAAAAATATGCCCTCGATATGCAAATAAGTAATCTTATTTACTTTATATAGCTCATCGGTAACCCACATCTCACATTGGGGAGAGTTGCAAAGCTGAAGCATTTCTTTATTTGGAGGCAAGTGTCAGGAAAGAGCCCTGGCAGCAGGTACAGAAGTTGGTTAAGACTTCCTGAGTTCTGGGGGTTGTAAAACCCACCCCCACACTTGGGTTTTCCATATACATATGCTGCATCAATTATCTGCCTTAAGCAATTTTACATATACTGCATCAATTACCTGCCTCAAAAACGACCGTGCGTTTTGAACCCTGTGCCTAGCATTGAGTGTAAAGTTGCAGTGATCCTACGAACACGGTCACAATCGTGCCGTGGCGCGGGGAAGCGTTTGGATGCAACACCCCCCCCCCGGAAGTGGGGCGAGGACGGGGAGCCGGTTCGCAATGACACGGGCCGGAAGTGGTGGCTGTGGCGCTAAGGCTGACGCGGGGTCGAGCGAGTGCGGCCGGACTGGTGTGAGGGGTGCACCGCGGGCGGAAGCCGGAAGCGGCGCCGGCTGCGCGGGTAAGCCATGGCGCTGCCGTTGCCGTGGGAGCTGTGGGCCGAGCTGCCGGTGGAGAAGCGGATCTTCTGCTCCGTGCTGCTCTTCTCCTGGGCCGTCTACCTGTGGGAGGCCTTCCTGGCGCACCGGCAGGTCAGTGAGGGCCCGGGCCCGGGGGGGCGGCGGCGGCGGGACTCGCTCCTTCGGCCTCACGTGCCTTCTCCTGCCAAGCCTGGGGGCGGCCCGGGCCGCTCGTCCGCGCCGAGGGAGCTGCGTGGTGCAGCCCAGTCTCCTTGGGCTCCCCTCCAACCGCCAGCAGGGCCCCGCCGGCACTTCGAAGTGCTGCGGAGCCTGCTGGAAACCCCACTCCACTGCCGGGAGAGGCGGAGCCCAGCTCTCCTCCCTGGGACGCTCCACTGTTGTCACGTGCCTTTTTAAAAAATTCAAATATGAGGGTAATGAGTCACACTCACGTGTGGCCTTTATTGCAGTTCATCAGCCGCCCTTCTTGTCTCTGGCCTGGCTGGAGCATCAGTCGGTATATATGTAGCAGACATACTGCGGGTACAAAGGCCATGTGCAGGTAGCCTCAGACTTGAAAACCGCATCAAGTCCAAACGTCATGAGTCGGGACCAGTTTTCCCACAGGAGCAGCGTTATGAACGGGAGATTGGTTCCTTTAAGATGCTGGATGCAGCAGCCTGCAGCTGGTGTGTCTGGTTGTGTTGTGGGGGAAGGGAAGGTGCAGGGGGGGGCAGATCAGCGCTCCCCATGGTGAGGGAGGGACTGTAGTAAGAAGTGCTGCCCAGCCAGGGCCGGGCAGGCACAAGGAGGTAGAGGCAAAGATTCCTGCTGCAGCGAGCTGCTTGTGTGACTTCTCCACCGGCAGTTCATGCCGTTGCTCTTGCTGCTGGTGCAGGAGGACATGGGGAGGCTTGTGCCTTCAATCTGTACGGGGTGGGGTGGGGCAGGAGGGCTAGGCTGCACTGGGCTACACTCCAGGCAGATGGCAAATTTTCAGGTGGCTGCAGCCTCCCCGTGCCCCCTCTCCGCAGGCACACAACCCTCCCCATGACCTGCCGCTGCCTGCCCAGCTAGGGCAGGACAGGCATGAAGTGGAGCTGCTGTGCTGCCTGCAGAAAAGCGGCCCCCACCTCCCCACAGCTTTGTCCAGTGCCCAGTCTGGCCTGGTTGGGCAGGCAGCAGCAGTGCATTGCAGGAGAGTGAGCAGGCAGCGGAGCGGGGGCCATGGGGAGGCTGCAGCCACCTGAAAACTTGCCATCCTCCCAGACACTGCTGCTTGACCGTGCAGCCCAGTGAAGCCCATCCTGCCTGCCCAGGGCCAATCCTGGGGGCAGTGAATTAGTGTGGCTACCCTGGGCCCTGCGTTTTGAGGGGCCCTGTGGAGCTGGGCAGAGCAGCTGAGGCGACTCCATGCTGCCACTACTTGCTTCACATCCGGGCATTTGCTTCCCATTCACCCCCCTGCTACAAATGGCAGTGGCAGCTTCTTCAGGTCTGGGGCACGTGGGTTCAGAACAGGGGCAGTGCCCCACACTCTGCTTGGGTCAGCTCTGCGCCCACCTCACCCCACACAGATCCGAAGGCACATGCCCTGCCAGACCAGCAGTGAGAACAGCAGCACGAATCGCTGTTTGAGCAGCCACACAAGCAGCTCGCAGCAGCAGGAGCCTCCGCCTCATCTCTCCTTGCGCCCACCCGGCCCTGACTGGGCAATGCTTGCACCTACCCGGCCTTAGCTGGGAATTTGCCACATAAGTGAAATGAAAGCCTGGTTTATGATATTTGAGCAAGCCACGCCCACACTTGCCCTGCCCCTGTAAGAGCCCTGTGAGCCAGATGGCTCCTTGGGGCAAACCAGGCCTGTGGGCTGCATCCTTGATACCCCTGCCTGCTCCATATTAATAGACTTTAGAAGTGGCCTTAAAAAAGGTTTCAGAGGATGTGTGTGTGTGTGTGTGTGGGTAGTGGTGGTTGTTTGCTTGTTGAGTTTCCCCCCCCTCTGGGAAGCTAGTATTTGACATCAGATGTAGCAAGCAAGTATTTCTGGTAGGTCCCATAGGGATTTTTTATTACACTTAATGCTACTTCAGTATCTTTAGCCAATGATAAGGAAGAAAATATAAAGTCTTTGGCAGCACAGTTGAAGAAGCTGCATATATTGCCAGTGTAGTAGGTAACAGGATTCAAGCTTTGATCCCTGTAATGTCTCTTCCTTATTTATTATCTGGCAAACAATCTCAAAACCAAAAAGCACATAAAATGAAAAACTCTGAGGAGTGTTATCTTGTCATTTCCATTTGATCCACTCTGATCCATCTCCCCCCTTTAAAATTCTTCTCAGAGCAACCACCTAACAATTCCCTGTTGTCCCTTGCCAGCTTTGGTACCTTTGCTTTGTTGTTGTTATAAAGACGGTTCATTTTTTTTTGTACTCATCTGTATTGTTTGGGAATGTGACCTTCTTCGAGCCTTAAGTGTTTTATTAAGGCCACATGCCTTCTTTGTTCCTTGATGAATGACATGGCAAGTCATACGTGAAGACTGGGGGACCATATTGTGGAAAGCATGACTTTGATTCCAAAATGTGACTCACTGGCTGAACATACATACCAGCTGGAAGTGGTTGAAAGAGAACATCATAAGTAAGGGACTATTAAGGTGAAAGCAGAAAGCATTGTTGTTGCTGATGGCATCAGCAAGCCTTTTACTAGGCACTGTCTTCAGTTCTGGTTTTCATGCTTGCACGAAAGTTTTTGGTAGGAGCTGCCTGTCACTTGTCTCTACGGAGGTATGCAGTGAAAGACAGGACAGTTGAGGTCTCCTTAGCCTAGTAGACAACTGTAAACATACTTGTGTTCTTATAGATTCAAATACATCATTAAAGAACGGGGGGGAAATTCTGTTTCCCATAAGTGAAATGAAAGCCCTGGTTTATGATATTTGAGCCATACTTCTGCACTTGACGTTCTCAGCAAAGTCATTGGGAGTCCCACACGTGCATCAGAAGGGAAAATTCCCTTTGATTGGCATTCTACATTGTTACAGTTCCAGAACTCATGTTCTGGACTGGAAGCTATTTCTGTGATATTTATAGAAAATTATTTTTGTGTATATTTTTAAAGGCTAGGAATGAATATAAACACATCTGTCAGTTCTTGGTCTGAAATTGCATTTGTGGTTTGATGGAGAATTAGTCAGTCAAGAACAGACTGTTACCTTGATAGACTTACATGATGACCTGTGCATAAAAGTGTTCTGGATTTTGCAATTTGACTGTTGAAATACAAGTAAATAATCTGATATAAAATTTTATTAAGTCATCTCCCTTGCTATTTCAGAGGAGGGTGTACAGAACAACAACCCATGTACCATGGGAATTAGGACAGATTATGGATTCGGAAACATTTGAGAAATCTCGTCTGTATCAATTGGATAAAAGTACTTTCAGTTTTTGGTCAGGACTGTATTCGGAGGTGGAAGGCACTGTAAGTACCTGAACTGCTTTCAGATTTATACAATGCTTATCTTTGTAACTTGTATATGAATATAAAACATCTGACTTTTAATGTTACTATGGAGTTCTAGGGCCAGTGCTCTCACCAATTCAGTATAGAAGTGCAGCATTTAGCTAAAATTGAGAAATTTTACTATAACTCTATTATTACTAGCTGTCTTGCTGTATTAAACGCAACTTGTTTAGCCAACACAAAAATGGTCACACCATCCTCCTCTTCACAACCCGCCCCCTGCCGCCAAATACGAAGACACTCATAACCGCAATCTACTTATTTATGCGTTACCTCCCGTATTTCCCTCCTAGAAGGGAGAATACAAACAGAAACATATTTTGACCAAGTAGTAATGCATTATCAATGGAACTTGCAAGTTTGCTAGGCTTGTTCTGTGCCTCACCTTCCTGCGCCCCTCCACACCAGCAGTATGTGTGCATTTGTATTGAATTTTTACTTTAAAAAACACAAGGAATGCAAAGGTTGATTATACAGTTTTAACTGTCCTCTTCCAGGTATAACTTAAGTTAGGCCTGTAATTACATTATTACATATCGTTTCTTAAATAAAATAATATGTAGCATCTTAAAGTGTTATAGTGGAGAAAAAAGTGAATTTTGTGACAATAAAACTGCACAGTAAAATGTAATCAATGAACTGTGACTTATAAGGAAGTATACATTGTCAGTTGCCATATTAAATTAGCTGTATAAAAATAGCTTAATATTTATGTATAATTGTGCCTGCTTGATATCACTTACTGCATTTCCATTATGTTATGTCATTTAAAATATCCCTTTGTAATATTATCTTAGGTTTTTACATTTTTATGTCTTTGTGGAGGTGGGGAAGGGTTATTTTTAGGTTAGGTTAACTTAACGATAGAAAGATAATCATGTTAGAAGATAGTTGCATCCAGTGTTTTGGGACATTTATTGGTTGAGATCTTTAAGAATAAGTTGCATAAACATTTCATAATTATATAAAACTAAATGTGAAATAAAATATTGTTAAACTATATTGCTGTAAATTACTCTGTACAGAGATTCTTTTGAAAAATATTATTTTACGTGTGCAAAAATAATATTTTTACCTGTTGCCCTCTAGAAGTGTGGCTCCCAAAGTAACAACTAAATTATATTATAAATCTGTTATTAAAATAATAGCGTAAAACATTTATTTTTATAAGGATGCAGAAATAATTATAAAACAAGATGGGAAATAGTGTTCTTGTGAAACCGTGTAGCATCAAAGACTTTTGCAATACACTATAGAACATAAGGTAACACAGTTAATTTCTTGATTTCTCCATGTTGAATGTTTTACATGAATTTTATGGCAAATTTTGGAGCATGGCTACCCAGAGGCTGTGGATTCTCCATCCTTAGAGGATTTTAAGACCCAGAGAGACAAGCTCTCAGCTGGAATGATCTAGTTGGGGATGGTCCTGCTTTGAGCAGGTGGTTGGACTAGATGTGACCTCCTGAGGTCCCTTCCAACCCTCATTTTCTGTGGTTCTATGAATTGTGTGACCTATATGTTTATAGTTCTTGGTATATACTGATGTTCATGAGTATCTCTGACATTTTTGGTAAAATGAGACTTGTACTACTTTTCTCTTGTCATGCAACAGTGAATAGTGGTATTATTAATGGACAGATAGTATCATGGTACCACTCCCAAAAAAACAAAAAAGTGAATAAGTTCTGCAAACTGATATAGATATCAAGTGCTCAAACAGCCACTCTCTGGTTTTCATAGCGATATACATAGGATTGGAAAGAACATTGTGGATCATTGAATCTAGTCCCCTGTTATCTTAAGCAAATAAATAATATCATTAATCCCCTTCATAAACTTGTAAAGTTGGAAATTAGGGCTTGCAGATCTAAAGCCAAGGGTCTCATTTGGAGCTTGCCAATGAGATTGTGAATTTGTGTTCAGAAGGATGCTAGCTTGTTTTGCTCTTTCAGTGCTCTGAACAAGGGGTGGATGTTGCCAGCTCATTTGGATGCTATGAACCCCTTCAAAAGTGCCTTTGTGTTTAGCTATCTCATGCCCTTGAAATAGGGAGTTAGGCACTGTTTCATTGGGAACACTGACAGCCACGGAGAACTGCCTCAGCCTGCAGTTCTGTTCACAGCCTATGTGATTTTGTAGCACCTTTTCTTCCTCTTCAGGTTTCACAGCCAGGGCCAGCCCTGCAAAGTTCTGCTTTGGTTCATAATTATTCAGACTTTTCTTGTGCCTTTTTTGCCTATCCCAGTACTCTCTGCTGGATCTGCCCCTCACCTAGTGCTGGGGGTGATGAGACTAGAAGTTCTCTGCTATCACTAGCCCTGTTTATTACCTTTTCTTTGGTACATTCTTTTCTGTGTAGTTCTCTCTTCTATATGGCCTCCAGAAGGCTGCTGGCTGTGGTGCTTCCCTAACCTTGCCCTCTAGATTGGAAAAACCATGGTGCAAGGGTTTAAGATTTGGGTTTGAAATTACTGCACTCAGATGTTCAAATCCCAGATCAAAATCAGTTGATGTGGGAGAAATTGAGCATTGTACAGTTTGACTTGAGTCTTTCAGAGGAGGTATAAATTATGGGAGATCTCCAAGGCTTGCCCCTTTTTGTTTGCTCCTGTATGTTTTGGATAACCTGCTCTCAGGATGCAAAAGGGTCTTGAAGATGGACAATTCTGTGATCTCCCAGCAGGATAATGCAATAATGGCATTCATTTGAACCTTAAGGGGTCTGACTCCAGAATCCTTTTAGGACAGGAGATTATATTGGGTGGATGTTGTTTCAAGCTTTATTCTAATAATCCTTGAGAATCTAAAAAGTTAGAAGCTGAACTATCCGGCCAAAATGTTTCAGATGAGATGACCTAATTGGGACCCATATTTGCGATCTGAATTTTAAGAAGTGTAGAGTACACAACCTCCCCCCCCCCCCCCCACACACACATGCTAAAGTCAGATTGTAGAGCCTCAGAAAACCAGTTGTGACTATAAGACTTTTCCAAGTTGCCTTTAAAATACTTACCTGGTCAACATGATTTTGTACTCTGAGATAATACCTGCTTTTATATTGTGTTTCTATGTATTTGCTCTTATAGTTGATTCTCCTCTGTGGAGGAATTCCTTTCCTTTGGAATGTGTCTGAAAAAATATCTGGTCGTGCTGGGTTTGGACCTGAATATGAGGTAGGCAACTGTGCTCTTGAAAACAATGGGTTGTGAAACTATGGGTGCTTAAAAAAATAAGTTGATCCTGTTCTCATTTACTTTAATAAAAGCAGGATTGGGGGGTCCAGTGATTGTCTGATAAAAGTACTAGATATTTCTTCTGAGGATTGATGACAAGATGGAATCTCAGTTTGTTATCTAAAATCCAACCTAGTCTCTTACAGAGGAGAGAATTGTCGTCCACCATGTCTTTGATGTCTAAAGTCAACTAAGCTGGTGCTGTCAGTTTTTTCTATGGCACCCTTTTGCAGTCTCAGAATGGACACAGGAAGGCCTTCAAAAACAGAAAAATTCTGAAAATATGTATATTAAGCTTGAAAACATTGTCTTCCTTCAGGGTCTTGCCTTTGAATTTTAACATGGCAGTCACTTGCCATGGTGATTACATATCCCAACATCGTTCTTCCATAGTTCTAGGATTCCTTCTGCTAAAATCTACCTTTTGTTGAATAGCCCTAGGTATAGGGCTGAGTTAACACCAGCAAAGTTGGTAGAAAGATTCTGGTGACTTCTGTGGACTATGGTTCAGGCTGGTAATTAAGTTCTACTTCATTTTGAGTCATTCAGTAAGAACTTACTTGTGTGGTATACAGTGAGTGGAGAACTGGCTTAGACCCTCCTTTGCCTCTGAAGGAGACCATGTTAATATTATTGAGACTGAATGTAAGAATTGCTATACAGGATTAAACAACGATTTTATCTAATCCGTTATCCATGCTGACAGTAAACAGCACCAGCTACTTTAGGGGAAGGGGTAGGATACTTGCAGCTATGGGATAACCAGTCAAAAAAGAGAACTTTTTCCCTAACCCCCCTTAGACATTAACACCTGCCTTGTTACAAGAAGCAGCATATTTCTTTTTGGTCACTGCCTGCTAAAGACTGAATGACTGATGTTCCATTCAGTTTCGAGTCAGGCCTACTTCCTCCTCCTTTCATCTAGAGAAGGATTTGGCAGTCTTTGGCTGGGTCAGAGCCTTTGACCTGGCCCTCTGTCATGGGCCACAACTCTGAACATGCCAGAGCACTCAAGCCACCTATGTTTACCCCCCCCACAAGTGCTTGGCCACTCTGCATCAAGGGTAAACACAGGCACAGGAGATCAGCAGAGAGGAGAGTGCTGTGAAGGATACAGGTGGCTTGGCACAGCTGTATTTTGCCTGATCCCCTGGGCCACGTCAGACCTTTGTAGGCTTGGAGTCAACTTCTTTGCAGGCTGGATGTGGTCCATGGGCTGTAGGTTGCTGACTCCTGATCTAAAGGAGCTGAATCCTTTCCTTTCAGCAGTAGAAAGAGATGGCCTTCAAGAACATGGGAGGAAGAGTTGTCATTCTTCTTTCCCAAGAAGACTGGCACTCATCTTGACTTAAGGAACGCTCATTGCCACAAGGCAAATCCCTTCAGATTCCTCAGGTTCTTTATGGGACACAAGTAATTCAAGTACAGAAAATGCTCCTTTAGCCTATGTGTAGATATAAGGTTCTTCAGAGGATGCCTCACTGCCTGCTACAGATGCTAGGGCATGTGTCACTGTACCTAGATGACTAGTTGGAAAGCCCAGGTTACAACAGGACCAGGGAAAAGCTGTATTCAAAATCTGTAAGCTGCTGAACACAAATATGAATCATTTAAGAGAAATGTGCTTTGGCCCTTACCAGCAGATCTCATTTTTGAGGGCACTGCTTGGGTTGGTCTGAGCTTGAACAATATGCTGTGCTTTCAGTAAACCCCTACCTACTCTCAGAGCACACTGGTCATTGTTTCCTAAGGGCCCTGCTACATGTTCAAGTTAAAGCTGGATAGAAACCAGCTATAGAGTTGCACATTTTCAAGCACTAACATTTGTAGCTGGTTGGCTCTTTCCATAGCTGGATAATCATTTTCATGGTGTGATAATTACTTAGTGTGTGTTGCTGGTCTAAATTTATTGCATGGTTAACCATTTAAATGCATAACGTGTGAGGTAGCAGGGGCCTATGACTCATGGGTCTTATGGTATCTTTAACCTGTCACTTTTATGCCTGCTTGTTTATTAGATCTGTGGTGCACAACCTTTTGTCCCTGTGAGCTGGATAAGTGGTGCAAGGCCAGACTGAGGGTTGAATCCTTCAGGTGTGATGGTCTTTGACTCTGATACAGTGTAGGGCTGGTGTGCAGGGTTAGCTTATCAGTGCAGGTTAGCTTATCAGTGCAATAGGGCCCTTAGGATCTAGTTGCTGCCCAGCCCCAGGCACCACAGTGGTCCAGTGCAGGGGTCTGTGTCATTAGGCCTGCAGGGCTCCCCACAGGTCCAGAACTTTGGTGCCAGGGAAGCAGCAGTAACATTAATTGCCACAGCTCTAGAAGCCAGATTTCCAGACCCGTGGGGAGCATTTTGGGCTGATGGTGCAGCCCCTTTCAGTTTCAGTCTACAGGCCAGAGCTTGAGCACCATTGTATTAAATCATACTAGCACTGGGTTGCTCAGTGACATAACTCTGATGTAGATAAACTTCCACAGATATCTTGCTATCCCTCCACAAGTCCCGTGCCATCTTTCTAGGAAGGGGAATCCAAGGTCATAGTTCTCAGCAAAAGTGCCCCTTACCCTTTCTGTCCTCACAGCCATGATAAATGCTTCCCCCACCAGGTCCTCTCCAAATTTACATATCTCTAAGAGGCCTTCCAGTGGTACAAAAAATAAATAATAATTGCCTTATATTTAGCTTGCATTTCTCTCTGTCTTTAGCAGCTAGCCAGTTCCATTTACACTATTGCCATTACATCCACTATGGGTGGTAAGAGCAGTATTACTATTGGTAGTAAGAGGAATAACACTGATGTAGAAGATTTACAAGTAGGAATTCTCTTTCTTGCATTTAGATTGTTCAGTCATTGGTGTTTTTGCTGCTTGCTACGCTCTTCAGTGCAGTGACGGGCCTACCATGGAGTCTGTATAATACATTCGTTATAGAGGAGAAACATGGCTTCAATCAGCAGGTATTGTAGAATATACTTGTATTGAAATAACTCTCTTGAACACTACCAAATCAGTTTTAGTGATGTTGTAGGCATGATGGTCAAGGAAATATGCAAGAGCCGAGGATTTTTGTGGGTGGTACCTTTTACTGGAGCCAACTACATGGTTGGGATAGACTATAAAAACAATCTTTCTGCATTGCATCAGTATTTTACTGAAAATGCCAGGTGGACAGATCTGTAACTGCCTTGGTTTAGGACCTGGAGATTCCTTCTGCCTGATCTCAGAGTATTTCCCATTATGTATTGATGCAATCTACTTATAGCCTATGGTAGTTTCTGAACATGAGGCAGCCATCCAATTCGTTAACTTGCTGTAGTACAGTAATACTTACAATATGAATATCCTTTCTTTACAGACACTGGGATTCTTTTTTAAGGATGCCATCAAGAAGTTTGTTGTGACACAGTGTATTCTATTACCGGTGACATCTCTTCTGCTTTACATTATTAAAATAGGGGGAGACTACTTCTTCATTTATGCCTGGCTTTTCACATTGGTTGTTTCTTTGGTGAGTGTGGAGATACATTTTTTTGTCTTTCAAATCCTAGTTTCTTTGCAGAATACAGTACACAGAAGAAACATTCAAATCTCTCAATCTTTATTATAATGCAATTGTGTATCAGTTGAATTTTTTTTTTTTTTTAACATTTTGGTTTAGAAAGTAAGGCAGTTTAATTCTCCAGTTTATACATCCAGATGTTGCATTTGCTGTGTCATCCACCACATAAACTCCTAGGAAACTAGGATTTAGAGTACAGTTGGCTTTTATCATGACTGTTAAGTTCAAGTTTTCCAGGACGCATTTCTTGTGTCTTATCATAAGTGTGATCTCTGTTCTTTGCTCCTAGATGCATGACCTTGCATTTGGCTATATCAAAGCCCAAGTAATTCTAATGATTTTTTTTCTAGATCACTGCTCAAGTTATTGAATAGCAAAGCTTAGTGATTTTTTTTTGAAAAATGCAAATTCATTGAAATAAGTTTTTCACAAAAATACTAAAGCATTTTGATAAGGCATTAAGTGAGAAGGATTTATGGGTCTAATGGGATTTCTAAAGTGGCCTACTCCAGCCAAGAGCAGAGTGGTTGAGGTATTTGTTCCAGAATATGAGAAAGGTAGGTCAGTGGGCTGTTGGCTCTTCTGGGGTGGGTTTCTTGTGTGTTTGTGCGGATGTCAGAATATCTCATTTTTATTCCGATGCAAATTGAAAACAAATTTGGGGGCTATGAAGTTTTATATAAATAAGTAAATTAAATGGCTACCATCTTTGTGCCTTTGAACACCATTGCCTGTTGAGTTGTTCAGACTGATCTCTTTCTGAATGGTTAGTTAATTTAGAACCCATTAGTAGGTGAATAATTCAAATTGTTCCCCTCTGTGTTTACTGCTGTGCAATTACAGAAACTGAATTTCAGTATTCATTGTTTTGTGGGCAGGCAAAGTCCAGCCCATTGGCCGGATCAGGCCTGCAGCAGACTCCATTTCCCAGCGGCCCCTACGCGCATTTCTGCAGCCAGTTTCCATGGAGACATCTGGAGACCGGGTGGGGCCAGGGTTTCCATGGAGACTGGCCCCAGCAGTACTGGCAGGGAGCTGCTCTGGGGCTGGGATCTTGCAGCAGTGACTGGAGCTGGGGCAGAGCTGCGATTTGCTGCCCATACATCCCAGGTGGGTGGGGCGTGGAATTACTTATGAATTACTTATATTTGGTTTCTGTCTAACCTACTTTTAAAGATTTCTGGGAATGGAGATATTACAACTATTCTCGGTAGCTTGTTCCAATGTTTGACAACCCACATAGTCAGAAAGCTGCTTCTAATCTCTAGCCAAAATTCTCCTGATAACCCCTTGATAACAAACCTTAAATGATGCGAGGGTATGTAGCCTGTTTAAAAAAAAAAAAAAGAGGGTATATTCCAGTTTTAATCAAGTTTCACAAGTTGGGTTGTGATGCCCTCTTCCTCCTCCCCCCCCACTACTGCGAGGCAGGCAGGGGGACTCTGTGTGGTGCTGGAGGGGGACTCTTCCCCTTCCTCGTCCCTTGCTGCGGGGAGGGGGGCTCTGTGGTGATACCCAGCCCCAGAGGGGGGTTCTTCCTCCTCCTCCCCCACCCCCTCACCACAGAGTCCTGCAGCTGCCTACCACAGGGGCTCACTGTAGACACGCAAGCTCCCACTGTGCCTCCGAGCCAGCCTGGGTAGCCTGCTGCCTGGCTAGCCATCGCCTGAACGTGCCAGGCCAGGTTGCGCTCATGGAGGGGGCTCAGCTCCCCTGTCACCGAGTGGCAGCCGCTGGGGCCTGGGTTGGCTCTGCGATGCAGCTGCTTCAGCCTGGGCAATGGGGGCAGGGTCCTCACCAGTGGCTGCGGCTCAGCAACAGCCGGCCCCCTCACCCAGGCTAGGCCAAGCCAGGCAGCTCCGCACAGCACGCCCCCCTCCCCACCCTCACGTGTATTAGAAGAACTAAATGTAGAAATATTCTCAAATTTTAAGATTTAATTTTGCTAATGAGCAACTGCAATTTAGTTCACCCAGGATTTTTCTGTGCCTTGTTTTAACACCTGTGTTTGCTTTGTAGGTCCTTGTTACAATCTATGCGGACTACATCGCCCCTTTGTTTGATAAATTCATTCCACTTCCTGAGGGAGAGCTCAAACAAGAAATTGAAGTTATGGCAAAGAGTATTGACTTCCCTTTGACTAAGGTCTATGTTGTAGAAGGTGAGGCTCTTAAGTTGTTATTTGGAGGCCACAGATAGCTAACCTTTTTAAATATTCTTTTAGCAGTTCATTCAACAAAACAAACTAGTACATTCTGTCCAGGCACGTGGGATCCCTTTTCTATGAGATTGCTGTCAACATCCTTGAAGGTGTATTATAACACTTTGTACCTTAGTGACAATTTAAATATAGTCCAGTAATATGATTGTACATTCTTGATTCGGTTTTCTTATATGTAAGCATTATCATGATCTTGCCCACCGTTATTTAAGAAATAATTGGCAGAGCCAGGAATAAAACCAGGTCTCCTAGGTCTCACTTTAGGACCTTAAACAAGAAAGTATAGCGTGTTCTTTAGAGGTGCACTGATGCATCAATCCGACTCAGATCAGTACTGATGCAAAGAAAATTTGGTGCATCGGATACCAGCGCCATGGAGCTGATAATTTGGCTGATAAATGCCTGTGCTGCACACAGCTGCAGCACAGCATGTAGGCAGCAAAGAGCATGGCCCAGCAGCATGGAGAGCTGCCTCCAGCTGGTCAGTCCATTGTGGTGGGAAGGAAGGGGCTGGGGTGGGGTGCAGATCAATACTCCCCTGCAATGTGGGAGAGGGCTGCCCATCTGGGGGGGAGGGGTATGGTGGGGGACAGCTCCTGCTGCTGCTTGCACCCTGGGAGGGCAAGCAGGGGTGGGGGGGAGGGGCTGATTGCCCCTGGATCCACATGGGCCGGGGGTGGGGGCTGCTGCGTGCAGCCCTGCTCAATGCCCTGCCTCCACCCATGAGCTGGGAAGAGCCAGAGCTGCACCAGGCAGCTGGTGGCAGTGCTGAGAGTGGAATGGTGGCGAAATTTGGGGTGGCTGCAGTCCCCTTGCAGTGCTGTTGGTGCCCACTTTGAGTCCCACCACCACCGAGAAGAGCCGCAGGGAGCACCAGCTCCAGCCGGCAGCTGCAGCCTGCCTGCTCTGCACAGATCCAGGGTACATGCTTCCCTCCCACCCCATGCCCTCCCAAGGTGCAAGCAGCAGTGGGAGCCACCCTGCACAACAAGCCGCAGCACTGTCTTGGGTTCTCCCTCACCTGCCCCACTGGACAGTGCCTGCCCCTTCCCCCCCTCACCATGGGGGGCATTGATCTGCCCAGCCCCCCACCCATGCCCCTTCACTCCCCCCGATTGGTATAATTAACTCTGCTTATAATGATCTTTGATATAGTGCCAACTTAGTAACTAATCAAAAGCCTGCTGTGGGAGTCTTTCCACCGAACTCATAGTGCTTTGGACCAGCTTTTATGGGTGGCGTTAGTATTGTAGTTCCAAATGGTACGAAAAGTTACTCCACGTAATAATGAAATACAGGTGTTTTTTAACAGGTTTTTTTCCCCCAAAATATACCAAGGATTTAGTCTTTAGTAAGTACTTTCCAACAAAAAGGAAAATATTTATTTGCATTTTCCAGCAGAAAAAAATGTCTTAAATAATTGTCTTGGAATTGACAAAGAATGAAGGAGGCAGGTTCAGAGCAAAAGGAGGGTTATAAGTTATCCAGCGAGAGAGTTCTTCTGTGTTCTGCATATGCAATCTAACTTTTGCAATGAATCCATGCCAGTTTATGTAATGAGAGGACTCCCCTGAGAGGTCTAGTGAATAGGAGGTAGCACAAAGTGTTTTGACCCTTGTTTTTAATGTAAATTTCCTCCACTAGGCTCGAAGCGCTCTTCTCATAGCAATGCTTATTTTTATGGCTTCTTCAAGAATAAGCGGATAGTGCTGTTTGACACCCTTCTAGAAGATTACTCTGCACTGAACAAAGAACCATCAGAAGAAAGTGAAGATGCTGAAGATGAAGAGACAAAGTCCAAAGTTAAAGTGAGCTTAATTTTTGTTCCCTTTTCATGTTGTTTTTCATAATTCCCCAGAGAACTCTCCCTTTTGTCTTTTGCATGTTTTATTATAGGTCTGAATAAACTTTAAAAACAAAACCAGAATTGCACTTAAAACAAAACCAGATGATTTAATTACAGAAGCATCTTTGAAATAACGGGTTTGCTGGGGTTGTGCATGGGTATGACACCAGCAAGTCAAGCACCTTATCCTGAGATTCCTAATAACCCCTTGAGAACTCTGTTGGTGTTTTTCTACCTCTCGAGGTTCTGAATGGTATGATTCTATGCCATTTCTTCCTTCAGTAAGCCCAAGTTCATCACCTGTTTTCCGCTGGAGGCCTCAAAATCTGCTTTTTTCCCTTTCCAATGTCTTTTCTTGGCAATCAGTGCCATAGTCTTCCTGTCTAAAGTCTTCAGGGACTGGGAAAGAGATTCCTCATTTCAATTCAGGAAGAACTTCCCTGTGCCTGTCCCATTACAGTTTAGCTGTGGGACAGGAAGCAAACCTGTTCTGTCTGACTAAAGCCTGAATTTATTATCATGGTGCCCTGTAACCAGTGGGGTCCCTCAAGGCTCTGTCCTGGGACCCATACTGTTCAATGTCTTCATTAA
>NW_017728939.1:4503855-4505878 GCF_001723895.1 Crocodylus porosus | reverse complement strand
ATGTCTATGAAATCTATGAAATTAAACCCATTTGAAATAAAATGGTGGGTTTCACTTAACCCTGGATTTACCTATTATAAAGGTTTTCGGGAATTCACTCAGACTTGGACTTAGCATCTTGCAAATGATGTTTTTCAATTAAGCTTGCCTCTTCTGCAAAAACAGCATAAAGGAGAAAGCTGGGTCAGCGAAACAGACCTTTCGCTTATCTGAAAAATAGCTCTCCCTTGGTCTCTCCCCTTTCCATGGAGCTCCCAGGGCGAGGTGGCCCATTGCTCATTACCCTGCTTCCTTTGAGGAAACAGCCCCTGGCTTCCACTTTGTTTTTTCTTTGCCTCAGGACCAAAATTTTGATCTTATTGGACCATGTCTGAGCTGGAAAGCTAATGGTGAAAGTGTTTAACAACACAGATATTTCCCAAATTTTCTTTTCACCAACAGAAGGAAAGGACTAAAAATCTCTCAAAGTAGGAAAATCAGTTTATTGATTAGTACTTTCAGAGATAAGCAAATTGATTTTCCCATTAGGGAATTTAGAAGAATTCTGCCTATGATTGGTTTACACATGCTCGTGCACACGCAAATCACTATCTAGACCAGGGGTCGGTAACTTTTTATGAATGCGGATCACTGCTTAGAACCCATCCGATGCTGTCTGTGGGCTCTACCTCTGCTGCCACACCAGGTGCGTTTAGTGGATGCCTTCCTAATGGAGCTTCTTGGCTTATGTGCTACACCAACACCAAGTGGAATCAGCACAGCTGTGGTGGGAATCAACAGATTTGGTGTTGAGGATGTCAGTAAAGAGCCCTCAGCACAGAGCAAAGGGAGCTGGGACAGTAGCAGGTAGCTTGGGAATGCAGAACATGGCCCCTCTAAATTGAACTTCTGGGGCTTGTTCATTTTTTCTCTAAGTGTCACCAATTCTCTATCTTCTACCTGCCTCCCACCACAGGCTGGATCCAGGTTCTGCATGGGTTGAATCTGGGTCCAGTTGCTGTGGTTTGCCAACGCCTCATCTATATAACATTGTTCTAAAGCTTCTAAGTACAACAGAGTTATGCATTGTAGATGGCCGTATGAATCTATATAAAAAAAGAGATAAAATCAGACTATTAACTTTTTTGTTTTCCTCTGTCGCTAGGAGGAAAATAACTTCACTTTGGGATGGGAAAAGCAAATTAACAGTTAAGATACTCTAGATAATGGTGATACTAAGATTTTTTTCTCCCTTTTTTTGCTGTATGCAGAATAAGAAGCAAGGTTGTAAAAATGAAGAGGTTTTGGCTGTGCTTGGCCATGAACTGGGTCACTGGAAGCTAGGTCACACCATAAAAAATATCGTCATCAGCCAGGTAAATACTCGAGGAGTGTCTTTGAGTATCATCTTAATTATTGTATTTTGTAATGCAGAATTGTCTTACTACTTCTTGCGTGTCAGACTTATTCATTATGCTTGTTAATCATGCTGTCAACTGCAAAATGGCCATCTCTCAGGCAGAAGCCTTGGGAGTGCTGTGGGCCATTCAGCTCTGTCGGTTTTTTGTCTGGTTTGGGAGGGGGTATTGCAGCTCCTTGACCACCTTGGTTCTCCATTCCTTCTCTACTCCCTGAATTTTGGGGCAAAGATTTTGGCTCTGAAATTACCTCAGCCGTTTTCTTGAGTTGCTCTAGTTTGCATCCACACCAGCCTGGCTGACTTGAAAACAACCAGCTGCTTTAAGTCATTTCTAACATATTCTGCCACTTCAGAATAATTAGGCCAACTTCTGTCTAGGCTGTCATCTAGTAGATGACCTTATTTGTGAAGACTGAAGTAGAAAAAAAAGGCAAATACTTCAGCTTTCTCTGCATCATTATTGGACTGCATGCTGCATTCAGTTAGGGACTTACACTGTCTCTGGTCTTCCTCTTACTTGTGACTTGTATGCTTTCTTGTTTTGTTCTGTTTATAGTTTCATGGTTTCATAGTTTCTAGGGTCGGAAGGGACCTGAGCAGATCATCTAGTCCGACCCCCTGCCA
>NW_017728939.1:4490343-4503120 GCF_001723895.1 Crocodylus porosus | reverse complement strand
GGGGCCCAGCAGGGAGGTGGCTGTTCTGGTCCCTACTTAGGAAGACGGAGGCAAAGAAATCGTTAAACATGTTAGCTTTGCCATCCAGTGTTTAATCTGTGACCTGACCCTCCTGATTTCTTTCTACTTGCCCATACAATTTTTTTATAGTCCACCCGAGTAATATGGCAGTTTCCATTTTTTGTAAGACTCCTTTTTGCTTAATGGACACTAACTTTATAATTATGTTGTAGAGCTACAACATGAAAGCTGGAAAGTCAAGGACTTGAGAATTGGGAAATTCAGTTAAGATTGACTGCAGTCTTAAGTCAGCCACTTTGTATGCATTATAAGAGGTTTTTAATTGCCTAATGACATGCTTTTTCCCCCAAAAAATACATTTATTTCAGATTATAACTGTAACGTAAGAATTTTAATCAATAATTGTATGCTAAACTAAAAGGCCCATTTTAATGGGAATATTGTTTCTTTCTAGATGAACTCCTTTCTCTGTTTCTTCTTGTTTGCTGTATTAATTGGACGGAAGGAACTCTTTGCTGCATTTGGTTTCTATGAGACCCAACCTACCCTGATAGGCCTGATGATTATCTTCCAGTTCATTTTTTCACCTTATAATGAGGTAAATAACAACTTTTATGAAAAATAATCTCTTTAAAAGAGAGAGAGTTGAATATCAGACTGCTTAGGTAGTAACTTAATCATTTTTCCTGGTATTATTATTACAAGGAATTGTTTGGAATTTCTGGTGGCAGTATTATGTAAGCACTTCACCTTAATTGTTATGGTTAGTGGTCTGGAAATCCTATTATAATTTACTGCAACAATCTCTGAGTGGTGTGAGTAGGCAAGATCATAACACAAAAATATAGGTTATTTATTTATGTGTTAGATTTATATGCGGCCCTTTCCAGCAAAAGCTCACAGTGGTTTACAGTAAGAAACAGCACATAAAAGAGCAAATGAAATATTAAAGTAAAAAATGAAATATGATTCAGTCCAAGAAAGGCAGGCAGATAATGCATTTTAGAAACAGTTTCAGGCCATGATTGTATCCTGCACTATAACCTCTATTTTGCTGTAGAAATCATTTTAAAACTATGTAAAAATCAAATAATAAAAGGCCATTTTAAAACAGCTTCCTGGAGGAGTGTCAGTAGAATGTATTGAGAATCATTGAATTTATGACACATGACACAACTGCTGTTTTTCTGATTTTAGTTTTTTAAAACATGGAGGCTTCCATGCAAAAGTGTTTTATAAAATATATTTTAGGTTTGATTTTTTTTTTTTTTGTTAGTCTCATCTCTTGTGGTTTGTAGGAATGATATTCCAGCCTAATTAACACAAGAAATGACTGCATGAACAAATAATCATGACATGAGGTATACACCTTGGCTTTCTAACATTGGTAAGCTATGTCATGGTAACGGCTCATGTACATGCTTTTACCAAGCAGTAACGGTGAAGTAGCTCATGTTAAGTGAAGTGTAAGCTACCTTCCGGTTTACTGTTGAGGGAGGAACATGGTTGGACAGGGACAATGAAGTAGCTGAAATACTATAAGTCCACACCCTAACTAGCCTTAACAGTAGCTTGTTTGCATGTCCAAACCAAAAACAGTTTCAGTGGAAAAGGTAGGGAAAAACTTTTGCTTTTTTGATTTTTTGCTATGCCAGAGTGTCCTGTCCCCAGAGTATGCTTTGACCTCCAAGCTTCCACCCTCCATGTCATGGAGCTCAGTTGCTTTCCTCCTGAATTTTTTGTTGCAAGGAGTTACCTTTTCCTCTTGGACTATGCTCCTACAGCTCAGTTAATTTCATGGTCTGTAAGAAAAAGAACCCAAGGTGGTGGTTGTTCTGAAGATGTTGCAAGGTTCTGTCAATGCTCTCAGGCTTGATTGCTGACAGATTGCATGTTCTTACCAGATGACTTTCCAGCCCTCTAAGAAAATTGCAGATTGCTGAGATTTTATGTCATTTTGATATATTTTCCCCCCACAGGTTCTCTCCTTCTGTTTGACTGTACTAAGCCGCCGATTTGAATTTCAAGCAGATGCATTTGCCAAGGAGCTTGGGAAGGCTGAAGACCTGTATTCTGCTTTGATCAAACTAAACAAAGATAATTTAGGATTCCCTGTTTCTGATTGGATATTTTCAATGTGGCATTATTCCCATCCTCCTCTGTTAGAAAGACTTCAAGCCTTGAAGGACTCAAAGCAAGACTGACTGGAATCATGATTGGTTCAGAGACGGTGCTTCCAGCTCAGAAACAAAATTCAGAGCTGCTTGGGGTTTGTTTGGGTTTTTGTATTAGTATTTTTTCCAATTTAAGTGCGCCATTACCAGTAGTACCATGTCCTTGTCTTGAATGTAGTTACTCCCTGAAATGGTTATTAAATTTAAGTGAATTTTAAAAGAAAATAACCTGTGGGTCTGATTTTGGAGAATGGACTTATCTGAAGGCCTTTCTCCACTAAATGTGATTTTTGGATTGTAGAGCAGACTTTGGGGAAATTAACACTCATTGCTCCTGAAGTGCCCACCTCTTAAGATTGTGCAAAGCTTGAATGTGGCTTTTGATCCTTTCACAGTATCTTTTGGTAAACCCAGCTGTAGCTTTCCTCCCAAGTCAACGCGAACGGCGGTGCCTCAGTCCTGTACTAGCTGTTGTCAGGGAAGATGAATTGGGTGATTTGACTTCTGCGAAAATAGTTTACCCTAGCCAATCACTGTTCAAATGTTTAAACAAGTGAGCAAGTTGGAATGAAGATGTGAGCTCTTTTCCCTGGATTAAGATCCGTGTCTTCAGTGGATGAAAATGCTACTTTCAGAGATGTAATAAAACTGCCTCCTTCCCTGAATGGGAAATTGAAATGAATTCCAGCTGCAAAAATGTGTGATCTTGTTCTCAATAAAATCATCGCTCGTGCACCGTAACCAGCAGACTGGTAGCAGGGCTCTGAGTCAAGCTCCAAGGACTGCTCGTTCCCCTTCCTAGTCTGTGGACCATTGAAGTGTTAATAGAGAAGCACCAGTGAGATCTATAGAAGAGGAGCAGAGTGAGGGAAAGTTGCCAACTTCTTGCCCTTCCCTTACCTTTTGTAAAAAAAACAACAGAAGCAACAGCTTTACATTCATTAGCCCTTGTATTTCCTTCTCACACTCCCATAATTTCCTCATCAGCTACACAAGTAAGACATACAAGAGGGCAGTTCACCCATTCCAGAGAAAAGGGAGTTAGCAGGTGCATGTAGGACCAAATTTGGAAAAAAAGTGGCAGAGCTGCCCACTGCTAGAGCATCAGCAGAGATCTGAAAATGATGGTTTAGGCGAGTGGCTGAAGGGGTATGTGTGATGGAGGGACAGTTTCAGGATGTGTAAAAGCCCAATGTGGATCTTTGAGAGTTCTCGCCCCCCAGCCCTGATGGAACATTGGACAATGTATTATTTCTCAGTATAGTTGTATCATGTAAAAGACAACCAGGCTGCAATATCCAGAATACACACTGTGGTATTATTTACTTCAGTGAATTGGATGTGCCTAACATAGGTTTAAATGGAGTGAAGAAGAATCAAGTGGCTAATCCAGAAATGACATTGTACAAAGCAGTCACCTGCTTTTCCAAATGAAATGTTTGTGAAATCGGGGAATTCTCTTGCCACCTGTTGTAATTTCTTTTTTCTAATTTAAACTACTTGCTGAGAGAGAAAAGGGGGAAATGTTTCCAATTAATTAAAACCGGGACTTTTGTGTGAAGTTCCACATGTGCAAATCAAAATTGAACACCGTAAATGCTCTATATAAAAGTATTGTTTGTCTCTACCAGATTCAGTAGATGTGGTAACTTGTTTGGCATATTCTCAAAAGTACAAACAGCTCCATGGTAAGTGAGAAAACTGACTTGAAGGAGCAAATTCTGATGCTGTTGTGTGCCTGATCTCTCAGTTGGTTCTAGCTGCTGTTTTGCTATAAAAAAAAAATGTGTTTGTGTCTTTGAATATGTCATGCTTCTCTTCAGCACACAATACATTTATTTTTTAAGCAAGGAAGTTAAACTAAGTTTAAGAATGGTGTGTGTTGTGATTAATATGTTTTAACTCTTTAACATTGCGTTTTTTTCTTTGCTTGCTTTGAGGTTTTTAGTTTCTGTGATGATTGTTTTGGTTCAATGAAAAAAAAGCATTTAAAGCCCAAACAAGAAGTGTAATGTGTTAAACTTGAAAATTACACTGGTAAAGCAGACTTTGGTACTGAAACAATATTCTGGGTGGCTTTCTTGCTAACAGAACCCTGGCTTTATTCACAGGATGCTTTTGCACTAAGTATAAGTCGAGTGAGAAGCTAAAGCTATGTCCGCAGAACATGACAGCACTCTTGTAATGTTATTGTTTTAGTTCTTGTAATATTCTTTTGGTTTTAAATGCCTTGTTTTGTGTTTTGTGCTTGTGAAGCAACATGATGCTAGTGTTGTGCATTAGTCTCATGTTGAGTTAAATGACCACAATAACTGTGTTGTCTTCAAGAAAGCTGGTCATGAAAATTGCCTTTTTACTTTTGCAGCGTTAATGTAGTTAAATGGATTGCGAATGCAAAAGTGGTGTCAGAGAACATCAGCCTGTTGCTCCTAAAAAGGAGGCAAAGTGCTTGGATGAAAAATCTGTAAGGACTAAATTCTCCAGATCAGTGAATTAAATCACTTGTGCATAGAATATCCATGGCTTGTGCAGATGTGCAGCCTTAAGTGCATATAGCAAAAAAGGAGGAGGTGTTTTTCCACTCCCCATTTTTTTAACCTCTTGCAGTTATACAGTCAAATATTTAAGACCTTACATGTTCAAAAACATCTCATCCATGTAAATAACTAGTCTGGGTATGTTGTAGCTATAGCTTAAATAAATTAGTCATTAGTTTAACACGTGGAAAGCCTGACTAAGGTCTCTGGTACCTTAGACAGTTTTATCAATAGAACTGGAATTCTCCTGACATGTTTGTGCATGTCCACACACACAGTGGCTGAAAACTAGAAATAAATATTGTCAAATGAAGCAGATCAGCTGTGCCCAGCTGGTCCACTTCGTTGGACAAAACGCATGTTATCCACTGTCGTGCAGCATTAATGGATGGGATAATGGGCAACATGTTCTCTTGGGGTTTGAGGGGCCCTATCCTGCACATCCTGGGAATTCCTGTGCAGCATCAGGTCCCTTAAGCCCTGGGAGTACCTGGGCAGTTTGCCCCTCTGGGGCTTTCTTCAGGCAGGAAACCCTGACTTTCTCCAGTTGGGGAGATGTACTCCAGAGATTCCTGGGGACAAGTCTCTGAGAGAGGGGAAGGCTGGCGAGCACTCCCAGGGCTTCACGGGCCCAATCCTGAATGGGAATTCCTGGGATGCACAGGATCAGGCTCCTGAACCACCTGCCCAGGGTGACTGGGGAATGCAGACAGCTCCAGGCTGCCCTGGCTCTCGCTTCACAAAGCAAATGGATGTCTACTGCTAAATAGCAAAAAATGGATACTACTTTTGTCACAACCACAAATGTTTGGCATTTGTGATGCAACAAGGGGCATAGATGTCTGTTTGCTTGGTGGCGAAAGGAGATGCCTATTCCCCCCCCCGAACAAACCTTAATGTCTGTGTCAGTGGACTAACACCACCTCTGCAAGCAATAATAAACCCTAAGCCAACAATGTAAAGCTAGTGTTGGATTCAGCTTTGCTTCTGTCAGTCAAAGCAGTCCTTTAGCACCAATCCTATACTGCTTTTTGGTAGTTGCTCTGGCAAGTTTTGGACTCTGTTGCCTGCTACCAAGAAGCCTGCTCTACCCTATTTTAAGCTCTCAGTTTATTTTGGACACAGCCTCTTTTTCTGTTCAGATATATTTAGAGTGGACAAAGATGGCTTTTGTGCAAAGGGAGATATGTCCCAAGGCCACAATGCTCCAGGGTGAAAGGAGCAGGAAGGAGGTACTGGCCCTTCTCCCCTTTCAGGAAAAGGCTGCAGAAGCCCAATTCTGCAGAAATTGTAAGAACACAGATGTGTACGAAGCAGTCGCAGAAACGGGCAAGCCAAGGGGTACAGGTATGGTGAGAAACAATGCCAGGCCAAGGTGAGGGATCTCTGGTAGATGTACTAAGGGGTGATCCTGCGGGGCAGTAAGTTTGGATGCACCATAGTAACTTTCCCTTCTTATAAGGACCTCTGTGCCATTTTTGGTGATCTCCCCAGCACCCTGGTTGTCCTTCTGGAAGCCTTGCAGGAGCTTGAAGAATCTTCCAAGGTCCATGGCAAGAAGGACAGATGTGAGGGCAGACTGCACCTTGTCATGCATCCATAGATGCATCATGAGCAGGTTCAAGGAGGTGATCCTCCCCTTCTGCGACACTGGTCAGGCCGCAGCTGGAGTACTGCGTCCAGTTCAGGGTCCCGCACTTCAAGAGGGATGTGGCCAACACGGAGAGGGTCCAGAGGAGGGCCACTCACATGATCTGGGGGCACCAAGGCCAGCCCTACGAGGAGAGGCTAAGGGACCTGAACCTGTTCAGCCTCCACAAGAGAAGGCTGAGAGGGGATCTGGTGGCTGCCTGTAAACTTGCCGAGGGAGACCAGCAGGCAATGGGAGAGTCCCTGTTCCCCCAAGCACTACCGGGAGTAATAAGGAGCAATGGCCGTAAGTTGAAAGAGAGTAGGTTCAGGCTGGACATCAGGAGGCGCTACTTCACGGTCAGGGCGGCTAGGAGCTGGAATTAACTTCCAAGCGAAGTGTTGCTCACTCCTACCTTGGGGGTCTTCAAAAGGAAGGCTAGACAATCACCTAGCCGGGGCCATTTGGGCACAGCATCCTTTCCTGCCGTGGCAGGGGGTCGGACTTGATGATCTGCTCAGGTCCCTTCCGACCCTACCAACTATGAAACTATAACCCTGAACTTCTGTTGGACGACCAAACGTAGTACCACCGGAGCCCATTCCAATGGACAGCATAGTGAAGGGATCTCTGGTGATGGGAGCAGTCTTTCTTTCCCTTAGTATGTGCTTTCCTTCTCAGCATGTCACCTGCTGTTTTGAAAACAGTATGCTTCCCTACATGCAGAGAACAAAGGGATGCTGGGCAGTAAAGTGCCAGTTTTTCTAATGAAGACCTGCCAGGCAGACAAGAGTAAAGCTTTAGAGATCTCAGCTCTGTATAGCACCCACTAATGTTTCAGTTGTGCAGCACTACATTTGTTCAGAAAACATGGCTAGTATGCAGCTTGGAACCCAGGTCAGCGCATCACTGGGTATGGAAAATGGCTTGCAGGCACACTGCATGATCTGGTGGGCCTGGCCCCGGACACTTCCCTCGTGTGCTGTGCCGAGGGAGATCCAGTGCTCAATTCCAACCTGTGGCTAGGCGGTCTGGCCAGTTTGCAGAGAGTCTTGCTTCCTTGCACCTGGGACAGCAGCAAGAAAGTGATCTAGGAGGGAACCGCTTTATTCTTTGCTTGAGGTTTGCTTGAGACTCTTGTCTGCAGCAGGTGCTTTCTCTGAGTCTTGGTCATTTGTTAGTGAAATACCAGCCAAACCCCCAAGGGACTGCAGCGATCATTTTTTATCTGGTCTTGGCAGCCCTTTGTGTGCTCTCCCACATGCCCTCCTCCCCACTCTGACTTGTACATCCTCTTGAACTTTTATGGGCTATACAAGACTCACTGTGCCAGCAGCCACTATGAATGCTTCTACAGTGGCTTCCCACTCATTCTTCATTTGCTTTGTCTCTTTGAACTTTGTAGCAGAAATTATTCCAGTTCTTTCTTCCTATGTGCTGCTTTAGTAAATCTAACAAGCCCCACCGGCCTCTTCGACCCTTAAGAGGGACACATTCAATGGCGACAGCCGGGTTGGCTGAAATAAGGGAATGCTCTTCAGTGGGGATATAAGTGAAGCATGGATGATGTTGAGTGACAGTGGGCCAAAAATGAAAGGAAAATTTGTTTAGGAAAGCAATGGGAGAGGAAGACACTTGAGAATAAATTGAAGCTCCAAAAAGAGAAGGTAGAGATGGTGTGGGAAACAGGCAAGCATTGTGGCCAGAGGCCTGGACCTATCTACTCCATTTTCACCATTTCATGGTGTGGAAAACCCATTTACAAGGAGTCAGACACCACCACATCCCACATGCAAAACAGTACCACCCTCTTCCCATGCACCTACTATTTGGCACCCACAGAGAACAAGGAGAGCTGAGTTTGTACACACAAGCACTTGCATGATGTACTAACATGCATGTTGCACTTCTTTTGCCTCCTTCACCAGTGTGTTTGCTTTTCCTTATGTTTACAATATTAATAGGTGTTTTGCCATGTCCAGTGTTTTTTTGGCAGGTTTTTTTTTTGTGATTTGGTTCTACATTTGCCTGATCTGTCTGGTCTCGCTGAATTGTAGCGCTGGGCTCCTGTAACTTTCTACTTCTAATAAATGTGTTGGTTCAAGAATTTCATTCTGAGCTCTCCAAATTTGTAGTCCCATACATGCAAAGGCAGAGAAGCACCAGGTCCCTCCATCTTTGACTAGATAATCCTACCTTTTGCAAAAAAATATACCTAATTCAAGATACAGCCCTAAAGTGCTCTCTTAAGGCCTCCTTCAGCCAAAAAGCATCTCAATGGGCTTTAGTAGCTGAGATTACCTCTGGCTGTTCAAAGTCAGTGCATACTCTGTTCACCTTCTTTTGCCACCCTTGTGGCAGGAGCTCTTCTTTAGTCTTGCAAGTGTTGTTTCACTGTGTTGTGTTGCAACTAGGGGTGCACCGATTGAGATTTTGGGGTTTGAGATCGATAGCCAATTTTTTTTTTAAGGTTCCATGTTGGCCAATAGCAATCTGATTCCGATATGCAGTCGGGCAGCTCAGAAACCAGCGTCTGACTGGTAAGTCTGGTGTGGGGGGTCAGAAGGAGGCCCCCATGGTGAGGGAGGGAATGGGGCAGAAGCAGATGCTGCCCAGCCAGGCAGGGCAAGGCATGGGATGGAGCTGTGAGCAGCTTGTCTGGGAGGTGTGGGGGGTAGTGGCTCCTGCCACTGCACACACCCTAGGAGGACAAGTGCCCCCAGATCTGCGCATGGGGCAAGGCAGGCTGCCATTGCGGGCTAGGGCCAGGGCAGCACTGAGCTCTTCTGGTGCGGGGCTGGGCTGCACTGGAGCAGGCAGTGGTGGCACTGGGAGGGGACTATGGTGGGGCTGTAGCCACCCCAAAATTTGCTATAGCCTCCCATTGGCGCTGTCACCTGCCCTGAGCACGGCCTGGCCCAACACTCCCACTGGGAAGAGCCCAGCCCCAGCCTGCAGTGGCAGCCTGCCCCATACACAGACCCAGGGGCACCCCCCCCATGCCCTCCTAGTATGTGCACAGTGGCAGGAGCTGACGATGCCCTCCCCCCACCGGACAAGCCGCTTGCAGCTCCGTCCCGTGCCCTGTCCTGGCTGAGCACAGCACCTGCTCCAGCACCACTCCCTCCCTCACCACAGGGGCCTCGATCTGCCCCCGACGCCCCTTCCCTCCTCACACAACAGACTTACCAGCCGATGTTGCTCTCCAAGCCACCGAGCTGTGTTCCTAGTTGCATGCATGTACAGCTGGGCACATGCACGGGGCATTTATCAGCCACATTATTGGCCACATCAGGCAAAAAAAGCCGATTTCCAATACTGTCAATTTTCCCTCTATCAGTGCTGATCTGATATGGGACCAGTGTATCGGTGCACTGCTAGCTGCAACATAGCCATGAAGATATATGGCTTGCTGGAGTTGAGTCATGAGACCTCTCCAGTGCATTTCAAATGGTCAGCGGTTTGCACACGCTGCTGAGCCTATAAGTATGCGGTGGGTCCGTCCCTCCCCATCCTCCCCTCCCTCCCCCCCCCAAGGTGGAGTATCTTGCATTTTTTCGTATTGAACATCATCACTGATCAGGTTTCCATCTGCCCACTTACTAAGCTTATCCATGTCAGCCTGGATCACTAGCCTATACTCAGGTGTGGATGCTATGCCCCAAAGTTTAGTGTCATTGGCAAACTTGGCCAGTGTGCTTCTGACACCAATCATTTATAAAGATGTTAAAGAGAACTGGTCCAAGGACAGAGCCTTGGGGGACATCACTGGTCACGGAGCGCCAGGATGATTTGCTTCTATCAACCACTACTCTCTGGGTCTAACCTCGGAGCCAATTTCCCAGCCACCAGACTGTGATGTAGCTGAAGGCATAGTTGTCCAATTTTTCTATGAGGAGACCATGAGACACCAGATCAAGGGCTGTTTTTAAAGTCCGGAGATATAATGTCAATCTCTTCTCCCTTGTCCAGGTGATAGGTCACCTGGTCATAAAGGGAGATGATCTTGGTCAGGCAAAACCTACCCATGACAAACCCATGCTGGCTGTCCCTCAGGATGCTACCCTCAGCCAGCTTATCCAGAAGGGTCTCCTTGATAATTTTCTCCAGAATCTTACCGGAGATTTAGGTCAAGCTGATTGGCCTGTAATTCTTGGGATCTACTTTCTGCCCTTTCTTGAAAATGGGTACCACATTGGCCTTCTTCCTGTCTTCAGGTACTTCACCTGAGCACCATGAGTTTTCATATATTTTTGCCAATAGTGGGCTATAACAACTGCCAGCTCCTTGAGTACTCTAGGGTATAATCTGTCAGGACCAGCTGACTTGAAGATGTCCAGCCTCTCAAGGTGTTCCTTTACAAGGTCTACACCGATGCTGGGTATAAACACATCCTGCAAGGTAGGACAGTCCCTTTGGGTTGATGAAAGATGGATGCGAAGTACCCATTAGGCAGGCTGGCTTTTTCCTGGGAGTCGGTTATCAGTTGTCCCATTTGGTCCACAAGGGGTCCAATGTTACCCTTGCTTTTTTCCATCTCCCTACATCTCTGAAAAAGGACTTTTTGTTATCCTTGATATGTGAAGCCAGATGGAGTTTGGTTGCAGCCTTGGCTTTCCTGGTCCGTTCCCTGCAGGCACGGTCCAGCGCTGAGTACTCCTCCTCAGAGGTTATTCCAGCCTTCCACCCTTTATAAGTCTCTCGTTTTAGGTGTAGGAGGTCCTCAAGTTCCCTGCTGAGCCAAGGTGGCTGCTGTGCCCTTTTGCCACCCTTCCTCCGAGGTGGGATGGACAACTGTGCTGTCAGGATTGCTCCCTTGAGGAACAACCACTCCTCTTCCTGCCGAATCGTGGTCCCTTAGGGCCTCAGAAACGAGCCTCCTGAGCTTGTCAAAGTCAGCTTTCCTGAAGTCAAGGACTTGCCAGCTTTGTGATGGATAGTAAAGGTGATCAGCTCATGGAAAGCTGGGTGACAGTGACCATCTATTCTTAGGTCACTGACTAGGTCATCCCCTTTGGCCAGTACCAGGTCCAGCAACGCTTTACCTCTTGTTGGCCCATAGACTTCTTGAGTCAGGTAGAGCTCATCCATGCACATGAGAGAGCTTTGCGACCAATCAGATTTGACTGAGTGCTCTTCCCATGAGATGTCTGGGTAGTTAAAGTCTCCCATGACAACCATGCACCAAGAGTGTGCAGCCTCAGCCAGTTCCCTGGGGAATTCCTGGTCCAGCTCTTGTTTCAGGTTAGGAGGTCTGTAGTAGACTCCTACCATGGTGCCCCCTGTGCCACATTCCCCATGTATTTTAACCCAGAGGGACCCCACTCGTCCTCCCTGAGTGCAAATGTCAATTTACAGGGACATGTAACTTCCCTCGACATAGAAAGCTGCACCCACACCCCTTTTATCTGCATGATTTCTCCTTAGCCATTTATACCCATGGCCCAGTCGTAGGTGGAGTCCCACCAGGTCTCTGTTATCCCTATGAGATTGTAGTCTTCCTTGCTTAGAATTTAGCAGTGTACATTGCCAAAGAGCCACAGTCGTACGTAACGATGCGACGTGATGGCTCTAGAAGCTGGTCGCCGTGGGCTCGTGCAGTGATTCAAGGAGACGCACGTTCACTTTTCAAGAGCTGCATGTGGCCCCAGAGCTGCTGGTTGGCCATCCCTGCTTTAAACTGTCCAGCGTAAGAGCCCCATATGACAAACAATCCACAAAAATGGATTTTCATGAAATTTGAAGAGGAATTATTATTTCTGCACAAATTAATGAACCCAATATGAAAAATATCTGTGGAGCCATAGAGGGGCAGATTTGGGTCATATTAGAATGAAAATGTCCAGTGTTTTTTTTTTATTATTATTATTATTATCATTATTTAGAGGCTCCTCATAGTGTGAGGCCCTAAACTGGAGCTTAAGTGGCTTAAGTCTAAATCTGGCACAGCCTGCTCTAGAACCTGCCCTGGACTCTGCCAGCTGGTTCTAGACCCCAACCCAATTCTAGGAGCTGCCCAAGAACCCCAGGGGAGGTGCCCTAGAGCCCCTGGCTGCTCTATGCCCCCGCACTAGAAACCCTGTCTGCTCTTTGCCCCCACTCTAGAACCCCCGACTCTGCTCTACCCCTGCTCTAAAACCCCAGTTTCTTAAAGCCTGACCTGCTCTAGACCCCGGCTTTAGAACCCCAGCAGCCCTGCACCCCCTGCTCTAGTACCCCGGGCTGCTCTACGCCCCCCCGCACTCTAGAACCCAGCGCCTCCGAGGGCGGCGCCCTGCTCTAGAACACGGGGGAAAGGGGGCGGAGGCGACGCGGTCCCGCCCCGCGCTCGTCACGTGCGGGGTGACGTGACGTGACGCGGCGGGGCAGGGCGGGGCGGCGCTGGCTCCTTTGTCCGGGCGGCGCGGGGCGCGGG
>NW_017728939.1:4465263-4490047 GCF_001723895.1 Crocodylus porosus | reverse complement strand
ACGCACCCTACTTTCTCATGACGTGCACACACATAAAACATGAGAGAGGGTGTGCGCACATGCATGTGCGTGTTTGTGTGTGTATTGACAGACATATCTATAGGTAAGATATACATATATAGACAGAGCGATAGAGATAGATCATATGAGAGAGTGTTTGTACGTGTGTGTACACAGGCATGACAAAGTAGGGTGTGTGTGGCATAAGAAAGCAGTGGGTTGCATGAGTTTAGCGTGCACTTTCATGACCCAAAATTCGTGCTGTTGGATCTTTATTCATACATCCCAGAGTGCGGCCTTTGGAGAGCCTTGTAGCTTTGCAAATCGCCTTTCTTCAGTGAATAAAACCATGCGACGACCACCCCTTGGACTGGAGCAAATCCAGAAGTGAGGTTAGGAATCGCTCTGTGGTTAGAGAAGGAAAAGGTTGGGGTAGAAACTCAGAAGCTTGTTGTCTTGGGGAGAGGGGCTGGGGAAATGAATTAGTTCATGGGTTGGGACATTTAGCTGTCAGTGGTTGATGGGGTAAAGTTCCTGTTTAAGAGTTTTCCTGGCTTTCCAAAATCTCAAAGTTTGACTCCACAATGCCTGAATCTCTTTTTTGTCTCAGGGGTGTGAACAAATGACTTTTCAAGAAAAAGCTCAACATGCTCATCCTCTGATCCGAGAGAGAGACAACGGGCTGTGTGTGGGCTGTTGCTCCCCTGCCTTACCTGTGGCATATTAGGGTGTTGTGCCTTGTGGTTGCGTGTCAGGGGTGACTGTAGTTTTACTAATAGGTTAGACATGGATTTCTGTAGGTGGCTTGGATGGTGATGATTCTGCCTTGAGTCCCTGCTTGAGGACTGGACTAGATGAACTCTAGGGTTGCTTTCAACCTTGCATTTCTGTGGTTCTGTGAATGCTTGTAGGGAATTATCCCCAGTAACAGGGGCATCTTACATGTGTGAGAGGAGAACAGGACTTTGGTCCATCTGCCTTCTGGTTTGGAGCCCAAACGGAGCGTATTTTTGCTGTGGCGGTGCTTTTTTGTGTCTATTCTACACACAGGCTAATAAGACTGACTAGTGTGAGCGTGTTTGAGGATCAGTTTCGCGGCACTGGAGTTAACAATAAATCACCCAGCGTCCTAGCTGGGCCTATCATGAGTCACGTGAGGCTTGGAGTAGTGTTGTAGCAATGATGGTCCTGGAAATATCACCAAAACAGCCCTTGTTCCTGGCATATCTTCTGTTGGGGCAACTATATAATTGGGAAAGTTTTAGACATGCTCTGGGCTGGCCCAGGTTTAAAGAAGGGGGCCTTGTGCCTGAAAAGCTCATCTAACATCTTTCCCAACTGTACAGTTGTTCCAGATAAATCATCAACCTCTCCCCCTTGCAAAACCTTGCTTGTGTGAGTCACAAGTCAGATGTCAGTAAAGTTGCATAGTGCACTTTAGTACAATGGTGCTGACTTGTATGGGAACCTGTATTGCGGCTTGTGACTTTCTGGCGGTTGAAGTAAATGGAAATTCTTGATATGGATCAAGTCTGCCATCCAGTCCTAAATCCAGGATAACAGTTTGTTGGTCCTAGCAAAGGACTGTTTGGACAGTGTTGTAAATATTCTTTTTACTTGTCACTAAATGCTGTGAAATGCCAAAGAAAGCAGACTGTCTAGTGACTTAAGTTGAGTCCTTGTGATGGATGACCGTCAAATAATAGAGTTTGTGCAGCACTTCCCATTAGAATTGAACTTAAGCCAGTGCGTGATGGTAACAGGTGTGTCCCGCATAGAGACTTCATATACCCAGAACGTGCTGTTTGAAGAAGTTACCCCAGAGAACGATGCTAAAAGGTGGCATAAGCTAGTAAGATGATCCTCCAGCATAGGAGTCTACCACTTGAACAAAAAACTATTTTTCTTGTTCTTCTGGTACCCAGCTGATTATTATAGCATGGGCATCCGTGTCCAGACTTCAGATGACCTGTAGTCAGGCATGACCTGTATATCCAACCACCAGTATCTCTAGTAGAAATGGACCAAGTTCAGGAGAAGCCATCATGTTTCTAGTAAACCTGTACTGACAGAGAGAAATCTACAGTTCTCATCCTTGTTGAAGAATTGATTAGTATGTTGAATCTATTTGCATGTCTTACATCAGAGGATTATTTAGCCGGCCCCTCTCCTAGTCGAAATCATCTTTTTCACAGCATGGACTGGAACTGTAGAGACCAGGAGTATAGTGGCTCTGAGCAAGTATCTAAAAAGACATTCCAGGTTCGAGTTGCCTTTCCTTCATCTCAAAAAGAACATAGCCCAATCAAAGTTTTTTACAATATTAACGTAAAAATCTTGTATTCACAGTTATATAAGATAATGAATGTCAACTTTTTATGACGCTAGAAATTCTTAGATTCCTCTGAAGAAGCTGACATTTATATCTTTGTAAATGGAAGACTTGCAGTATGGTACAGATAGCGAGGTCTACAGGTAAATCTCATTTGTTTAGCTAAGGTTTCTCTTGCTTCATATACAGCTTGAGTAGAAGTTGATGCATTGTAAAGCTCCCTGCATTATGGTATACTTGCGTAGATCTGATATAACAAATGAAATTACCTTTTAAGTCATCATCTGCACACTTTAGATTTTTATGTGCAAAGTTATACCTGTGTTTACAATGATTTCTACTCAGTAAGCTGTCTTTGGTGACTGATTCACCTTGTATCAGATTTTATAGGGATGAAACGATGCTTATAGTGGTATCCTAAATTCAGTGTTCTCTTTTTTTAATGTTAATTTTGTATCACTGCATCTGAGCAAAAAGGTGGTTAAACATCCTGTCAAAATTTATTTGCATGGTTGCATACCCCTACCGTTAAAGTCCTCTTCTCAACATGATTGTCAAAGACTTCTTTGAAGAGTCTTCCAGGTGTTATTCACTGACATAGTTACAAAGTGCTCATTTTTTCTCTTCAGGTATTTCTGTAAGCAAAGCCTTTCAACATCCAAGAATGGGTATCTTTACATGTTATATATTAATTGAATACAAGCTACTTTAAAAAAAATATCTCCTAGTTCTTAACTTGCCCAGCTGAATTTGGGGCTTTTGTTTTCTGAGACTCTCTCTCATTGCAGGTTTCTAATAAATTTGTTAGCTTTAGAAAAAAGTCATGTGCTATAACGTTGTATTATCTTCACACTCTAAAGCAGTGGTTTTCAACCTCGTTAGACTTGGGGCACGCCTATTATATTCAAGGCACCCCTTGGAAAATGCCAGCTCATAGCTTTCACTTGTTTCTTGACTATGGAAAAATAGTAGTTATTCTGTTGCAAAGAAATTGGGAAGATCATAGTGGGTCTGATGTGTTTCTGACACTATGGATTCCTGTTTGAAATCTCCTAATATCATGGGGCATCCCATAGTGCCCTTACAAGGATCTCTCAGCACCCTAGTTCAGAATCACTGAAGAAATGGAAAGCACTTCTGAAAAGGTCTACAGGTGTCTAGCACATGTAATGACATTTGTACTCAGCTACCATTGTCTCACTGAGGACCAAAAGTTTCCAGGAAGTCAATTATCTTCTGCTATACTATGAGATGCAATGGAGAGGGTTTTCAGAGGCTACTGAATGGAAGACTAACAATGATTTCTTAAACTGGTTTTTCATGGGTGACTTTGATCATAGTTAAAATGTTCAATCTTGGAGATCAAGAAGAGGAACGATAAAGTGGTAATTGCAAAAAATCAAGTTGAGCAAGACCTTGAAAAAGGGTATTAAAGCAAATAGCAAAAGCTTTTTTCAATTGTATATAAAAAAGAGGACAAGGGAAAAAGTGAAGCCAGTGAGAATGGGGTGTAGATTAACAATCTAAGCAAAGCTCAAAAACTAAGTGAAAACTTCAGATCTGATCACAGTAAAAGTCATGATGTAGATCATGAAGACAAGGAAAGAAAAGATAATCTTGGATAATACAAGCCACAGAACATTAAAACAGAGTACAAAGAGTTCATTGCAGGTTGGGATGGAAATCCTGGTGTCTCCAGAAGTTGGCATGTGAAATTTCAGATCAGGCAACTGGAATTTTTAATAAACTTATTGGTTTGGAGATGGTACGTATGTTTAACAAATGAAGATATTGATGAGGACAATGACAGGCCTGGTAATCTAGACTTCAGTAGTAATTAGTGTTTTAGAACACACTGTAAAGGAAGAAAATTATGCATGGAAGCAAATGGAAAATGGGATAAAATTCAGCTTGGATTTGCTAGAAGTTTATCATGTCAAACTAATCTGATACCCAGAGCTGACCAGAGCAGGGTGTGGGGTCTGGGACAAATCGGCCCATGCAGGGCCCTGCCCCTGCCCCTGCTCCTACTCTGATCGCACAGGCCCTGGACCCGAAGAAGCTGCAGTGGAGGGGGTGGGTAATGAGCAGCTGGACTTGAAGCTGCTGCTCCACCCAGCTCTGTGCCGCCACTTCTGCCCTCTGCGGGCCCCCCACAAAGCATGGGGCCGGGAGTGGTTGCCCCAATTTTCCCCCTGCCTCAGGGACGGCCTTGCTGATACCTATCTTTGAGATGATTGATTTTATAGACAAGGGAGATGGTGCAGTAGCTCTCACAGTAAAGAAATATACTGTGCCACGTGGGAAATTATTGGTGAGGCTGAAGAAGATAAGGATTAGTAGAGAAATGTTAAGGCAGGACTGGGGACATGGCAACGAGTGAATTGAAAGGGGAGGCATGGGGCTGGAGGGGGAAAGTAATAGTGGACTTGTCCACCCAAGGATTGATCTTGGGACTGGTCTGTAATATTTTAATGACCTGGGTATAAAAAGTAGGAGTGTTTTGAAGAAACTTGCTGATGTTTGAGAGGGGCAGAGAACAATGCACAGGAGGCTCAAAATATCATACAGCAAGAACTAGATGACCTTAAACTGCAGTAACAGAAATGAGATGGAATTCAGTTGTACGAAAGGCAGGGCTGTGCATTTATGCACTAATAGCAAGAAATTATTCGGTAAGGGGCCTTGGTAGGGGACAGAACAGGAAGTAACTAGCTTAAATTGCAATCAAGGAGACTAGAAAGAGCTTCTTTACCAAGAAAGTAGTTCAGTGCTAGAACTGTTATTTAGAAAGGTTATGGAAGCTTTTTAAAAGTAGTTAAGCAAACTTTTGTCTGGGATGGCTTGAGCAGGGTGGGAGGAGGGATCTTGCCTTTGGTGGGGAGTTGGGGTAGATGCCATTTTGGGGTTGCTTGCAGCTCTGTTTTCTTTGTTCCAAGTTGGGAGTTCAAAGGTTGGAAATAAGTGAGGAAGAGAAGGGCATGTGTTGTTCACAGAATGATTGAGCTGCCAGTGTGATGCAGCCCTAAAAAGGCAAATGTGATCTATCAGTTGGTGCATTTGCAATAGAGATAAGGCAGTATAACTGCTGTATTAAAGGCACTGCAAAATAATGTGGAAATACTGTATGATTCTAGTTTATCATTCAGGAAAGTTAGATCATTCATTCTAACTGGAATGCATGTGCAGAACAATTGATTATAAGGTAACTGATAGGCTAGTCTGTCACTTCAGAGGAGACTAAAAAAGTTTGGATATACTTGCTTTCTATAGATACATTACAGAAGTAAATATTAGGCAGGGAGAAAAGTAATTTAAGTTATAGGATAAAATTGGTACAAGTACTAAAGCATATAGAATGGGCATAAGTAAATTAAAGCTTGAAATTTGAATGCCCTTGACCTTTAAAGGTTGTGGAGTCTTCATAACTGGTAGCAGGGGGCTGGGCTTGGTGATCCAGTGGGTCGTCTCCTGTACCAACAACTTCCTTGTTTGCAACACACATTTTAGTAGCGGAGCATGTTGCCTGGTTCAGGATTAGTTATCCTGTGATTGTGCTGCTTGCAGGTCGAGTACAGGGAGATGGATGAAAGTCTTGCAAACCTCTCTGAAGATGAATATTACTCTGAGGAGGAAAGAAATGCTAAAGCTGAGAAAGAAAAAAAGCTGCCGCCACCACCACCACCACCACCTCCAGAGGAGGAGAATGAGAGTGAGCCAGAAGAGCCATCTGGTGAGTGAAGAGAACTCTTGACAGGGTAGCAATTACACTGTCCAGTCGTTCAGAAGTGGCATCATGACCTTGAGGTTCAGATCAGGTTGGATAGAGGAGTTTGCCCTGTGAAACTGTCTTTGGTTCATATGTAGAAAGAGGCTAAAGAAATGCACAAGAATAGCTTAATATGAGACTAGAAGCAAGTAGTTGTGGGTGCAATAAAATTGCAAACTGAGAAGAATCTTAACACTAGGATATTTTCTATCCTAACAGGCTTGCCTGTATAAAAAAAATCTCTGCTAAAATAGCTGCTGTTTCCTGTAGCACTTAGACTGGCTCATATGCAGATGTCTACTTAGTCTTCAATGGGAAAAGATGCCAGGAATTACTGGGTGAATTTTATGACCTGTACTGTATAAGAGGCCAGACTATTTTAATAGTGGTTCCTAATGCCTTACTTGTGACTCTGTTTTCTTATCTCTGGCCCACTTTAGGAAGCAAAAATTGGGATAGGTGTACACTTCAGTTTTGTATTTGTGAGAGTATGTAGTTGCTTTATGTACCCTCTGTCATTCTGAACTCTCAGAAAATTGCTCTATAGCCTTTTCTATTTTTTGTGGTGGTATTGGTATTCTACATGATTCGCATCCCTTGTCTATGCACCAGAGCAATTTTGTGTTGCTATATATAACTTCAGAAAACTTGCATGGGCTCCACGTACAGAAGAGATAATGGCCTTAGATGTGTAGTTGCTCTTGGTTTTAAATTTCAGCTTTGTTTTACTTTATATCATGGCAGTTAATTGCTAGGACGAAAAATACTTTGTTTCCCACTTGTATTGCTCTTAATCTGTTTCCCTTTGGACAGGACTGAGCATGTGTACCAGTGAGGTTTCAATTTAACATTTTCAGTTTGACACTAGTTTGCTGGAGAATATTGGCTTTCGACATTTACTGAAGCTGTAGGTATAATTTTGTGTGCCTCGTCTAGCAGAGCCTGAACCCTGAAAACTTTCTTTTGTGTCATTAGAACGTGTCCATTCTTGATGCATGATACAAGAATTTTTTACCCTCATATTATATGTAAGTTGCTGGTGAAGAGTTTTAAAATGACAGAGCCCTTGCTTCTTTCATTAGAGCCAATCTCTGCCAAAAGTGATGCTTTAAAATGAGTATTTAAGCCGCTACCTTGAGCACAGTGCATGGATATATTAAATTAATACATTTCACATGGTTGATTGTTATTCTTGGCTTAGATGTATATGGCTTGTGGATACTTTTGGGGCAACAACTAGAGTAGTACTCACAATTTTCATATAATACAGAACCAAGAACACTGAAAGTTGTCAGTTAAACTGAGATAAACCCACCTATAGATAAATCTCTTAAGTGAATTAAATGCTGGGCTCTTGGCATTGTATTCTGCCAAGATCTGTCCATCATGTTTTAAAAATGCTGGATTCTAGGCTGTTTTGTCCTTCCTCCTTTATAAAACTTCTGCAGTATGAAAGAAAAAGACATGCTGTGCATATGAAAAATGGCTGTTTGTAATTTGAAGGGTTCTTTCCAAATTTTGGGCTTTGTCTTCTCTTAAATTTCTGAAATAAGCCATACACTGGTGAGCGCATATCCCTTTCTCTATTTGCTGAAGTATAGCCATCAGATCGGAAGCTAATCTGTAATTGATCTGTTAGGCTAGACTTAAATTTTCATCCAAGCAATTTTACCAGCAGAAGCACAAGCTCCACTTCATGTTCTACTAATGTTTTTTCAATATAGAGGCACCCCATGACAATGAATTTTGCCTCTCACCTGATTCTTTTTATTGAAAATATGAATTTCAAAATTAAATTAGGAATGTTATAAAAACTAGCAGCGGTGCTGATGGAAATTACAGCACTCTGAGGGTAAGATTGCACATCTAAACTCAGACAAGGGAAGCTAATTTCTGCATTGCTATAAACTTGGCTATATTGGGTGCCCTGCATTTTATCTTGCTTAAAAATATTTTAAGTTGTCAACACTGCATGTAGCATGGAAGAGACTAGAAAATATGAGAGATGTGAAGTTGGTGAGTTTGTTGCAAAGAAGTTTGGATTTTTTTTATAATTCTTAGACCCTAACAATTGTTTTTGTTTAATAATGGAGACTACTTTGCATTCTTAGCTCCTGTGCAGTAGCAGCTGTTCTTTTGAATCTACCTTCCCATGAACAAAGTCAGCTAATATTCTCCATCAAATAATAACACAACTTACAAGGTAGCAAAAATTTGTGTCTTCTGGGTTGATTTGGATATGCTGAACAAGGAGACTTTTTGAAGGTTCTGATTGTCTAGCCTGGTATAGCACTCCAGAGTTGCACGGTTTACTAGACAAGACTTAGTGTTGCAAAAGAGCTTTCAGGGGTATATTATTAATATATTTTAAAATTTATTTGAATTATGAAATATGAAGTTTAATGTTAAGTTCCCTCCAGAGTAGGGAAACCTGTTCTGTCTTCCTTTCCAGTTAGAAAGAACCCTCTAGGACACCACTTCCCTCCTTCCACTCCAGTTATTGCTCTTTAATTAAATTTAAGTTCATGGCTACCAACGTCTCCTTATAAATTAAGCCGCTAGCCTCTCTCCTAAGAATTTTTTAATGCATTCACCAACTTTTATTTTAATACTACTATGCCATTTTCTGAAGCCATTCCTGTAGCCCCATCCTTTTGTGTAATTTTCTTCCGTCCTTGGTTTGTGATTAGCAGTGCTATTTCTTACTGGACCAAGGTTAACCTCATGCCTCCTCAGAAATCAGTGAATTGATATGCTAACACCAACTTATCATGGGAGCCCTCTCTTTCATTTGATTTACCTCCTTTTAAAATTTAGCCCTAAGGTTTAGTCATCTTGTACTACTATTCCACTGCCTTTACTTTGAAGCATTGGGGGACTGGTACCTTTGCTGGTATTTCTCTGGTGTTGAATGGTAACAAAATTAAGTGGATTTTTTATCTTTTGACTTTCTCCTAACGACAGTTCAGTGTCAGGTGTGTAATTACAGTCTGACCAATAGTACTACAAACATACAGGATAAAACATCAGCTTGGATATGTGGCTTTACATGCAAGACCCCTTATGATGAAGTTTTACAATTGGTTGCTATGAAGTACTATCCATCCACACTGTAGGTTAGTCTGGCCAATCATATTTGATGCTTGGTAAATTGCACTGTGTATGATGCAGGGAAAGCCAGCTTATCTGTCTCATTGGCAGTGGCAATGGCTAGTCTGCATACTGGAAGTGTTGAGTAGATGGATGGATGTAAAAAGTACTTTCAGTTCTTCCTTAGAGTGTTTTTAATTGCTACTTTATCAATAGCCTATAGGTGCATAATCTCTGATTTTGCTGGAGCTGATGCTATTATACTGCTGTACCAGTAGGTTTTCATGAGGAGGGATCCCAGTGTCTTCCTCATCCATGATTCTCTGGAGTCTTTTGAGGACTGTGGAGGTTTATGGGTATTTGGTCCTTAGGTTTCTGGCCTGTGTTTCCCAAGATTGTCAGGAAGGTTAGTTAGTTAAGTGTCCATAGCATGTGTAGGGGGAGCAGAGGCCAGATTCCTTTCATTTAATCTCCTCAGTCATTGGGTGTGAGCCTCATGCATGCTGTCAGCCTCATAGCAGATAGTTCTGACCTTGCTTGAACATGCCTGTCAACTCATGTGCTGCAGCTAGGGAGTCATGACCCTGGTGTTGGAAAAGCACTTACTAGAGCTGTGTTCCATGTTGGATGAGTCCAAGGGCAAAATGCCAAAGGAGGAAGATATAAGAGAGTCCATGGAGGGTGGCCTTCTCTGAGATTGCTTGCAGGCTGTTTACTGTGACTTCTGGGTCAGAGACATGGGAGTGAACTGGTGAGAGCAGATGATGCTGAGGACCTGGAATAACTAGCAGTGGCAGCAAAATGTCTGACTGGCCAGGTAGACAAGACATTCACTGAGATCTGTGCTAAAGGTCCAGTGGCAGAACTCTAACATGAGGCCCATGAGCAGGTGAGAATAGACGCATGGAAACTTTAGGCTTTGATTGGTGACAAAACAAAGGTTTTCGCTTCAATACAGCCAAATTTATGGCTGGATCAGCCATCTGGAAGGTATTTTGCACCATCCAGAGGGTGTTGTCATGAAGCTTTAACTTTGCATTGCTGTATTTCTGTGTATGAGGCTTTTGAATTGGGTTAGGGTTGCATGTACACCTCTATCCTGTGCCCAGCATGTCATGGCACAAAATACCTTAATTGCAAGTCTTACTTTTCCATTTGCTGCATAGTATGGTAGACAAGCAGGGAGATTCACACATTTGACTAGCAGGTGATCAGGAAGGGTCCTGGACACTAGGGTCTTCTAAAACTCTTACTCCGGGATCTAGCCTATCTTTTCCTCCCATGGCTTGTGAAGCCACCAGGGGTGCATCCAGATGAGTGCAGGCATTTGTTTCCCTGGGGACAAGTAGCAGCAGGCCTTGTGCCACTGCTACTTGTCCCCGGGGAATACCCATGTGCTCTGGCACGCACCAGGTTACCCCGGGTAGGGCAGGGGAGGCTGGGGCCAGCCACTTTCCTGGCTCCAGAAGCCTTACCTGGGGTTCTGGGGGCCTCCGGGAGCCAGAGTGTGGCTCCGGCTTGCTAGGCTCCAGTTTTGGGCAACTTACACTGCCGCCACATGTGCCACCCCGCTTTTTTTTTTTTGGCATGCACTTTTTTGACTGGGATCTCTCAGGGTCAAGCCCCCTCCCCTTCCCACGCACTGCAACATAGTAGCATGGGGAATGCCTGTGTGTGCAGTGTTTTCCATGTCCATACTTGTCTGGTTATGCCCCAGGATGCCAGAAAGGTGTTCAAATGGCAGATGTTTAGCCAGTAAATGACAGTTACATCTTTGGGCACCTCGAGGGCTGATGGGGGGCACTGAATTCCCCATGTATTTGGGGGGAGGGTTGTTGGGTTTGTTTGTTTTTTAACTTTGTACAACATAGGCAAGGACAAATCCTTCCTGGAAGTCTTTTTAGTGGAAGAACAGAGGCTTGGCAGTTGCTACCATGCCCCAGCGACTGAGCCTTTTACAATCCACAGCCATCAGGCTGTGAGGGAAGCCCTGGGAAACCATGTTCATTGGTGTCAGGCTGTGGAGTTAGGAGGATACCTGTGTGAATTCAAGATTAAATTCACAGATGACTTTGTTCTAACCAAAAAAAAAAATTTTATTTAATAAACGTGGAAACAAATGAATGTGCAGTACTGTATTGTCAAAGGGTCTAGTAAAAGGTAGGAGGCAGTTTCTTAACTCTGTATGGGGAGGAGTGCACTGAAAGTGGTCATCTGGCTTTGTCCGGCAAGGCCCAAGTTCACTGCACACCAGTGGATGGGGAAGGGTCTTTGAAAGTTGTGACAGGGCAGTATCCTTCTGTGTGCAGAGAGGTTGAACATGCTAGAGTCAGACACCCTGCTACTTGCCTTGGGTAAGAACTGGCAGCGCCCCTGTGAGATTCACGTTCTGTCTCTCCATCCTTTCATTCCTTAATTAGTTCTTTCCTGCACCAGGAAAAGTTGTCTCAGGTCTCTGGGGTGAGCATTGATTTGGGATTTTGGGGCATCTCCATAACCTGTCTTGCCATGCTGACAGCCTCCCTGATGGCATTGTTTTGACATGTTTAGAAAATTGCTGAATGCCTGGCCTGGGCTATTCCCTTCCTGGTCAAGTCAGCACAGTGGTCTTGACAGTGTGCCTGCATGGTGTTCCATGCTTCTGCAGCCACTGCTGTCTTTGCAGACTGCTAGAACCGCCAGCATCTCTTTCTTACTACTTTTTCCTCTGTTTCAGTCTTGCTGCCCACTGAGCTTCTGTCTCAGCTGGTGACCCTAGGGATTACAACAGCAGTAAGAACAGCACTAAGTGCAGGTGTCAGCCTCCAAGACTGAAATTAGCAACGCATCATTTGTTCAATTGATGTGACTTGATAATTCATCAACTCCCTTCAGGTTTTCGTATGCTGTCTCACTTTGGTCAGGCTCCTGAGATTCTGGGTGGAATCTGTATCAGGTTGTCATGCCCCTTTCCCCCTCCTTCCTCCCTGCTCCCTCCTTGCACTTGGGATGTGTTGGGCCCTTGAGGTGTGGCATCTACTTGTAAAGGGTGCCTCTTACTTGAACTTATAATACTTGCCCCCATAGTTTTTAGTTAATGTAACAGTGATTTGGGGAACCCACCTTAGCACCTACCTCTTGATGCTCCCAATCTTCTTTTGCATTCCTGTAGGCTTCCCCCTCCAGGATGTAACTCTTCACTGTATGCAAGCAACAGAACAAATGTTTCCTGTTTATTGCTTTGCCTTCACTATTCTGCAGCATGAGAAAAATGGTCCTGCCAGAGGACCTCAAGCAATACCAGGGATGCATCAGTTATGGGGGTGTCCAGAAGAAGCCTGGATTTCTGGTTGGCTTCAGCCAGAGCGCAGAAATCTCTCAGAAAATTGAGCACCTTGCCCCTGAAGCCTGGGCACTAATAAGGTCAATGATAGACTCCTGGAATAAGCCAGCTTTTCTGCTGTGCTAAGTGAATATGAGGCTTGTTTTGGAGGTGGGAATGAGGAGGAGGAATGCTTTGTATGCCCTTCAGCTGTGCCCCTGTTGACATCAAGTTGGAGTGTTGTAGTTGTGATGGTTCAGGAGAAGTACTAAAGGCAAAGATTTCGTTACTGTGTGGTTGGTCCAGTAACAGATACAGAAAGCCTTTGCCACTCCCAGGTTGAAAGAAATTTCTTGCTGTCACAAACTTCCTGCTGTTTATTACCTACTGAAGCCCTTCTTGCTTGTGCCTTGCTCAAAAGCAGCTGACTACTTTGTCTGGTCTGTTTACAAATCTTACCCATAGTATCAGCAGCATATGCCCGGTTCTGCCCGGCAGCCACTGCGTGCACACCTGCACAAAAGCATTGTGTGCTCCTTTCCCAGTCTGTTCATAATGCCATTAGCATTTTTCCTGGTTAAGTGCATTGTTTGCATTTCCAAGGAGACCACAGGTTATATTCTGAAGACTGCTGTTATGAGGGATTTGTAAAAGATTACAGTTCTGCAGTGCATTTATTAAGTCTTAAGTTTGTCTGGCTTTGTTCTGCTTTTAGTTGTGCTCTGCTGGTGTGGTTGGGGGAAGGGAAAGAAACTGTTTTATGCTTGTATATAAAGGAGGGAAGACTTGCAGGGCACTATCCTGCTTCGAGCTGGAGGGAACTATACCATTAATCTTGTGCATGGCTCTTTGTTTTCTTCTCAAGATGTATGGTAGTGTTTTGTTTTGGGGAGTGGGAGTGAGAATCTGGGATACTAAACCGTTCCATCACATCTAGGTGTCCAGAGAGATATTTCATAGATTTCATACACATTAGGGCTGGAAGGGACCTGTAAGATCTTCAGGTCCAGCCCCCTGGCCAATGGGCAGGAAGTTAGCTAGGGTCAAAAGATGCCAGCAAGATAAGCATGCAAATGTTTTTTGAAAGTGTCCAGAGCAGGTGCTTGCACTACTTCTGCAGGAAGTCTGTCTGGACAGTAAAGAAAGTTTTTCCTTATGTCCAGTCTAAAATGGTCTTGCAGGAGTTTGTGACCGTTGGACCTTGTCATCCCCTAGGGTACTCTGGTGAACAGACATTCCCCCAGTTCCTGATGCACACCCCTTATGTACTTATAGGCTGCCACCATGTCACCCCTGAGCCTGCGCTTCTCCAGGCTGAAGAGTCCCATAGCTCGCAGCCTTTCTTCATAAGGCCTGTTCTCTTGCCCTCTGATCATGCGCGTGGCTCTCCTCTGGACTCTTGCAAGCTTGTCCATGTCCTTCCTAAATGTTGGATGCAGTACTCCAGCTGCGGCCTCACCAAGGCCAAGTACAGCAGGAGAATGACATCCAGGGTCATGCTTGAGATGCATTGGTAGATGCAAACCTAAGCTGAGTGCAGTAGATGCAGCAAATAGGCTTCTTTACCCTTTTCCTCCAAACTAGCTGACTGAACCTGACATTGAAATCCTGAAACAGATTTCTGGGATCTACTTTCCTCCTCCCTCCCCCACCCTTCCGGTTTCTAAATTCTCCAGGCTGGTCACCAGGAACCCTTTCCCCCGGCTTTGCCCAGCCTTTGGGCTCACCCTCTTTGGAGTGCTATAAAACCAGAGATCTGCAAATACACATTTGCAGGTGTTGCCATGCGGACCTTATTGAAGAGGGAGAGACATGCACTCACCTTGGCTTGTCTCCCTCCCCCAAAGAAAAAACTCTATGAGCCCCCTACCAGAGGACTCCCAAAATTTCATTTACCAGATCAGCCCCACCATCTTACAGGTTAATATCCACTAGCTGTGTCATCAGCATTGCACATGCTGAGCCTAGTATGTAGCAAGCTTTTGGGTATCTGTGGCTTGCTGGATGGGTGGGGTCAACAATGCTGACAGCTTCAGAGTATTACTACTGGCAGGGCTGACTCATGTCCCAATGTCTAGGAATTCCCTTCAGGCCAGTAATTAGGGCTTTTTTGTTCCTTATTACTGCTCTCCTCCTCTACCTTTAGATGTGGGGTCAGCAACCCCCGGCACGTGTGCCAGCATGGCATGCAAGGCCATTTTTGCTCAGCACGTCACCACCAGCCTGGGCTCTAAGCAGCTGCTGCCAGCCATGGAGCCCAGGCTGCTCCCAGTTGGCGGCTGGGAGGCTGCAAGCCCTGGGCTTTGTGGCTGGCAGCAGCTACACAGAGCCTGGGCTCGCTGCAGCCAGGAGGCTGCAAACAGCTGCTCCAGGCTCCGAAGCCCTGGCATCAGCTCCGTACTGCTGGCAGGTGGACACGTGCCTTGGAGCAGGCGGTGGGGATGAGGCCTGAGGCAGCACAAGTCTGGCCTCTCCCCCACTGTCCGGTGTCCCGGTGCCTCTCTGGAGCCCGGTGCAGCTACTTGTAGCCTGCCTGCTGCAGCTACCCAGAGCCCAGGCCAGATACAAATAGCTGGTCCGGGCTCCAGAACCCCAGTATCAGCCCTGTACTGGCAGTGACTGCACGCGTGCCTCAGAGCAGACAGTGGGGCAGGGGCCAGGGTTGCACTGCCTCAGGCCACTCCCCTACTGTCAACTGAGGCGCGTGTGCACCCACTGGTATAGAGCTGATGCCTGGAGCAGGGGCCACACTGGCCACCTTCCGGTGTGGGGGCTGGGCTGAGAGGCTCCAGCCCTTCCAGGGCTGCCACCGCTGCCCACTCGCCCCACACAGCTGAGCCCATCCCACACCCAGCCACACTACCAGGAGGAGGCTGGCACTGCCCCGGCTGGGAGCGCCATACCTCTTCAGGGTGGGTGGGCAGTGGTGGTGCTGGGAGGGGTGGCTATTTTGGGAGGCTAACATGAATTTTAGGGTGGCTATATCTTCCCCAAAGCCCCCCTTAGAACTGCCTCTGCTGATGGCTGGGGCCTCAGTGGGCTGCAATGCAGCCCAGGGGTGAGTTCCCTGGGAAAGCACAGGTGCTGCAGTGGGCCCAGGGCATTGCTGGGTTGGACTTTGTCCTGTGGCCCAGCAGCCTGGCTCTGTGTGTGTCTGGTTCTCTGTGTCTTTGTGCACACATGCACACGTGTCTGGTTCTGGGGGGCGGGTGTGCATGTGTCTGTTCTGTGTGTTTTTGCATGTGTCTGGTTCTCTGTATTTGCACATGTGTAGTTCTGTGTGTGTCTGGCTCTCTGTGCATGTGTGTCTTGTTCTCTTTCTCTTCTCTCCTTTTCTCCTCTTCTTTTTTCTTTCTCTTCTTTGTTTCCTTTCTCTGTCCCTCTTTCTCTTTTTCTCTCTCCTTTTTCTCTTCTTTCTCTCTCATCACATCATGCCTAACAAAAAAAAAATACACAACAACAAAGGTAGTATATGAAGTTTTATTTATTGTCCCCAGTTTTCAAATTTTTAGAAAACTTTTTTTTTAACAGTAAAAACAAGGGGCAACATTTATGACTATTAACTATATTAATATGCAGCACACCTTGCCATGTATACCCGACCTGTTTTTTTTTCCTTTGGCATGCTGGTACTCTGGCACTGTACAAAGTAGATATTGCAGTTTTTTGGCACTCTGGCCAAAAACGTTGCCTACCTCTGGGGCCTTGGATCAACTGCTCAGTTAAGGCCACCTAGTGCCCTTTTTCTGGGAGGGGGATCTGAGCAGTTTAAATCTCTGGCAGACATGTAACCCTTAATTTTCAGCCATTGCTTCCAAGGCTTTCATCTTAATTTAGTGGCTTAATAGTCATTGCTTCTAAGACTTTCCTCTCTAATGGCCATAAAGATTAGGGGTGATTTCTAATACAGATCCTATCCTGACTCTGATTATTTTCCACAGTGTTTTTGTAGTCTAATTTCTACCTGTCCAGAGGGGTAGCTTATAAGGAATGTGATATTTTTATTCTTTTTCATAATTACCAAGATTGTTTGAGCATCTATCCTACAAAAGCAAATACCATATCAGAATTTATTAACTAGGGGCATTTCTCACTTGGAGAACTCCTGCTCTACCAACCTTTCTGCTGAGTTAGTGTCCAAAGGAGCTTCCTGCCTTCCACTTCTTGGTGAAGAAGTTACGATTGGAAATTACTGCTTGTCTTGCTGTGCAAGTGGAGAGACCCAAAACACTGAATTTGCAGCCTGGAACAGGTTCTGTAAGGTCTCTCCTACTGCAAAGCATCTTTCTCTTTCCTGGGCTCCAGGTTGTTATAGTCATAGGTCGTGCAGTGTTGAATGTATTCTCTTGTTGATATACTCCTAGCCACCATCCAACACCTGCGCTGCATGTTCCATAGTCCATTTGCCCCAACTGTTGTGACGTTACTTAATTGAATTCTACTCTACAATATTCAGGGACCATTCAGAGCCTGCCTGCCGTCCAGAATTCACTGACTTGCGTCATAGTTTTAACTGTGTCATCCTGGTATGAGCTACAGCTTCTAGCAGCTTTTCTTCAGTGGAACTAATATCTTGCTAGTGGTTTGTGGCAGAATGCGTGCAGTTCCATCTGTGAAATTATGCTGCTGGCACTACCATCTGTTCTCTTTTTTTGAAGCAGCCTTTCTGCCACTTTATTTGCTTTAGTATTCTGAGTTTTCCCTTTTTAGGGAGTTTAACTTTTCTATGTAAATTACTTCTTGTTTTTACTCAGCTAGATGAGATGATAAAGTACATGACAAATTGATAAAGCCAGAACTTTTTCTCCTCTTTCATTAATGCAGTCATAGCATTAAGGAATTGGAGACCAGTGTGATTCAGAATAAATTTAATATTTTGTCAGCTGGTTGCAGCTTAGTTGTATACTGTGCTGGGTAGGATATTTTGTCAGCCCACATCCTTACCAGTTTTGAGGTCCACTAAACCTAAAATTATCTAGGAGGACACACTTATAAACCAGCACTGCCAAGCAGCAAGCATTCACATGTGCCTCACCTGGAATAGTCCTAGTCTACAAAGTAAGTCTTCCTGAGCTACTCTTCCAGCTTCCAGTAAGCGGGCTTTTCACTAGGGCATGGGGCATTAATAGCACAATGTTTCCATTCTACTTTCCTGCAAATTAACTGTGTAAAACAAAGTAAATGATACATCATCACTTTAAAACAACAGCAACTCATAACTCATGAATAACCTTTGCATAAAATTGAGGAGTCAAAAATGTATGTATGCTTTTATATTTTAAAGACCATTTTTGTTAACTTGAGGAAAATACAGCTGATTGTGATTGATGATTGTGATCTAACAATAGTAACAGTACTAATATTTTCAATTTATAAGTATATTTAACATCATTATGTCCATAAAATTGATGTTTGTTGCAACCAATTACAAAGTAAACCAGTTACGTAACTATTATCATGTTCTAGCTGTCATGTATCACATGACATACAATATATGTATAGAGCAAAAATAATAAGGAAGATCCGCATGGTCCCAACTGTTATACCAAATGAAGTAATTTTTCCCCTTCTTTTGCAGGAGCCCTAAAAAATGGAGAAATTGAGGCGAAGTTAGGTTAAAGAGAAAACTATTTAAAACCTATCTTGACATGCATGATTTTAAGAGCATTTCTTAGGTAGGGCCTTAGTTCATTGCATTAATGAGATTCAAGATTATTCTTGGATTCTTAAAGGTTAATGAAGCCTGGTAGTTTTGTGTTACTAGCCAACCATTATTTAGTCCACTAACAGGCAAAGGTTTGCCAAGATGCATATGTTAAGTTTCCATTTTTGTTTATACTTCTGCCTTTCAGGTTTTTTTGCAGGTTGTAAGTTTTAAGACAACTGAATGTATCTAGCTTCAGCTGTAAATTCCTTGCTTGCTGTTAAATTTAACCCCTTTTTAACTTGCAGGTCTGCTTAACCAAACTTTGTTGACTTCCCCTGAAAAATCCTTCCAGTACCATTTTCATGTGGCCCCTGAGGACGGACTTATGAGCGTTCTTTTTTTTAATACTCTGATCCCCGTATGTCTAAAAAGATTTTCTTGAGTTCCCCTGTGGTAGCAATACCAGTGGTACCTCTGCCTGTCTAGAGTTATGGGGAATTTGTTACATGGTAGGTTGTGGCTTGTTTCCCCTCGCCTCTTTCCCCACCATTACACAAATTCTTCTCCTCCCCATATAAAGGGATGAAAGTGTTCACAGGTTGTACAGCATCAACTTCTTTAAGCTTTTTAGCCTTTTTACCAATTCTCCCCATTGGGATCTGTTCATAGTCATCATTTAGGGAAAATTTGTCTTATCCTTATTGGCTAAATCATTTATCTGCAGCACAGCACAAATCATGCCTATCCTTAAACTCAGTTGCTTTCTCTCTCTCTCGCTCTTTTCACCCTCCTTGAAACTAATAACTACCGTAATCTTAGCCTTGTCTTGCTTGCTTATAGCAATATGGGCTCTTAAAGTAGCTTTTAAATCTTTCTGGGTCCCCCGGAATTGTTTGTTTTTAGAATCACTGGAGCAGTTTCTGCCTCTGCATTTTTCTCCTTTCCTCATTTAATTCTTCCATAGTCATACCATCAAGTAATTTCTGGGCTTTTAGTATTGTAGGTTCCACTCATTCAGCTTAGATACCTCATCCTTCTACTTGTCCTTCTACTTCTAACACTCCTTTTTAAAGTGTTCTGCTTAGTGTTTTTAAAATCAAACTACACATGTGCATGTTTTGCTCACATGCTTTTATGGTTTGATCCTTCATTTTGTTATTGTTTAGGACTGTTTTCTTAAAATGCCTCTTTCGCTTTCTTCTAAAGCTCTTTTTCCTGAAACCTGTTGGGCTTCTAAACTTTCTCCTTGTTACAATATATGGTAGAGATAGTAAGACATGTTAGTCTGAAGTCAAATAGAAGGCAGGGACATTCGTCATATAGGCCGTTTATAGACTTTACATTTTTCTAGGTTTGATCCTGACTACAACTGTCACTATACATATGTGGACGTCTGTAGTCTGAATGAAAATTATCTATAAATCCAAATTAAGTAATCTTCAGTGAATGAGGATTAAAGTTAATGTAGACTAGGGCAGCCCACACTAGGAAATTTAAGCTGTATTAATTAACCTGTATACATGGCAGGTATCTAAGGGCTTGCTGTTGCTTCTGCTCACCACCAGATGTAGCACGTGAGTACAGTTTTGTGGCCCTGAGTGGTGTTTTTCCGAGTGGTGTCTTCCGGCCTCTGCCGTCTCTGCTGCAGAAGTACAGAAATGCACAAAGACCTCCCTGGTGGTCAGTGATCGTCTGTTAACCCTTCATTCAAATTGAAATTTGATTTGGACTGTGTGATGCAAAACAGTTAACGCTGTTTAGAAAACGGTGGGCATGTCTACAAATGGCTCATATGATTGTCCCACTGACCACTATTTAGGTATGGCAATCTGTTCCCAGTCCTACCTAGTCAGTCCTCCTAGACTGTTAGAGTACCTTCCAGTTGTTCTTACATTGCAACCCCTGTCCTGGTTAGTATCAGCTGCTTTTGGGGTGCGTTACCTCTAAATCATATGGTCATATCCAAGGATGCTAATTGTTGACCGTGATTTTCTGCAAACTGTTGCATGTTGACTGTTACCATCAAATATGGCAAGGGATTTAAGGATGACCCCTGAACTTGTTAAAGCCCTTTTTATCAATAGCAGTGCACATGCACTTAAACTTCTAAATACAAACAAGTAGTACAGTTACTGCTGAAATATGAGTGCAAAGTATTACCAGTGCTACAGGGGAGAGCCAGGAATAGTCTTTTTGTTCTTGTTTTTTTTTTGCGGCCCTTTTCATAGTTGTTGGCATCTTTTGTTTTTACTCTGCTAAATCTCCATTTATGTAGTCCAGGATCTTTAGAGGTAGTAGAGCAGGCTTTGGATCTTTCCCCTACTTGGTCAATTTAATCACTTTTTTTTAATTTGAGATTCTGAGCAGCCAGTATGAACTGGTTCGCCAGTGGTCTTAGAAGGTGTTAATTAAACAAGATTTCTGTCCGCTGTTAAAATGCCTTTCCTGGAAGGAAGCATCTCTTATCTCCTTCTCTATCTGTCCTGGCACAGACTTGTGAATGCTTATTTCCTTTTCTTATCCTATGTTCTTCATTGTCACGCAGGCAAAATCGAAAAGATCATTTTAACACTTCAGCCTTTTTTTTCTTTTTTGGTCTACACTTGATTCAGGCTTCTTTTTATGAGTTACCACTACATAGCAACACACAAGTAGAGTCATAGTTTGTTGATTATCAGTATAGTTAAAGTTATAGTGTGCACACTTGTATGTCATGTACAATTTAGATTTTCTGTAAAGGATACAGTATTAGCAATCTGTGTAAATGTTTAGGCCTAAAATTCTGTAGGAGACCTTTCTGCTTGCTTAGCTTGCAGCCCTCCCCAGCAACCCCTTTTTAGGTAAATTTAGTATGAAGTGCAACAGTTGGAAATCAAGGAAATGAATTTCTCTTAACAGTAGCCCACTTGCATAGCACAAAATATCACTTCTCCACCATGGATAAATTTAAAATGGGGATCTGCAACGCCACATGCAGCATGTATATTAGTACTGTTATTTGGGAGTGGACTGGCACCATCTCTGGAGGAAACAGAGATAACTAATACTTTTCCTGGGCATCTCCTTCTTGGGTCATGCATGTCAAGTGCGCTAAAGCAGCTTCTGTGAGATTCTTTGGCGTGTTATTTCTCAAATTGTTAGTTTACATTTCTTTGATTTGTCTGTTTCCTGTTGTCTAATTTTATTTTCCTTGTGAACTTGGGAGTTCTAAGCACATGAGTAGTATGCGAAAGGATACAAATATCTTTCATTTTACTATTAAGAGATTAGATTTGGAGTGGGAATTGCATTCTTAATTGAACTAGGATTAAAAAGCTAATTTAATAACTTCAAATTGTATCCTAGCTACAGCAAAAAGACCCATCAAACCCTAACAAAGAATTTGAACCATTATGAACCTCTGACTGAGGATGTCAGAGCAGTCTGATTGAGGATGGCACCTTGAACCCTCAGGACCTAGGAAAAGGCTGCTGTCCCATCCAGCTACCTTGAGCCCTGTAACTCTGGTCCACTCGATACATGAGATGTTTGCACTGAAGGAGGAGTTGCTTGGTCTGCTGGGTGTCAGGACGTTCCCTTGAAACACTCTGCTTTGAAGGAGCCTTGACATGGGTCTAGACTTCCAAATAGTGCTGAAGTGTTTCCAAAGCATCCCACTATTTCCTGGGTTTATTTGGGCTGAGAAGATAGCAACATCTAATCATAGAAACACATCTCCTCTGAGCTAACCTCTGATATAGTTTCTCCTCCGAAGGTTAGTGATGAAGTAGAAGGTGACACCTCCCAGCTTGTTCCTGTGTGCATTATAGATGCACTTTCCCTGTTCTTAGGTTTACTCAGTTTACAAATAATATTTCAGTCCAGGCAGGTCTATTGTATAGAACCTGTTGGCAGGCTGGGGTAATTTTAGACCCTTTTATATCTCTCAGCTGGATGTTTTGCATTTCCTCATGCCTCCAGCTTGGAATATATTGAAACTGTTCAGTAAATAAATGCCTTACAGCACGGGGGTTATAGATGTCCATGTTCATGATCTGTGCATCATCGGTATTGAAGCATTCAACTTCAAAGGTTGTCTTGGTGTTCTGATGAATTGTAGGTGAACCAGGGGCAGTGAAGCAGATAATGTTGGCCTGAACCTTTCATAGGATTCACGGTTCTTCTCCCAAGGTTCGAGGAAAGGTTGGCGGAAGAGAAGGAAGAGGCTTTACAGAACGGTTCACACTGTCCTCTTTCAGTTAGGGAACTGCAGGAATATCCAGAGCAAGATTGTCCCAGCGTTTGCAGCTTCAGACCCAGAGGTTCTGGCTGTATCCATCCACCCAATCTTCAGACTGGTAGTAAGACTTGTAATCTTATTATTCCACTCCCAGCTGTTAATAAAGCTGATAATAAGTACTTAGCCATCAGGAATACTACATGCTATGTACTTCTAAGTTTCCCCACAAGAACCTGATGTAAAAGGCTTCAGTAACGAGGAGAAAGCTGTAGAAGACTAGAGTTTGGTGCCCCGGATAGATTCCAGAAGATAAATTTCTCAGAAAATGGTTTTAGTTGGTGAAGCTTAATACTTGAATCGCCAGCTGCTGGGCCTTTATGTCCATTATGATTTAACTTATGGAGTAAGGTCCCTGAGTTCTCCTCTTTCCTTCCACAGGGCAAGCAGGAGGACTTCAAGACGACAATTCTGGAGGGTTTGGAGACGGCCAAGCATCAGGTGAGGGTGGCGTTTGATGCTTGCCACTTAGTAGCAAGAGCCGCCAAGTTAGGGATTGATGCTTGCAAGTGCGCATGGGTGTGGGTGTCCAGATCCTAGCAAGATGTTCAGGAGAAGTTTATACTCACCTGTTGAGAAAGGGAGGGATCTTTTCAAAATGCAATTGAAGGCTATAGCATCTAAGGAAACAGAAACTAAAGCTACACCGAAATCCCTCAGGCCGATCTCTCAGCCCTCCACTCCTCTCCATGTTTGGAGGAGTTCAAATGTGAGAACTGGTATTTCTTGCCTAGCTGGCTTTTACCCATTAGACTGGTATCGAGAGCCCCAGGCTTAGGAACTCTGGGTCCTTTTTGAAGAAGCTTGTAGATTTTTGAGAGGATTGAATTCCTGAGCAGTGTCCTGGTGTTTAGCCCTGAAGACTTACCTTACTAGGTAGATTAGCTTTCTTTTTTAAGAGACTTGGGTCATAAATTATATCTAATAGATGATCCAAATTATTGAGATCTGGGGTGTACATTAAAATTGATTCTTAAGTACTTTCACAGTGCTACCAAAACAGTAGCAGTAACCAAAATGGCCATCTTCCTGCCACTTTGTCTGTGCTATCTGAAGAGTGAGAGATTTAATTTAATGAAAGGAGTTATGGGTTCTAAGAACCATTCTGGACTTTGAAGAAGTAAACCTCTTTGAAGGAAACAGAATTCAGGATATCATCCCAGGGATGCATCATCACCATACTTAAATGAAGGAGTCTGGTTACATTTTGGACATCAGTACCAGTACATACTGAGTTGCCTTTAAATATTACAGACTTCAGGCTGACAGAAAGGACACAGCACTTTTTTTCATTTTTAAATGCATTTTCAAATTTGATATTGCATCAGTAGTGAGCCATTTCTAGGGATGTGCTTTACCCACTTGGATTAGTGGAGCGACTGCTAATTAATTCTTGGAAGGTGTTGAGAGCAAAATAATTTGCCCTCAAATGAAAAATTCCTCCAGTGCTCTGAAAAGGCCCCAGAAAGACTTTTAAATGGGGCAGCATCTAACAGAATCTTTTGGCATGAGTCGTATGAGAAAGAAGACTACTAAGCCATGAGCTAGATTGAATCCTTAAGAATTGTTGATAGTTGGAATAGGGAGCTGGCAAATCTGTGTGTGTATGTGTGTGCAAGAGAGAGAGAAAGAACAGGAGAATCTCTAAATGCATCCTTGCGGCAATCAAAGAGGTTGCCTGTCTTCTATGCAAGATAATGTGTATTGAACAGTGGGTTGAGACTCCTTCCATCCCTTGTTCAGATTCCTTTTAGAAACCATAGTTCCTGAAATGGTGAATGCTAAATGATTTCACCTACCTGAAAGCAATCTCATATGTGGGGGTTTTTTTGCAAAGAATCTGCTTAGAAAGGCTTTAGTTTTAAATGAGGTCTTCTGATTGAGCCATATTGAAACATCTTATATTTGCCTGTCAACTGTATTATACATCTATTTCATACTAGTTCCCAGGTCCTCTCTCTTAGTATCTGCTGAATCTAAACAGTCTGTTTGGACCATACCTCCAGACCTTTTATGGGAATGGAAGGTGCTTTCCCCATGGTTCTTTCTGGCCGCAGGAGTTCTGGCTGTTAGGATTCATAAAATACAAACGTTGAGTAAGCTACTTTCTAGTTTACCAAGGAACATGGGGCTTGGCTTATCTCCAAATTCTTTCCAAGTTTTATTGGGAGTTTTTTAGTACTTGTTTGGCCAGTAGGTTTGTTTCAGTGTGGCTTTTTCTTTTCTTTTCACAAAAAAGCTCCAGAAGGTCCAGAAAGGCTCATAAAACAGTCTAGTTCAGCTTTTGCTTCTTTTTTTTTTTTTTTTTAATTTTTTTAAAATTCTGCTTGGTTGGCCTGTCTGAGAATTGCTTTATTGCTTTTTTTTTT
>NW_017728939.1:4379751-4465163 GCF_001723895.1 Crocodylus porosus | reverse complement strand
TTTTTTTTTTTTTTTTTTTTTTTTTTTTTTTTTGTTTAACTCTTACTTGATATCAAGGGCACTTTTATTTTTGTTAGTTATACTAAAAGTACTGTAGAGAATTTGTATCTTGAGCTTGCAGCTGACAGTATTTGTTAGTGTAGCTCTGTGTTTTTTGCATACATGGTTATTCACACATTGAAGCTCAGTCTTAGTTCAGAGGTTGGCAACCTTTCACCTCTGGCAACCCAGCCTGAGCAGCAGGCTGCAAATCTCTGCCCCCTGGAATGCCCAAGGACATTGGGGATGGGCAGATTCTGCAGTGAGGGTCAACACGGGTGCAAGAGAGCGCAAGGGAGGGCTGTGGGCAGATGGGTGGCATGACACAGCTTTGTGCCACCAATCCCCCAAGCTGGATCAGACCTTCATGATCTGGCCCAATGATTATAAGATGCTGACCCCTGTCGTAGATCAATGGAAAAGAGCTATAGATTAGACAATGCCTTGGGTAGCCAGTCTTGGGGAGTGACATTATACTCTCTGTAACAGAAAGTTACTTTATGGCTTAATAGATGTTGCAGTCAGGAAATTGGATATTTGGCATAACTTTGCCTATTCTTCATTTGTTTTATTCCCAGATAACCGTCTAGATCCACACGGACAGTTTTTTGGGTTTGGGTTTTTTTGGTTTGTTTGTTTTTTTACATCCTAAGTTGTTTTCACCTTAGTTGTCCCTGTAGGCAGTCTACTGATAATTGGTTATCTTTTCACATAAATCAATATCTGTCCCATAATAGTTGTTTTTAAACTGCTTCTAATTATCTTCAGTTTTGTGATATAAGACTGCTCAAAACTTAGTGGTATGCCATAAGAATAATTTTACTAGGGCTGTACAGAGAAGATAATCCCTCTGTCTTCCTTTCAGATAATGCCCGACATTTTATACAGTTGTCTTTTTCCATAATACACTAGAAGCTTACATCTCATTTGATGCTTACTGTCACCTTGTGGGTGCTGATAGTAGTTCCAGCATCAATACTTACTTACTCATTTTTCTTTTATTATATGTATGTGGCACTTATTCTTTGAATATGTTGGCATGTTTTGTTTTTTCCCAGGTTGAATCTCCTCTTTTCTTACCCAAGTTTCTTACCTACTTAGGTTATATTCCATATCAAAATCTAAAGATTTTTATACTCGTCTCACTTGGGTTCACATCTACGTGTACTTGTTTTGCTTTTTGTCATAGTCAGATGCACGTTTCAAGTGAAATCCAGCTATGCTCCTTATGCAGAGACATCTTTGTGTACTATTATTTGTGCATAGCTAGTTTGCATTCTACCAAACTTGAGAGAGATCAGCTGGATATTTTTTATAATTCTCTTCTCCCCCCAAGTTGATTTTCATCTGTTCTAAGCATATTAAATGTGCAAGTGTCTTTGAAGAGTCTTCCCATATTGAGAATTGGATCCTAATTTGTCCAGTCTTTTAGGTTTTAACTTAGAGTTCCTGAAGAAGCGATAGAAAGACTTTTCTTTTATTTCACTCAGGAAAATACAACAAAGACATTTGTAGAGAACCACATTTTACCACTGCTTATGCTGTGGCTGTGTGGATTAGATTAAAGGAACAGATGGTATATGGATTTTTCTAGATTTAGGAGAAAAAAGCCAAGGTTAAATCAGGCTTAATATAGGTAAAACCTGTGAAGTTAGAGAAAAGGTGACAGGAAACTATACACTGTCCTTAAGCCAAGAGAACTGTAAGCCTAGGAGGAGCACCCAAACATTTGTAAAGCTTGAATATTTGGTGGAAGAAATTGGAAACCATATACTCAAAATGACTAAATCAGTTGTTTCTTTTAAACACTTCATTTTTTTTCTTTTTCTTTTTCTTTTTCTTTTTTTTTTTGTGCTTAATTTTTTTAGATGCTTTTTTCTTTCTGCTGTAGTTCTTGCACACAGTAGAGCTCAATTCACATTTGTAATTCAAACTACTGATGCAGGATTAAGTGGGGTACATGATAGCGGCTTTTAATTTTTGACAGGGTGCCATAAAGAGGAGGGAAAACAGTTCTCTTTTGCCATAGGGGCCAGGATGCAAAGCAGTGATTTTAAGGTACAACCGAGTAGATTTTCATAAGACCACAGGAAAAATTTCCTTACTGTTAGCAGAGTAAAGCAGTGGAATAGACTGTCCAGGGAAGTCATAGAATTTCCTTCTTTGGAAGTTCTCAAGAGGAGTCTGGATGAGGATTTGTCTGGGTGGGATCATCTAGGAATAGACTTCCTGCATTCGTACTGGGATTTGGAGGTCTCGTCCAATTCTATGACTAATTGAGAGACCGCTGGCTTGCAGAAATAAGTAAAAGGAACTGGTGAATATGTGAGATGCAATCATCTGGCACATGCTAGGATATTTGTATGCAGCGTACCTTAGTAGAAAGGGGCGCCTTTGTACATACTGGTTACTTTTGCATTACTTGTAGACAATCTTTCTTTTTATTGTAGGTGTGGAAGGGGCAGCTTTCCAGAGCAGACTTCCACATGATCGTATGACATCTCAAGAAGCTGCCTGTTTCCCAGACATAATCAGTGGCCCACAGCAGACTCAGAAGGTGTTTTTATATATCAGAAACCGCACAGTAAGTGTCAAGTTGTTGGGAAAACTGATGAGAAGTATAAGAATTTCTTATCTAATAACTTCCTGAGAATGACTCCCACGTCTGGTAGTTACAATCTGATGGTAGTTTGATAAGTTAGTGGTCTTGTTCCATTTCAGAAACCCCATCGCACTGGTCATTAAACTAGTTTTTATCTAGCTCTGGGTTGAGGCAATGTAGGGTAATCCTTAACTGGTGTTGCCTTTGAATTGTAGATGCCATGAATGCTCTAAAGTTTGATGCAGTTCTATTGCTAGATTTTTTGGGGGGGGTTTTAACTTCTAGAAAATTGTTATTTAGTGTAGAAACTTTATTCAATCTCAAGCTAAAATTGAGTTTCTTAATGACGCTTGAAAAATACCATTGAATGCTGTTGCTTGAGAACGATAAAACATTTTTCACTTTTTTGGAAAAAAAGGGCTTATGCATTCCCAACTGAAGCACCTTTGCAACCTGGAAAGTCTGAAAAGCGAGTCATCCCAAGAATTGTTCCTTAGACCTCCTGAGTTCCAAAAATGTCCTTTTCCCCTTGTTGAGTCTGCTTCTCTGTTACCCTACATTTTGGGTATTTTAGTCTCTCTCATTAGGTAAAGTGGGTGGGGAGGATTTTGCCCCTTTATACCCATGTAAAAGGCTGCAGATGGTATAGAGCAACATGCTTAGAGCCTTGGGGCACAAGCTTTCCAACAGCCTGTAATTCTTTAGGCTTTTAAGTCTTGCACAAATGAGGGCACTAAGACAATGTGTGTTAAGTTTTATTTAATAGACTTTTCTAGCAGCACAGAGGTTTTGTGGCAACACTGGGAATAGAACTCTATGGGTAGGGCCTGATTCGCCAGGGAGAAATGCCTTCAGAAAATGCATGAGAGAGGTGAAGAACAGGCTCTCTCAGACAATTGGTATATAAATGGGGCTAATAGCAAGACAAAACCCACAAGGTTGCTATGTAGTCTGCAGCACAGTCCTTTTTGAAGGATCCTTCTGAGCATATAGTAATCAACTCCTCTTGTTGCAGTGGCAGGGGACTGAAAGTGCTGCCCTCTCTTCTGCTTGTTATAGGGTTAGAAGCATGTTAGTATTTTAGCTGTTGTGTAGCTGTATGTAAAGACATGACGTGGTAATTAGGGGGATTCTTGGGGTAAATGATTGCTTGTAAATGCAGGGGACTGGACTCAATAACCCAGGAGGTCCATTCTGACCTCTGTTCCTCTATTGCAGCCAATTAGATAGGTAATACCTCTAGCTTGTATGGGGAAACTACTTGGGAAGAACACTTAAGTCGGAAATCCAAACACCAGAACTTAGGAAATGCTGAAAGTAACTGATTTTTTTTTTTTCCATGCACGAACAAGCTCAGTTAAGATTGCGTGGTATTCTGATATGTCCATTTAGTAACCTTAAAGTGTATGCTGGGGGCATCATTTTCTCTTTATTTCGGTTGGCGTGTAAAAATAAATCAGTGAATTCTGCTGTCTAAGAAAAATGAAAAAGGATAGCTTAGAAATGTTTCAGTAAAGGGTGAGCTTTTTGATTTATAAATTGAAACTCAGTTGCAGTGTTTTATAAGGTCAAGGTGTACTTTCAGCCTGTGAATCTCTCCATGTAAACATATCACATATACTGGTTTTGTTTAAATACAGTTACAGCTTTGGTTGGACAACCCAAAGATTCAGCTGACATTTGAAGCAACTCTCCAACAATTAGAAGCACCTTATAACAGTAAGTCAACTCTTTCTTGATACAAGCTCAGGATTTTTGTTGTTTACTTTTTTCCCCTGCATTGCTGTTGCTCGTCAATCTTGCTGATTTGGTAGGGAGTTGGGGTTGCATACTCATGGCATGTGTGAGTGATTTGTTATTTTTTGTAAGGCTGAGCTTCATCCTTTGAGTAATGAGTTCTCTTATATATTTACTAGTTTCTAATACAAATCCTGTAAATTATTAAAAGGACATATTACTGTCATCTTACTGGTCTCAGAGGTCATTTTTATACATGCATGTGCTGCACTACTGGGCGTTTTGAAAAGCACCTGGTGCTGCAACGTACGCAGTTGTATAAGTGGTGAAATGTGTGTCAGCACACAGAAAATGGCAGCGGTCCACTTTTAAACTAAAATACATCAAAGGTGTTTTAGTTCTAAAGTGGGCCGCCGCCATTTCCTTTGTGCTGACTTGCCTCTCACACTTGTACAACTACAAGCGACAGCTTGGCATGCGTAAGCTCATATGCAGAGCAGACTCGAATTGAGTCTGCTCAGACATACCATATTGTTGATGCGTTGCAGCGTGAAAAAGTACATGTATAAATGCCCAAAGCGTTTCCTATCCTGCCATTAATCTGCGTGGAACATGGTGACCATTTTCAGACTGGGACTGTTATACTCCAAATATTCCTCTCACAAAGCAGTCCCATATGAGTGTGCAAGTATGAATTGTTTGTACAAAGTAATTGCATACATAATTTAATGTTTTTTATTCTGCAGGTGACACAGTGCTAGTTCACAGAGTACACAGCTATCTGGAGCGGCATGGTCTGATCAACTTCGGCATCTACAAAAGGGTAAAGCCCCTTCCAAGTAAGCAGCTCGTAAACTTATTGCAGATTAAATAATTATGTTTTCCTGGGATTTAAATCACATTTTGGGCTTTCTTTTTTATATCTGGGTAACAAAGGCACTTTGTTTAATGGCTGATTTGGTTCTCAAATTTTCCTTTTTTGGGTAAATAAAATGTAGTTCCAGGAAAATTGCTTGAAAAATTTGAAGGTATTTTGTGTATTTGAATTCCTTTGTCACTCCTCATCATGAGTGCTTCCTGTCTATATTCATTTAATGCAAGATGGGAAGATTTTACATGCTGAATTTTTTTCTTACTTTCTTTTTTTGGCGGCTTTACATATCGAGAGTTATACACACTTGCAACGTGCTCAACTCAAATGAAGTAACTAATAAATGACCATTTTGTTGTGCAAAAACAATATATTTTCCTTGCTTAATAAACAGATTGAGGTAAAACCTTTTTTTTTTTTCAAATTTTATACAGATGTTAGTTGTGATAAGTGAAAAAACCAACAAAAATTTCCTTTGAATGATTATTCATGTGTACTTTCCACTGTGAGATGTGCATGTGCTTCACACATTTTGAGATCAAAGCCTTTGCTTAGCAGTATTCATCTGGTGTGCTGGAGCAGTGCTTCGCCTTGTGCTTTGCATGCCTTCTGCTTTTCATTTCCCCTCAACCATTACCTGGCTCAAGATGGAGTGTTCCTGCTGTCCTTGGAGGTTGCAGTTTTTTGCCTCAAAGACAGATTCCTATCTGTTTAAGTATGGCTCTTTGACAGATTTTCTTTGGAAGCATGCCAGCTATCATTTTTGCATTCATTCTCCAGAGCCAAAGAAAAGACAGTTTCCCTAAGGCCAAATAGCCTTTTCCAACATGCTTGTTGACCCGCTAGTCCCTAAGCCTGAAGCCTCCTTCCAGTATAAACTGTGGTCTAGCTTTCTGGTCTTCATCTTTGATCCTTCAGGAACTGTTCGGGTCCAGATTGCCACAGACTAGTGGGTCCTGAATACATCATCTGGGTACACTTTCTGCCTAATCACAATCCTTGTTCTATGTCCTCTTTGGTAACCTCTCTTCTAGACCATGATTTGAGGCAGTTTCCATGAAAAGCAGCGTTCCCTGTGATTTTTGGCAGAATTTCCAGGAGAAAAAAAAAATACTGAAAATTAAAATGCTAGCTTGCTATTGGGAGCCAGCAGTATTCACAACCACTGGCACACGCAGGGAGCCAAGATGATGATTGCCCCCTCCCCTCTTTGATGCTGATTGACTGAGTGGGCTGCCTGTCATGTAGCCTTGCCCTTCTCTACCAATCAGCATCAAGGAGCAGAACCACATGAATGGCAGCCCTCTCAGCCAATCAGTGGTGTGTGGCGGGGCTGCCATCCTTGGCCAGTCATCAGCTTGGGGGGGGTCTTGTTGCAAAAAAACATGAAAACGGCAACGGTGATCATTGCACAAAATCTCCTGCCTGCTGCCTCGATTTATTACTGATATTTAAAGCAGTGCATTCTGTGTATGCAAACCCTTAGACCATGCCCCTGTCTCCTGAGTTTGAGGATTGTGCTCTAAGGCTTGTTTGCAATTTTTCCATTTTTTCCCCTTGCAGTGTTTTATTTAGCGTTTTAATAACAGTTCAGTGACAGCATGAAAGTTTCCACAGTTGACAATCGGTAAATGATTGGTTGGTGGGGTGGGTAGTATTGTAGAAATTTAGCTCCCCCAACACTACCTCAGAACATTATAAATCTTAGCGTACGCTTTATTAAGGCGCAGACTTAATCACATTCATGCAAGGCCAGATGGTCAAGTACTTGTGGAGCATTTGGCCTTTCGTGAACGTGCAGTGTAGAAGCCCTGTTCACGTAGCTGCTGTTAACTTTCTCCATGGTTTATCTGAAATTCCCAGTTAACTTCTGCTGCTTACTGAGGGTGCAGACATATGATGCATGCTACATAGTAAATTGGCTTTACTGTGTAATGAAAGTGGGAGTGGACACATGAAGCACAATTCTGTTACATAATAAATCACATGTTCTGGGTAAAATTGTGCCTTGAAAAAACAGGAAGTGAGGGCAGTGTAGTGCAGGAATGCTACTATCTAGAATGTATAGTGTCTGCTGCCATGATCAATTTTATTCTTTCCCAGTATCTGTTTGCTCAACACAGACTGGCTTCTCTGCAACCTAGGATGCTGGCAGGTGTAGGTGTAATAGTGCCTACTGCAGGCAGGTAGCTTGGAAGAGCTGATCATGTATCCCCTCTTTAATACAGAGTAAATTTATTAGAGTGAAATCTGAGGCAAATTACTCAGTAACAATCACTTTGGGTATACCTGCGTTCCAAGTGCTGAGTATTACATAGTTACAAGAATGTTATACCTAGCAATTAAGAACTTAAAGTAGCAGATTTCTTACTTGAGAACTTCAGGGCTCTATTTGAATTTAGACTCTTGGGCCTGTAACAATGCGTGTTTGCCCTTTTTAATTTTTGCTTTCTTCTCTCTAGCCAAGAAGACTGGAAAAGTGATTATTATAGGATCTGGAGTGTCTGGCTTGGCAGCTGCTCGTCAGTTGCAGAGCTTTGGGATGGATGTCACCGTTCTGGAAGCCAGGGTATGAATTCAGTTAAATTTAGCCAGTAACCAGAACTAATTACACATTTATATGGGGAGCACCCTGAAGGAACTGGTAAAACCATATGAATGGCCAATGGTGATCTAGATGGGCTGGCATGTGGCTAGATTCCCTTTACCTCAGAAGCAGGAATATATATATTTTTTTCCACTTAGGGCGTCAGCCCCTGCCTCTTAAGGTTATGCTGCTGCCATTCTTCTGGCCTTTTGTAGCAGGGCTATAGCCTATGCTGTCTTCTGTTTGACCAGGCACAAGAATATGATGAGGAAAGTCCTTAACAGCTTCCCCCTTTCTCCATGGTCATGAGAGGCAAGTCTTTGGCAGTTGGATGCATTTTTTCATTAAAAGAGTTTTGTCTCAGAGCCCAGTGACTCTGGACATCTTGTTTTATTCCTTTGTTTTCCAGCAATCTGTATAGAATAAAACAGTTACATGCTGTGGTTATATAGAACTATCAGGCCAATGCTAAAAGTCCCATACTGTGAAAAGAGAGAGTTTATGCTATGGTGAAGAAAATTTAGTCTTCCATGTAACTTTAGCTAGATAAGCTTGGGTTAGGATGGCTTTCTCTCAGAAAGAAAACCCTGGATCCAGCAATTTGGTCATATCCTTTGTGAAATTCAGCTTAAGTGAGCCAGTTTCATTCTTGCTTCAGTAAAAGGTAGTTCTGTGCCACCAGACCCAGGTATGTGGAATGAGCATGTTCTACTTCCCTTCATTTTGTCTAAGCTGCCAATACTTTCGTTTCCCTCTCCCACTGAGGTTGGACCACAAAAAACGATGGATTTTGTGAAAGTCATCCCTGGTTACCAGTGGTGAACCTGTGTTCATATCCTTCCCTTCTTCAGGGACCTTTTTTGGTGTAAGGCTTGGCCTTTTACCTGAGCCCATTATGTGCCATTTTAACAGCGTGGAGTGTGACAATTATTTTCACATGGTAAGACTGTCTAATATGCACTTACGCTTACTCTGCACTCAAGCCAGCTGGTTTGATGTGTTTCCTGTTAGTTTGAACTTCAGTCTGATGGTGCTTCATAGGAACACATCTCACTCACTGAACCAAAAACTCCATCTAACACCATCCTCTCATCCTTTTAAATTCAGATTTTTTGCCCTCACCACTTTGCTTGGAAGTCCATTCTAAAATTAATTTGTCTGATATAGTAAAATCCCTGTTATCCAGCATTCTGCTAGCTGGAATACTCTATTAACCAGCACCACACCGTCGCTATCCATTACCCTGTGCCGCTGCAGTGTGCGATCAATGCGCACCACTGCTGCGTGCAACCACCCTGCCCTGCTACTGCTGCCACTGCGTGCAGCCCCCTTTCCCCCAGTCCGGAAATTTTAGATATCCTGTATTTTTACATAACCAGCACCCAGCATTCCCCAGTCTTGCCAGATAACGGAGATTTTACTATTGTTAGAAATCTTTTTTTCCCCCCTACTTTTCTGTCTTTTCTGAACATGGAACTGGCCAAGATCAAACAAAAACATGTTCAACTAGTAGCCATTTCTTTGTTATATGTTCATTTCTTCTCTTCTTGCTGGTTCTTGCTACTTCATTGATGAATAGCCCTTACGGTCATTTGAAAACATTTAAAATCCTGTTAATGCAACTGATGGAATTTTACTCAGTGATTCATTCACATATTCCAATTTGTGAACCAGGGTGCATCTCTTTAAAAAAGAGAGAGATGGATATGATTCATAAAACCATAAATTCCTGCTAATAAAAAGCAAACCCTGATAAATGTTATAAGTTGATTTCACTCACTGCACATATTAAATCTTTTTTCCAGTTTAAACTTTGACTTCTGGCTTTCAGCTGTTGCCTCTTGTTATGCCTTTGCTAAGTTAATGCCCGTAAGTAGGTATTTAACATTATCAAATAATCTCTTAAACGTTTATGCTAAGCTTAATGCACTGAGCTCTTTAGACCATGAATCACTTCCTTGTAGTTTATCTGAAGTTTGTCCAATTTTAACAGCAGAAGTACTGTTATCTTACTTAATATTTCATGTTTTTATGTATTCAAGGATAATGTTCTTGTCACTTTCCCACTGGGATGTCCTCTTCACTTGACTTACAGTAACTCATGAGTCTCTCTTGAGTCACATTCTCCAAACTGTTCTCCAGTTCTGGGTGACCACCATTTTCCCCCCACCCCCAACATGAATGGTTTTGCAGTTGGATTTTGTCCAGTTTTACTTTATCAGTGATCTGTCTTTATTATCCACTATCCTTTGCTATCTGCAGGTTATCACTAGTAACTACATATTTTCTTCCAAATCACTGATTAAATATTGCAGACGTTTATTTACAGGAATGTACTGGATTTGGTATGGGGATGGTTTGCAACTCAAATTTGTGAAGAATTAAGCAGCTCTCTGCTGCTTGCTGTGGTGTTTACTTCAAAGGGTGCTGCTTCTCTGATCAGTGGGAGTAGAGCCGGATCCCTGTGCGTCTGACTGGGAAGGTGGTGTCCTTTGCCCAAAAAGTCTGATTAAGCAGCTGGGAGACCTCTGGTCCAGCACACATTTTTGTTGTGGTGATCTACACCTCAGCTAGTTCACATATCATCAGTGGGCTTAGGGATCCAACTCTCTGAAGTATCAGGTCTACTATAGTCATCTTTTTATATTGATAGTTATCTCACCTATGAGATGACCTATTAATAGATATAAAATTTGTTTATTTTTAGTGGTTAAAGCCCTTTGGGGGGGTAAAAGTGCTTTAACTATTGAAAATAAGACCAATTTTGTATCTATTAATAGGTCCTCTCATAATTATCTGTGCAGAAAACTGCTGTGGTATGCATGTGTAGACACATGCATTCGCACACAATATTTTATTTTGTGTATAATATCTTTTGGTTGTACCAGCTTCATTCTGAAACATAACCTTTAAAATAGCAATTTAGTTTTTGAAATTTGAAATGGGAGTCTAGCCCAATCCACATCATTGGAGGATTGTTCTTTTCTATATTGTGCTCTAGTCTAGATGCATGTTTGCCCTCTGCCCATAACATTTTTTTTTTAATGAGATTGAGATGCTTGTTTTCATAAACTCATGACTGGGTTAAGAACTTGTGAGTTCATATGATGAAGACTTGCTCAGAAACTTACAGTAGAGCTTCACTGTAGCTGTGATAGCCCTCTTTGTACTTTGGCTTTTCAGAATAATGATTTTCAGAGCAGTTTTGTTGTTATGGTATCTTATCACTTATCTGAACTGAATAAAAATAGCTGATTATATATTTTAACAGGATCGTGTAGGAGGAAGAGTTGCTACATTTCGCAAAGGCAATTATGTTGCTGATCTAGGAGCCATGGTGGTAACAGGTCTGGGTGAGTTTTTCTAATTTTAAAAAATAAAAGAATGAACAAACAAACACATGATGATGAAGGATAGTGATGATGCCCTGATGAAGGATAAGTAGTCTTCATTGTAGTTGGAGTCAATTCACTGGAAATGTAGATGTGATCTAGATAGAAGACTTTTTTTCTTTTTCTGATCTAATTCTGTTCAGACTCTTAAATCATGTTGACCAGTGCTTGCTTGACCCATAGGTTTTCAGCAATGTGGTATTCACAGCACCAGGAAACAAAGTGTGAATCTGAGGTTGATAGAGAGCAAGTGACGTTGCTTGTAGTACATTATAATTGGTCAGTATTTTTGATCCAGAGCCAGAAAATAGTAACTACCAAAATCATTGTGGTGGTTTGAATTGTTCATTTGTTCTAGTTCTGGGATTTGTTTCTCTTCTCGGCACACTGACTAAATGTACCAAGTTTTCTGCCATATAACCAACTGTATTATAAGCTGTAACTTCCCTCTGTCCTTCAGGGTTTTTTTGCACTGCTCTTTAATCTCTGCATCCCTGAGACCATCAACTTGCAAGTCTGCCCTGCTTGTTGCTGCCATCTCAGAGATGATTTTTTTCCTTATCAGATTTTCCTACCTGTAGTTCTTCCCTTGAATGCTAGGAAGAGGTGCCATGAGAAAATCTTCTCAACATTTAAATGTTTTTACTTCTTTATTGAAAGACATTCTGCTTTAATATAAAGGTGCATTGAATTTGTTATTGGCTTTGGAATTTGGTTTTGTGAACAGCTTTTTACTTTTTGCATTCATACTGGATCTAACACCAGACCTTTTCCAGGAGGGAATCCAATGGCTGTGGTCAGCAAACAAGTGAACATGGAACTGGCCAAGATCAAACAAAAATGTCCACTTTATGAAGCTAATGGACAAGCTGTAAGTCTCTAGACATTTTTCCCCTTGGAATTTTTTTAAAGGGATTGTCACTTTTTGCCTGAGGAGTCCAAATGACCTTGTTACCACAAAAGGCAGGGATGGTAAGATAGGGGAAATATAATAGTTGAACTCTTATGTGGGTGGAAAGGAGGAAGGAGAGTAGTCCCACTGGAGACTATTTTCAGGAAGCTTCAGTGGGTTGATTGAATCTCACAAATGAGGATGAACAGTAGCTCATCCTGCAGAGCTGGCATTATCTGTTCTGAAAAGTGTGACACAGTTGATCATACCTCTCCTCATCTTATCCATGTGTGTAGCCCACAAAAACTTTTAAACAAAGTATCACCCTAGATCAAGATAGTAATGTCTTTGTGAACATTAGCATGTGGATCTGCTCCCTGCCTTATTTATTGCTAGGTAGCACTGATGACTTGAAGAGAAGGTATTGAGGCAGCTGGTTTTATTTTGATTAAGCCTATGTAGTAATGATACTGACTCAACAATAGAAGATACAATCGAAGTAGCATTGCTCTGACTTTTTTTTAGGATTTCAGTTCTAACAAACCTAGTTGCATACCTGCTAGGTTCCACCTTAACGCTTTCATAATTTGGAGCTTTAGTGCACTCTGCTTTTTTTTTTTTTTTTAACTCTGCAAAGACAAATCCATTACCTTTTTTGACTTTTAGGTTCCTAAAGAGAAAGATGAAATGGTGGAACAGGAGTTCAATCGGTTACTTGAAGCCACCTCCTATCTCAGTCATCAGTTGGACTTCAATGTTCTTAATAACAAGCCTGTCTCCTTAGGTCAGGCTTTGGAGGTTGTCATACAGTAGGTGTCCTTACTCTTCACTGATAGAGATTCTAACTCAGATGGGATGGTTATTTTCTTCTGGTAATACTGGGATTTTCCAGTGAGAGTCATTGATTTCTATTTCTGTTTTCCAGATTGCAAGAGAAGCATGTGAAGGATGAACAGATTGAACACTGGAAGAAAATAGTAAAAACTCAGGAGGAGTTAAAAGATCTTCTTAACAAGGTCAGGTCTTATCCCTTCCTGGTGTACATGAATCAAATATTATTCGCGTCCTTTTCTTAACTTTTGGTAGTGCCTTCCTAAGAACTTTCAGGAAAAACTAGTATCAGGAATTGCCCTTAATAATTGTATTTAAGTTGTCTGGGGGCGGGGGGGGAAACTGGATTTGAAACATAAAATTACCAGAACTATTCTGTTCTATTTTAAAGTGATATTGGCTCACATTGACACTCAGTATTGTGGCAGGCAAGGCCTGGGGAAACTACTGTTCTCTTGTTGAGCAGGGGCTTTCCAAACATTTGAGAGAGACTTTTAGTTCCCACTTCTCTTCCACCCCCGCAGCCCTGCTCCCCGTTACTGGGTTCTTTCAGACAAGTAAACAATGTTTAGAAGAAGTGGCTACTTGATATAGCTGTATTGGAAAGCAAGCTGGCATGAGTGATTCTTCAAGAGCAGGGGCAGGCAATTATTTCGGGTGGAGGGCTGCTTAACGGGGTTTGGTGAGCTTTCCAGGGCTGCATGGGTAGCCCTGCCCCTCAACAGTTGCCCCACCCCCTGGTGGGGCAGAATTCCTTGGGATCAGAAGTCCCACCCCTAACCTTTGCCACCAGCAGTCCCTCCCCTTGTCCTCTGGAAATACTCCTTTTGGGAGGGGGCTTGCCATTTTAGAACCAGAGAAAAACCGAATCATACACTAAAAGTCAAACTTTTACTACAACGTAGTTTAATTTTATTACAAAAAGTATTATTGCCATGACTTGTGTTTGCATACTGTATGTAGAGGGGATTGCATAACTACTCAAAAATAAATTCTTAGTCTTGTATATTGTGTGTGAGGATGGTTGGGGGGGGCTTGTGAAGGGCTGTGGCTCTGTGGGGGGGCATAGGGTACGTAGCGGGGGGTTGTGGGGACAGGGTGTGTGTTTGTGGGGTGTGGGGGAGGGTGGAGGGGTATGGGGACTGCTGCAGTCCCCCCCGTGGAGCAGCAGCAGGTGGGGCACTCAGGGCGCTCGTGCCCGGCACTGGTGTCCGGCAGTGTGGCGTCGGCCAACACTGCACATCGCAGCGAGTGGAGGCTCTTCCTCCCGTGAAGCTGGGAATGAGGCACAGTAGGGTATGTTGGGTGGGGGGAGGGGGATGTATGCATGGATGGCTTGCTCCCATGCTCATGGACAGAAGGGCTGGGTGGGAGGCAGTTAATTGGGGGGCACCACAGGGCTGGATGAAAGTGCCTGGCAGGTCAGGTCTGGCCTGTGGGCCGTATTTTGCTGCCCCTGTTCAAGTGGGATTTCAATGGAGTAAAGATTTCATATCTTCCTTAACAGAAAGGAAGTGTCAGCAATATCCCGAGATGCAGCTGTTATGAAATGAATTTTCATTTGTACATTAAATGACATGAAAGATTTTTCCCCTTCCCCTGCCCAACTTTAGATGGTGAATTTAAAAGAGAAGATTAGAGAGCTCCATCAACAGTACAAGGAGGCATCTGAAGTAAAACCACCTCGGGATATTACTGCGGAGTTCCTTGTGAAGAGCAAGCACAGAGATCTCACTGCACTTTGCAAGGTACAGGATGCCAGAACTAAATAGCTTTCTGCCCACAAACTACTTCTCCCTACAAGCTGACCCAGCAACTGATTTGATTTTATTTTATTTTGTTTTCAAATTATGCTTTGAAATATACATACCTGTGGTGATGTTGGGTTAGAGCCTTCTGCAAAGTAGTAATAGAAGAGCCTCAGCACTAGGGATGTGTGAAGCAGGCCCTATTTGATTGGGATTGGGCATTTGGCCCAAATCAGGGACCGATTAGATTTGTTGATTCGGATCACTGTCCCTGATTCGATTCGGCCAAATCCGAATCTGAAGATTTGATGCTGATTCAGATGTAGCAGTAATTTGGACGTGAGCACAGTTTAAATGTTTTCTCTACACACCCTGAGGTAGCAGGCACACCTTGTGATGCTGGGGCGCATGGAGCATCCCACAGGAGTGGGGGGCAGGGAGGGTACCACATGCTCAGCAGCGAACCCGGAAGTGGACCAGAAGTACTTCCAGTCCACTTCTGGGTCTGCCAGGGAGTATGCTGGGGGCCCCCCTGTGCTTCCCCAGCTTGGCAGTCAAGCACGGGGGGGGACCCCAGGTGTCCCCCCACCTCCCCCCAACCCAGAAGGCACCAGTCACCAGCATGCTCCTTGATGGACCTTCAAGTGAACTGGAAGTGCTTCTGGTCCACTTCCAAGTCTGCTGCCAAGCACACTGGGGAGCCCCCCATGCTTCTGTAGGACACTCCGTGCACCCCAGCAGTGCAGCATTCACGATCCCCTGTTGCCTAGAGGTATGTAGAAAAGCATTTAAAGCTGTCTCTATGTCCGAATCTTTCCAAATCTCTCCGAATCAATTTGGAGGGTTCCAGTTTGATTTGGAGTGATTAAAGGGTCCTCTGATTTCAATTCAGAGAATCGGGCCAAATCTCCACTGAGTTGAATCCGGGGCCGAAGCTTTGCACAGCCCTAATGGGCACCCTCTCCTCACTTCAGGATCTGGAATTTCAGGCTGTGGGGACAGACATAGTAAATAGGGGTGTGCAAAGCGGGCAGTATTTGATACGGATTCGACCCGATTCAGGGGGTAATGATTCGATTTGCTGATTCGGATCAGTCCCAGTTTGATTCAGCCAAATCTGAAGCTTCAGTTCTTATTCGGAGAATCAGCGAATTGGGCATAGACACAGCTTTATATGTTTTTTCTACATATCTCAAGGTACCAGGCGCAGCTTGTGAACGCTGTGATGCTGGGGCGGATGGAGCATCCCATGGGAGTGTGGGGAGGGTCCCCTGCATGCTTGGTAGTGGACCCCCCCAGCTCAGCAGTCACCCATGGGGGGACCCCCAAGTGCCCCCCAGACCCAGGGGGCACCAGTTGCCGAGCCGGGGGTGTGTGGGGTCCTCCACACACTCTCCGGCAGACCTGGAAGTGGTTTGGGTCTATTTCCAGGTCCACTGCTGAGCATGTGGAGGACTCCCCACGCTCCTGTGGGATGCTCCATCCACCCCAGCATCTCGCCCTTCACAAGCCACACCTGGTACTCAAGGTACATGGAAAAAACATGTAAAGCTGAGTCTATAGCCGAATTGTCGAATCTCTCCAAATCTATTCAGAGGCTTCCAGTTCGATTCAGAGAGATTAATGGGTCTCCTGATTTGATTTGGAGATTTGGCTGCTGAATCGCCTTGAAATTGAATCAGCGACTGAAGCTTCACATAGCCTTAATAGCAAAGCATTGAGCTAAGAGCTTTTTGTGATATCTTTTCTTAGACCAGCTGGATAATTGGGAAGAGGTATCAGATAGGCTTTGGGGCACAAAATGCCATTATTAGTTTAGATTACAGTTCAGCTTTGGCACTGGATCATACTACTAGATGATGAGATGATTTTCTGGAAAAAGTATGGTTTTATGGAGAGGTACCTATCCTGTGAGGCCAAAATGTCTGTAATTGAACAACGTATATGAAACTTGTGGTTATGAAGACATCATCTGCCCCCAACAGAGCTCTGTTTATGGCAACTTTGCTTCTTCAGTTGGATGAGTAGTTTCTTTTGATAGTGCTTTTGGTGTTACCTGCTTGGGTTGGTTGCCTTGATTCCTAGACCCAATTCTGTTCCTTGGCAGAATCCAAAGGCTCCTGAAGTCATCTGCTTCTCATATCTAATCACTCGAGTCCTTCTGGCTCTTTGTTTTATGATTCTACAGGTTCTCCAACAGAGACTGTTTACTAATATGCTAGGAGGCTAGCACTATATTATTTGGTTAAAGTACTTCCCATGCAAAATTGTCCAGTTCCAATAGCTAGGAGAACCATATACTATCTCACTCCACAAAGTCTGAAAGAGAATCCCTGACTTCTCTGATCTTTATTTATGGGTTTTGGGGTTTTTTTGATTGTTTGATATGCTGACATTCCAGGAATGTAAACATTTCTATATTGGTCTGTGTGTTTTGCTGCATAAATGGGTATTGCAGATGTGAAACATCCCTTTTAGTCTTTCTGCTGGCTTCATTAGGAATTGGCTCAAACCTTATCCTGATTAATGTTTTAAGGTCCTATATTATAAGTAATAATGGGCAGTACTATAATATAACATTTTAATAAATTTTAATTTTCCCAACTTGGGAGTTTTAAAATTTTTTTTTATGTTACGTTAAAATATAGTGGGGGTTTTTTGGTTCAGTTTTATGCGTGGGATAACATACCCAGAACATACCTCTGTCATTGAGCTATTGTGAAAGTGACCTTTTGTAATGCAACAAGTTTACAGTATAAACTTCAGTTATTGTTTGTTATCATACTTGGAAGAAAAAATCGTGACTAATATCTGTTCTGGATCTGCCTAATTTCTTTTAAGGAGTATGATGAATTAGCTGAAACGCAGGGCAAGCTGGAAGAGAAACTCCAAGAACTTGAGGCTAATCCACCAAGGTAAAAAAACAAAAACTCAGCTGGTGGGGGGATGGGTAATTTTGGTTTTACTAGATTGAGAAGATTCAGGAAAGATAGTAACTTTCATTTAGTTTTGCAAAAATATTATTTAGTGGTCTTGTATTATACTTTGTTAGCTGGATGCAGTTGCATGATGGTTGAGTGTCCTCAGTTTCAGAAAATCAGCCAATTTTACCGGTGACTTATAAAACATTAGAAGCTTTTCTCTAGAGGGGGGGCCTATTGATATAGCTACCTCAGCTGTAACTAGTGGCCTGACTTAAACCTTGGAATAAAAATCCTTGAAATACCCATTAACGAAAATTCCCAAATATTGGTACATGTGGATATTTTTTGGCATCATGCCGTACAGATTCCTCAGTTTTTCTCCTAAAACACTACAAATTATGGAAGTGCCTCTTGAATTGTGACTGTTGCTGGATACTACATCCAGCTTTTATACACAAGTCCAAGGTGCATATGTAATATAACTGCATTCATCCTACTTGATATCTTCTTCATGTATCCCTTTTGATTATCCACTGTGAGGCTGCATCTCTATCTCCTTTTCCTTCCAGTATCACTATTTCCTAGGATAATCCCCCACATGGTAAACATGGCCTTTATTCTTTGTAGATTATATATTACTACTACTTTGGGCCATATTAAGCAAACAGTATGCGATATGGGTCTAATTTACCCACTGGTTTGGATTGCTCTTGCATCAGTTACCCATTCTTTTCTACTTCTCTAGTCTTTTGTCATTTGCAAACTTTTATCAGTAGTTTTAATTAAGTTTTCTTTGGGTTGTTTAAATAGTATAGGACCAAGAGCCAATCCCTGCCGAGCCCATCTAGTGCATCTGCTCAATGATGATTTCGTTTATGGTCACATTTTGAAGCGCTGAACAGACAGAGAAATGAAAGAACTTAGGCTCCAGTCCTTAAAGTTGCTGTTCATGTACATAAGTCTTCAGCAATGGCAAGCACCTAAAAACCTTTGAGCATCTGGATCTTACCTTCTATGGTCCTGAATTAAAACTGTTTCATATCTCATATGTATTTTGTATATGAAGACTTTTTATATCACTGCAGATAAGTAAAATGAACTAAAATAACTTACTTTTCTCCTATAGAAGCTGAAAAATATTGAGTGCAGTCTGAATAGAATTGCAACTCTTCTTTAAATAGCAGACCTCTCTTGTTGTTCTTTATAGGACTAAGGTCCTAAGTATGTGTTTGGAGAAGCATATATGTTTGCACACAGAGATACAGACTGTATTGGTAGATTGGCTAGGCTGCAGTACTGCAGAAGGACCTGGGGGTCACAGTGGACCATAAGCTGAATGTGAATGAATGGTGTGCACCTGAGAACTGTTCTAAAAGCTTTTATTTTTAAGATTTTAGGCAAAACCTTTCAATTGTGAACAAATTTTTATTGCCATTAATCTCATAACTTACGTTGTTCTGGATCTGCTCTGTAAAGAGGAGAGAAGGAATAATCAGGATGCGAAGGGAGTTAGAAGGAGGCAGACCCGCCCCTTAATGGTGCAACAGAAAGGAATAAAACACAAATCAGGACCAGGAACACTAAAACGTTGCAAGCTTTAATTGTGTGGAAATGATATGCTGGTGTTATAGGACATGATCCAGGTTATTAGGCTTCTGAAAATGTGCATGTTTTCCTCAATAGGTTTGAATTTTAGTTTAGATTTAAATATGAACATTATCTGTACTTCCAGTTCTTAGTTTAGTATCTCTGTGTTAGTAATTTCAGATAAATACGATTTATAGTCTCTATCTTTTCCTCCATTTCCAAGTATTTTGCCTGGGAATACAAAGAAGTTTATAGCTTTAGTTTGAAAACATATTGTAGACAAATAGTTCCAAAAACGTTTGGATCAATGCACCCTGTTCTCTCTTTGAAAAATGTATTATCGACAACTACGCACCCTTATCAGATGTACAATTTAAAACATTAGAAAAATGCACAGGATCTTGAACCATTTTTAGTTGTACAAAAGTTAGTTTGGCTGTTGTTCCTAGACTGGAATTAAAGTAATGTGTGTAACTATTTATCACAGAGGGAATGTCTGCTGTGGCTGCAGTTTTAACTGAAGATTTATTATACTTTTTTGTCTACTCTTACATTGGTTAAATAGCTTGATAGTCATCCTTGTTTCACCATACTTATTTCCAGAAGTGCCGCTTTCAGGTAGAAAGTCAGGATCGTTGGAAATAGGATCCACCTGCATCCTTTGAGAGAGAAATGTTTGCAGAATTTTAGTCACTACAAAGTAAAACTTTCTCTTACTTTTTGTTTTCTAGTGATGTGTATCTATCCTCAAGGGACAGGCAGATACTCGACTGGCATTTTGCTAATCTAGAATTTGCTAATGCGACACCTCTGTCTACACTCTCACTGAAGCACTGGGACCAGGTAGCCAATTCATAAGTTCTGTTTCTGTGTGATATGAGTCATTTCTAAGTTTTAAATATGATGCACCTCAACTTTATCCCTTCACCTCTTTTCCAGCATGTTTTTTGAGCATTACAGAGGTCTGTACATTTTTATTGATGGTGTTTCATACGGCTCAATTAATATACACGTGGGCTTTACGTAGTTAATATTTTTTTATTCGCTGTAGGGAAATAGTCCATACTGATTTTTACCTGTTCATGTAATTAATTAGGTACATCACTTTTACCTGAAAAAGTTCTGGTATTTATTCCAAATTGGTTACTGTGCCCATTAATTTATCCCTTCTTGGATTGATATGACTTGGTTATAATTACTTTTTATATTTTCATTTCAGGATGATGACTTTGAATTCACAGGCAGTCATTTGACTGTGAGGAATGGATATTCTTGTGTGCCTGTAGCCTTAGCAGAAGGGTTGGACATCAAGTTAAACACAGCAGTTCGACAGGTTCGCTACACAGCTTCAGGTAAACGAAACCTAACCTCAGAAATTGCGCCGCAGAGTAACATTATCATCTGACAGTTGCTAGGTAACAGGTTTCATGTGCTTTTTGCACTGAGTACAGTCACCCAGAAAAGCAATGCCTGGTAAGATCATCTGATGATCTCACCATCATACATCCTAACCTTGAAGCCAGGTTAAAGAAGGGTTAGCACTAATGCTTATTTGTGCTCCAGAGGCTTCAAGGATATTATTCCTGTATCTCTGGATCTGGGGTGCCTTTGGGGCTGATGGAACAAGTAATGGAGGAAAGGAGCCCAAAGTTTGCACTGGTGCAGAATCAGTGCTACATCTTTGTCAAGATGGACAGTGTCTAATCCCTCTTTATCAGTATTCTGTTCCTTGAGGGAGGGCGAATCCTGTAGTTTCAAAGTCTTTGATATGGCAGTTGTATTAAATGATCTGTGAAAACCCATCTGTGTGTAGCTTTTGGATCATCTTCCAAATGGATACATTCTCTTGATGAAACTCCTTGGCCTGCTCTAGTTCTTTGGGGATGCTCTTAGATTTGCTTTTCGTGTGGATTGTTTGCCCTTTTGATCAGTGTGGCCCTTCTGGTAACTACAGTCACCTGCATTTTACTGCTTGAAGGTGTTAGTTGATTGCAAAAAACTGGTACCTGTCAACTCTTCTACTAGAAATAAGATCTCTTCATCTAACCCATTTCTACCTTGTGAGCCTTAAGCCATCATCAGTGTTCTCGGCTGGTATTAATGATTGTGTGTCAAATACCAGTTGGAAAGGACATGATGATGCAGCGCAGTTTACCAAGTGTAAAGTTGGCCCATTATGTTCTACATGTTAGACCCAATGGGACAAGAAGAGAGTCAGTCTAATGTGTCATTAAAAAACTGTTTAGTTTAGTTTGGGGTTGTAGATGCTAAAATGACTTGCTTATCTTGTTATGTCATGGTGTTGCTATACCCTAAAATTGGGGTTGTTTGGATTCTTTAACGGAACAGTTTTTAAAATTAAAGTTTAATTGACTTTCTTGGATTTAAAATGCATGGTTTTGAGCCATCTCTATAATGCATTTTGCCTTGAATTACTGATTTTGCTACAACCTTAATGCTCTCTTTCCAAAGCTTGTGTTTGGAAATAGAATGGCACCACAGTGTATCTGGGAGAAAAAGCATGACAGGATCATTCAGTGTTTGTATAGCATCCAGCACAAAGGAATCTTGACCCAAGGCTGAAGCTGATAAGTGCTGCAATAATACAAAAAATGACTAATTAAGGAGAAAAAAATAGAAGAATCTTGTGATTTCCTTCAGAGCTCAGTATAAGTTACCATGAAAACATTTTCATAGGAAGAGATGGCAACCAGAAAGCAAGCTAATTGGAGAGAATTAAAGGAAACCAGGATAGCTGTATTCTGGAAGCTTCTTGTCTGAATATTTTGGCAAGCTAATGCTGTTCTCCTGCATTTTCCATTGTCCAATCAACACAAAAAGTTAGTGAAATATCTTCCTGTGTCATGGTGCTACACAAGCTATTCCCTGCCTTCAGTTTCCTTTGGCTTCCTGTCACCTTTTCTAGTAAGATGAAACAAGTTTGCCTGGACTGGCAAACTCTGGGGCAAAGAATTTCATGAAGAGTATTTGCATAGTGTCAGTAGGCACGGTCCTGGAGGGTATTACCAGCATTCTAACTTTGGTCAATGAGGTTATGTTGTGAATTCAAGTACTTAAAAGTTAAAATAATGGTGGAGTTGATGTTGTCTATGCAGCCTGTTCTGGTTCCCGTTAAGGGTCTGCATTATGTTTTTCTTCATTGCAAGATCATACACTGTTTCTCTCACAGGACTAGTAAGTGAATGAACCTCTATTTTTCCCCCTCCTTTTCCAGGATGTGAAGTGATAGCCGTGAACACCCGCTCTACTAGTCAGACTTTTATTTATAAATGTGATGCTGTCCTGTGCACTCTTCCCTTGGGAGTGCTGAAACAACAGCCACCTGCTGTACAGTTTGTGCCTCCTCTTCCTGAGTGGAAAACGTCTGCAGTGCAGAGGATGGGATTTGGCAACCTGAACAAGGTGACTTGGCACAGAAGGAGGAAACACAAGAGTACAATAAACAGGTTCTGAAAAGTGTTGCATTAGGGAGAAACAGTCTACTTCCATTTCCTTTTCTTCCTAGGTCCTTACTCAGAGAAATATGCAGAGAGCTATTTGAACAAAGAACTGAAATAAGGAGCTCTCCGTACCTCATCCCTGCTAGTGTGTGGTAGTGGTGGACTGTTCTACAATTGCCATGTTTTAGCAGTGGATGAACTAACCTGTCTATGTAGTGAATTTTCAGACTGCCTTGGGGTGCTTCCATATGACATGCAGTGTATACAAAGTGTTTTGTAAAAGCTGAGTTTTAAATTCCCTGCTGAAATTTATGTAGAGGATACTTGCATTCTGTTATGAGTCTTCCTAATGCTTGAGCCTTCACCTTATTTCTAGGTGGTGTTGTGTTTTGACCGTGTCTTCTGGGATCCAAGTGTCAATTTGTTCGGACATGTAGGCAGCACTACTGCCAGCAGAGGAGAACTTTTCCTTTTCTGGAATCTCTACAAAGGTAACTATGTTGGCTGTTAAGTTTTATCATGTTCACTTCTACACAGGAGCAGAACTTGAAAGTATCACTTTATAAATGCTACTTCCTTATCTGTCAATTACAGAAGATTGCTATTTCCATGTTATAAATGAGCAGTCTCCAGTAGAAAGGAGCAGTGACTTGCCAACAGTCACAAGTCAGGAACAGAGCTGGATATAGAATACAGGTCAACCGAATCCTTCCTTCCTTTTAAATCTAGACACCAGAACAGGACATATTTTGCATAGCTTTAGTGAAACTGATAGAGGTTGAATCACTGCTGTAATCCTTCCCAATATTTCCATTTATACATAAAGGATCGCGTTAGCTCTTTTTGTCATAGCATTGCTCTAGAAGCTTAGCTGTTGAATTGCTTTTTCTCTATGGCCATTAGTTTTGGAGTCGCTTCTTTTTAGGACACAGTTCTACATTTTGTATTTTACTGTACTAATAAAATTGAGCTCCAGTACACTGATGATGCTGTAATGTATTGTCACTTGGAAGCAGACCTTCACGCAATTGTCAGCATTTTTACCAAGGCCTACAAGAAAATGGGACTTGTGCTTAGCGTTCAGAAAACTAAGGTCCTCCACCAACAAGCTCTTAATGAGCAATCCCCAGCTCCTGTAATTCAGATTCACAGTGAGATTCTTGAGTGTTCCATATTTCCTGTACCTCAGAAGCCATTTCTCGTGGAAGCCGTCTCTCGTCATTGTAATGATGCCAAAATAAATCCAGCGTCGCCTCAAATGTGCAAGTGCAGCCTTCAGACACCTGAGGAAATAGGTGTTGAAAGATCACGACATCTGATCTGAAACCAAGATCATGGTTTATCAAGCAGTTGTGATCCCCGCTTTACTGTATGGAGCTGAGACATGGATAACATACAGGAGACACTTCAAGTTGTTGAAGTGCCATCAACGCTGCCTGTGAACAACCCTTCAAATCAAGTGGGAAGACAGATGCACCAACATTAGCATCCTCTCGCAAACGAACACCACGAGCATCGAGGCAATGATCATCCCAAATGAACTTTTCAGCACTGGCCACATCATCTGGATGTCTGGCTTCAGAAGTCTAGAGTAAGTTTTATTCTCCAAGCTCAGTCAAGGCCTATGCTCTGGAGGAGGGGCAGAGAAAGCACTTCAAGGATGTCCTTACCGCCTGCTTGAAAAGATGCAACATTGATAAAATCATGGGAGACTATCACCCAGGACTGCCTTGAATGGAGGAAGAATCTGCTGCAAGGATCTCAGTGCTTTGAAACCTTATGATGACAACAGGAAACAGAAAAGCGGGAGCGGCAGAAACAGCATGTTGCAGACCAAAATGAGAATCCAGAGCCACCACCTGGCACAGAAACACGTGCTTGAGTTGCAGCAGAGTCTGCCGGCCCTGAATTGGTCTTGTCAGACATGTTTGGATCTACAGATAAGGCAGTCACGGAAGACTACTGTCCTCCACTGTGAAGAAGACTTAATAAAAGACTCTTGGACCTAGCTTACCAAGTAATTACAGAATGCTTTGTCTATCTGTCATCCTCAAATTTTATCAAGTATTTTCCAGCCTAATGCTATTCCTTGTGAAATCCTAATAGAAACATCCTTATTTGATCATTCCTACTGAACAGATAATACATGATGATTTTAGTAATCCAATCCTGCAAACTGCCCCAACTGAGAAGTGTCCGTAAAGTGTCCATTTTTATTCAAACTTTTTTCTTTTTTCAAGTGAAGTATTTGCCTTATGATGATATACATTACTGAATTAACGCTCTACTACCCCTTCCCAATACTACTGTATTATTACCAATATGTTGAGTATTGATGCCTTGTTCTTTTCTCCTTAGCTCCAATTCTTTTAGCATTAGTGGCTGGAGAAGCAGCTGGAATCATGGAAAACATCAGTGATGACGTCATTGTTGGGCGCTGTCTGGCAATTCTGAAAGGCATATTTGGCAGTAGTGCTGTCCCACAGGTAGTATGCCTATCCATATCCTTCTTTGCTTTTTTAAAACATCAGTCTGTATTAAGTGATAACATTATCTGTCTGAGTGTGGTGCTTACACCATGGTTGTCATGATGCTTTGCCTCCAAGGAATCCAAGAGTGCCAGCTCTTGTTGTATCAAATTAATTTAGGGAATGCACCTATCAAAGCAATGGTAGTCCTGCGAAATGACAGGGAGACTAGGGCTCATGCCTATCTATAGTGGAGTGTACTTATGAACAACATATTTCAAAAAACTGCATTTCCTTCCATTTAATTTCTTTTTATTTGTGAGTATTTCTTAATGTAGAGAAAATAAACAACTCTTAGGGGGTCTCATGCTTTCCCCCCCCCCTTCGTAATCTGCTGTTCATAAATTTGGTATCATAAATGATTTCAGTGTCATCTCTAATGGAACTTTTTCTTGTTTCAGCCCAAAGAGACTGTGGTGTCCCGCTGGCGTGCTGACCCATGGGCCCGAGGGTCCTATTCCTATGTAGCAGCTGGATCTTCTGGAAATGATTATGATTTGATGGCTCAGCCAATTACTCCTGGTCCAGCCATTCCAGGTGCTCCCCAGGTGAGGCTGTAAAAATTCTATTAGGATTGACTTGCATGAGATTCTAAGAGACTATGCTTTTTAAAAGGTATTTGGGCAATGGGAGTATTAAATCATTATCTCCAGATAATGCCTAGAACTGGTTGGAAAATGGAATTTGTCCCACAGGAAATCCCAGCACCTAAAAACATCTTTTTGTTCCAAATTGCAACAAACATTGAAAATTTCAGACTTTATTCTTGAAAGAGACTTTGACTCAGAAATGCCAAGATATTTCATTTTGATAATGTAAAAATAGGTTTAGCATTTTACTGTGTTTTTTTATATAGTAAACATAAGTCTAGATGGAATATCTTAGTGAAATGATTGGAATTGATTTGTTTCAATAATTTCTTCTGTTGCAGACTTCAGCAAACCTGCATAAACCTCCATTTTGACTGGGAAATACTGTCAAAATATTTTGCTGTTTGATTCTGTTAACACTATTACAGTATAAAACAGGGGATTTGTGTTTCCAAACCTTCCATTTAAACAGAAGTCTCTGACTGATCCTGTAAAGCACTGATTCTCAACCAAGGTGCTATGAATTCCTTTTAAGGGTACTGCTCAATATTAGCACTGTTAAATGTGCCGACAACATACGTTTCAAGTGGGAAGTCAGTGTCAAAAACATTCTTACCTGTTTTGTTGTTTCTGAGTTCTTTGCAACAGAAGATTAGTTCTGTTATTTGTTTCTGTGGTCATATCTGTACAGTGAGGAAGCATATGCAGTACTGTTGTTTGAAAATATTCTCCTATGGACCTAACCTGAATGGGGGGGAAAATGCTATTTATGACAGGGGTCAGCAACATTTTTGGGCAAACTGCCAAAAACACCCGCAACCTCAACTTGTGAGATGTTGGCGGGTCAGGGGTGCATGTTGGGGGAGCTGCAAAGGGGCTTATCCTTGTTGTGGCAGCACAGCCCCAGCACCTTCCCTGCCGTCCGTGTCAAGGTGCATGTGCCAAACAAAATGCCTTTGCGTGCCATGCTCTGGCACCTGGGCTGGGGGTTGCCTACCCCTGGTTTATGATATTATAGAAATGTTCGAACAGCTTTTCAAAATGGCATTCTCTGTTCCCTCTCCTGCCCAATTTTTGGCTCTAAAAGCTTTCAGTAATAATCTTTCTCTTTGAACTCGTGCCCAGCTATCTCAAACTAGCAAGAAAGTTTTCCCATACTGAGAGACACATTTTGAGAGTGTGTGTGGGTTTGAAGATGCGTGAGGATTTCTCTTTGGGGAAATGGTGTTTGTTGCAGGAAAGCTTAAAACTTCTGATAGGTAGAGATAATAAATTGTGCCTTAAACAGCCTCTAGCTATATAGAGATGTTTATTTTAAGGTGGTTCTGCAGGGGGGAAAAAAGTATTTCTGGAAAAACCTGTACAAATTTTAACACAATGTGTTTTCTTTTTCCTTCCTAGCCAATTCCTCGCCTGTTCTTTGCAGGAGAACATACCATTCGTAACTACCCTGCAACTGTCCATGGCGCTCTTCTGAGTGGACTGAGAGAAGCAGGTCGCATTGCAGACCAGTTTCTTGGGGCAATGTATACTTTGCCTCGGCAAGCTACACCTGGGGTGCCCACGCAACAGGCTGCTAGCATGTAAGGAAGATTGCAAGCTGCCAGGATAAGAGAGCAGTGAGATCATAGGTGCGTTTGTGGTGGTGTTGTTTCTGGGACCAAGATATCTTTGTAGTCTGTAGCAGTAGACACTGAAAGGACTGAGCCAGAAGCCACTTTAAGGGCGTCACCTTTCCCCTTCCCTCCTCATGGCCCACTTGGAAGAGACACCTATTCTCTTCACTTATTCACAGATCCCATTCTCCCTCTTTGCCCCAGTGCTTATGTCTACAGAGCCTCTTACTGCCAAGCCAGTCAGGAATTCCTGTGACTGCAAATCCATTTGGAAATTAGGTCCTGGGTCTGTATAGGTATTTCTTTTAGCACAAGAGGAACTTACCCAAGTGTTCGCAAGTCAAGAATTGCAGAAAAGGTTTAGACTCTCAGGCAGCCAGTTACTCTCTGTAACAACCAGTGTAGAATTTGTCTTTATGTGGATTTTTTTGTGTATTTTGTTTTGGAAAAAAAATATTTTTGATCAAGTTTCATTTCTTTTTCTTTTTCATTTGAGAATGAAATTAGTGCATCTGTTTCTTCACCAGTAACAGCAGCGCTTCAAATAACACTGATCACAACACCCTTCCCAAATAGCTCTTCAGCCACTGCATAATCATTGGACAGTCTGTAGGAAGGAGATTGGGATTCATACAAAAGTCTCTGTGGCTATATGGACCTTTCTTGATAGTCCACAGAGCACCATTTTGAGAATCACATTTTAACAGAAATACCAAACTAGTTCATGATATATAGAAACAATATGATGCTCCTGGATATATGTTGAGTATTTGATAATGGATTCAACTTAACTGAAGTGCAAGTCGTTTGAATAGGAGCAGTAGCAGACTTGACCACTGTCCAGGGAAGTAGAAATTAAGATAATATAATTACAAGAAGTGTCTAATGAAGAGGGCTTGTTATAAGGATTGTCCTTTTTACTCCAGTTACTACCCTGGAAAAAATGTGAACAGAGTATCTGTGAATTTCAGGTAGGTCTGAGAAATGATGAATGGAGCTAAAGCAGTAATAATCATAGTGGGAACAGTATTCAGTGAGAATGTGTTTGAAAAATTTCAGCACTCGCTGTCTCTGTCCTGGAGAAATCTAGACCCTGGTAACTCACTCTTAAAGAATACCTTCCCAGCAGCCTCCCTACCCTGATGGGTATCTGTGGTAACTAATCTCAAATCACTTTGTATAAGTGCATCTTAAATACTGGAAGCTGATTGAAAGACCATGCACACACAAGTACTGGCCTGATGTGCACATTTGTGACAAGGGAATTGCAACCTTCTGTAGCTTCACCTTTGAAATGGTCCCAAGGAGAAATCATTGTAGCACTCTGACCTTGAGGTGGCAGTGTTACGGCTAATTATGCATCAGTACAAACCTTCGTGTATCTTGCCGGACATGGATAGAAAAGCACTCCGTTGGCCACGACAACTGCCAGGGCACCCAGGAGCAGCCCTGGATCTAACACCCAAAAATTACATTTGTGTTATACATATAGTATGCCCACTGCTTGTGTAAGTTCTGCCCCCCTTGCTGGCAGCCAGTGAACAGGTCTCTGTCTTGTTTTTGTCCCACAGCTTATTCAGTTCCAGTGTAATGGATAGCTTTTAGCAGTTAAAATTTAGCCTATTGTGTACAATCCTGCCAATGTCAACCATGCAGAGTAGTTGTGCTATGATGGAAACAGTTTTCTTTGCTTCTGTGTTGCCTTGGGTTGGACTGGGTAGGGTTAGCCCTTTGCTGTCTGTGCTCCAGCAAACTCCCTTCTCGCTCGGTGTGTCACAGGTCATCTGCAGACCTTGTTGACCTCTGAAGACAAAGGTGGTAGACAGTATTTAGGGAAGATAAAACAGTTGGGTAGTAAAAATCAAAACATAATCCTGCCAAGCTCTTAATGGAATCACCCATCAGAACATCCACTCAGCAACTTGCTGGTAGAGATTGGCTTCTGAAAATCAGCCCGTCTTCATAAGTTGCTTCCGCCATCAAGACGGATGCAGCTGGATCCTAACCAGAGGGGAAAATGGTCAGGTTATGACAGAGAAGTAATAGCCATCCCTCGTTTGGATCTGAGCCCCTGGTTTGACTAGCAGATCCAGAGTGTGTGCGTCCCCATGAGTCAGAGCCTGCCACCATCTCGGCAGTGCCAGGGTAGTTGTGGCAGAAAAAAATATTAATGGGGTGATGTAAAAAAGTTGTGATCTCTGTAGATGGTGAAGTAGTGCGACACTCCATCTGGGCTCCAGTGCTACTGCAGTAAAGAACGTGATCTTTTTAGGAGTTTCTGCTCAATGGGGCATCCTATATACTAAAATCTGTCTTCTCCTCCCAGGACATGTGTGAGGATGGGGCATTTGTGTTTAATTGTGGTTTGGAGAACTGCATATATATGAGGGAATAGTGCCTAATCTCTGTTGCCATTTGTTTCATACTAAACTATATCTCAGTTGGAATCAGCTGCACTCCCAATAGCGCTACAACGCTATCCAGCATCTCACAGTAAAAAATGGTTGGTATTCATTTTTCCTTTCTGCTACAGTGAGTTTTAATCTCATGTTTGCTGGCTCCGGTTCTATGCTACTTCCACAGTAGTTGAATGGTGATGGCATTGAATAAAATTTTCTTACATGGTGAGTTTGCCAGAAACTTTCTTGTAAAGCACCAGTGTGACATTAATAAGATCCAAAGTGGTGTTTTTAGTGGACAGGAAAGAAACAGAAAGGTAAAGAAATCAGTCAGACTGCAGATTGCTTTGTGAATTACAGACAGAATTCTTTAAGGTCAAAGTACTTGCTTCCAAATGCCATCTACTTTCACTTTCTTCCCTTAATGCGAAATTCCCCTGCAGTCTTGTTGACACGGTCTTATTTTCATCACTGCCAGAGTTGGGGCCATATTAAGGAAAGGTGAGAGAGCACTGTGCAAATATAATCATAGAGCAGCCCCGCGCAAAAGGTTTCTGAGAACCATGGAAACCAAGACAAATCTATTCTAGCAGAGAGGTGGGGCTTTGAAATGGGGATGTTTTATCTGTGCTCACCTGGTCGGAAGTAGTAGGTTAGCTGGGCTAATTCTGCAGTGGACACATTCTCTTGAAGGAAAGCTTCAAATGAACACTGTTCTCTGATGACTGTTTCATTTGATCTCTGTGTAGGTTTGCGAGGTAACAGATTAGCCGTGCAAGATGCCACCCTCCCTGTTAGCAGACTTGGTGAGGAGGGTGTTGCTGTGAACAGAATGAGCTGAGGGGCAAAGAATCGGAGGGGAATACTTCAAAAAGCTTGCCTGCCAGGGCTAGGAGGCTGGGTAATGAGAAGAACTCGAAAGTCTCATTAAGGAGGAAGCTAGGGATGCAACTGCAGTTTGAGGCTGCCTTAACAGGAGCATTGTATGCAAGGCAGGCGGTGATAGTACTGCTATCCTCAGTACTACTGTACTCAGCAGTGGTTAGACTTCAGTTAGTATCATGTGCTGTTCTGGGCCCTGCAATTTAAGATGGGTGTGGAGAAACTGGAGAGGATCCAGAAGTGAGTGACAAAGCTGATAAAGAGGCTGAAATGCAAGCTGAGAGGAATGGTTGAGAGAGAGAGGTGCATTTAGCTTGGTGAAAAGGCGATTAAGTGGGTATATAACAGGCTTTTCAAACATTTGAACAGCTGCTGTAAAGAAGAGGAAAGAACAACTCTTCTTCCTTGTCACAGAGGACAGAACACAAAGCAGTGGGTTTAAACTGCATTCAAGCAGATTTTGATTATATAGCAGAAAAACCTTTTTACTGTCCAAGCACTAGGACAGTGGAGCAGGCTACCCGGGGGAGTTGTTGAATTTCCTTTGGAGGCCTTCAAGAAAAGGCTGGATAGACATTTAGGATGGTACAAGAATAGCACGTTTTGCATTCGTGCGGGGGCTTGAGCTAGGTGACCCTGGAGGTCCTTTGCAAAACTATGATTTCGATTCATAGGATTTGAAATGTGAAATAGGCTCTTTAGGAAGGATCGCTCATGTGGGAGTTTGTTAACACTGAAAAGACTAGTTATTTAAGGGCACAGGCAAACTATCAAATTTGAGAGAGCTAACAGGAGAAAAGGTTACCACAGAACACCTCATGTCTGGTAATTGTGCACTTCCAATTTCTCTCTGGTGAGTGAAAGGTAAACCAGAGCAATATAGGGCTGATTTTTCACTACCTGCGTAACTGTAGGCACACGAGTTGCTGGATATCCACTCACCTATTGTAGGTCCTTGCCCTTAAAAGACTTTTCAGTTTGATTGCTTGTTTATACCCTTACATTATTGGTAACGTAGAACATAGGCCCTTGGACATATGTAGATCACTGTACAAATGGAGTCTGTGTTGGAGGTCTCTTGCAAATAGCCAGCTCCGAGTGGGGAACAAAGGATAAATTGCATTTTGAGCGCTGGTTGTAATACTTCTTTCATTCTGGGGACTTGAGTTGAGGGTCATATCCTGGGGTCGCGTGCAACCAGTAACAATATCATTAGTTTACAAAATGTATAATTTTTCCATATGGAAAGTTACTACAAGACGAGGTAACTCGGATCTTTTTATAAAGGAAAAAGATGTATTCATGATTCTGATGACATCGGTTGCTTAAAAGCATTAATTCTGGACGAACACAAGGTAGAACACCAGGTTAGTATTTTATTATTTGCAGACTGATTTCCCAAAGATGAGATGTTTACAAGAGGTAATATTTAGGACGAAAACCTTAAAGAGATAATAATTAAAATTGCTTGCTCTTGAAGAAGAGTTCATTTGATAGATGAAGCCGCAAAACCTACCCGTTAGCAGCATTTTTCTTCTTTTTTTTTAAGTTGATATATTATGAATGGGGTGTGTGGGGGTGGGGATCAGTGGTTAGCAGTCTGTGTTTGAAGCTACGAAGTGGATTGCTAGCAGAGGGAAATCAGTACCCAGTAAGACGGAGGAAACAGATATAGGCACAAATATAATCCAAACAATGGGATAGGTCTGTTACAGAATGAAAGTACTAAAAAGTGCTGGTGATGCAAAACCTGTAGTAGTTTATAGTTTCGTTTTGTATTTGAAGGGAAGCAAGATGACTTTTTTGGGCCATCCTTATGTGATACCCTCCAGTTTGTTAGTAGCAGGAAAGGATGTTCTGTGTTTCAAATCCATAGGCCTCTAGCATTTGGCTGGCAAAAGCTGAAAGGTGTCAAGGGTCTTTAGATACTGATAGGATGGGGGTAGGGGGGTTGTGCATGCCAGTGGCTTCTAAACGTTGGGCGTAGGCAATTAAAGGATTATTTAGGGTACCTCATTTGGCTTTGTGACTCTGACCCCCACAATCTAGGCCCTACCTACAGAATGGGAGACCCTACCCTGGAGGCATTGACTCAGAAGGGTTTAGGGATTATACTAGACATGCATTTCAACATCAGTATGATGCTCTGACAAAAAGAGTTCACAGTTTTGGGTGTGTAAAATCAGCAGTGGTGAGGACAGGAAGGGGAGATGATTTTACCTCTGTAAGTAGCATTGTTGAGATTGATACTGGAATTTTGTATCTATTTCTTTTGACTTGAGTGTTCAAGGAGGAAGCCTGGCCCTGGTCTGTCGGAGCTCTCCAGAAGTGGATGGGCCTATTAAGTGCTTGGGAACGTCTGGGTCATTGAGCGCACTCTTCAAAGGCACACGTATGGGCAACGGGCTTTACTCTTGGCCTCCTGCCTAGTCAACCTCCTGGGGCTGTCTGTATTACTGCATCTCTCAGTACATCTTGGCTGGACTAGGCAGTCCTATGCATAAATGTCTTTCCTGGGAGACCCGGCCCCGCAACCCATTTTCAAATGTCCATGCATGCTAAGGGTTGTGGTGAGGCAGTTAAGTGTGCATTACCTGAAGTTGTCTCCATATATTCAACTTTATTATTGATCTAGGCATAGGAGTAGGGCTTGAGACTTGCCTTCATCATATATTCAGCCAGACAGTAGTACAGTCATTGGCTAATGAGTACAAACAGTGCCTAATTCAGTGCTCTGAGCACCTTGGATGAGGCCATATTAACTTCCAGTATAATTAAACTAAACACCTGTTGAATCCAGAGACTAGGGCAAGAGATCTGCTACATCCTCAAATAACACACACCCCACAGACATGTACAAAGGGATAGTTTTATTGGTTACATACTGCAGAGCTGACAGCGTTCAAGTCAGGAGATACATGCAGACAGACAGTTTACTTTTGCCATGCAGATTAGGAGCACTGTAACGATGGGAGAGCACCATTTGTATCCAGTGTATGGGCAGCCTGGGGAGGAAAGAGTAGGTTTCCCCTACTAAACATGCTTAGATAGGGAGCTCTTTGTTGGGTCAGGGACTGTTCTGGTAGCTCTCGTGGTTTATCTAGAGCAGAGTTTGGTTTAGGGGCACAGGAAATCCTAGAACCTCAGAATTATCTTGAATTGGACTCGCAGTAAAAGGAAGGTGTGTAAGTAAATGAAGCTAAGAGACTTGTTTATTATCTGCCTGTACGCGGTGGCTGGACACAGCTCCTCCAGCCCAATCAAGTATCTGCAAATACAAAAAATATACTTTTGTTTCTTAAAAATACATTCCACTCAATCTGGAGTGCTTAAGTGCTGAATGGCAGGAAAGCAGAGGAGCCTTCCTAATGCAGACAGCTGCACTACATGCTGGAGAACCAAGGAAGGCTTAGATGATCCCTTTGGTCCTTGATGCAGGGACCCTGCAGACCCCTGTAAAGCAGCATCTTCACACTTTACCTTCTCTAGGGTAATACAGCGGAGGCTGAAACTGGAGTAGTAAGTGGTCTTTTCTCTGTTGGTGCACGTGGGGGCTGAACGTGGGGTTTACTATAGTAAAGGTGGCACCAGTGTGTAGTTTTCTTCATTTGGATATACCAGGGAGGTGTCAATTATGCATACAAACTTGTGGAAATCACTGTAGAAACTTATCCCATGCTCTGTGTTTCCCTCTTCTCTAATGAGACGTTCTGCAGCACCAGAGACCACCTCTCTTGGTTGTCAAATGCACTGCAAACTGAGAGTTTTTGGTGCTGAGATACTGTGGCAGGGACTGATGTGGACATTGTGAATATGGACCATTTGTCCAAGCTGTTGAAGGAGGACCACATCCTGCTCACTGTTTCCCAGGGTTACTCCAGTTTCACTTTCAAAGATGAGGGAAGCTGAAGAGGGCAGCTTCTGAATCCTGTAGTCCAACTGTCCTGCTTTAGGTACCAGACCTGGGCATTCATGGCAGGACAAACATTCCCCAGGTAAGTACTAGTTTTGCAAAAAGGTTGGAAGGCATTGTCTATGTACAAAGGACCCAGTCTGTCTTCAAGTGTTTTTCTTGGGAGAAGAGACAAAGCAGTTACATGCTCCCACAATCAGCACATACATTTACAGCTTTGGAGTTATCTGAATGTCTCATGCACAGATTCTCAGCATTATCAAATCTATGGAAACCCCGTCATATTTATATCCTAGAATTACAAACATAATTTCCCCTATGATGACAATATTTACAAATATACTCTATTTTACAGCTGTTCTAAAAAGTGTGCAATTTGAGTAAAATACAGTATATTTCCTGAAATCCTTAATATTAGTTTAATAATACAATCAGCTCCTATTGCACTCAGGGTCAGGGGTCATGGCCCCTTTAGGATTTTTAGGAGGGTTTATCTGGGATGTAATCTCACATGTGTTAATAAGATAACCCACAGCCTACCATTGAAGATGGATATCAACTTTCATTATTTACAACCAGTGAATGGTAATGATAGTGTTGCTGTATAATAGGAATCCAGAGCATGTGCTGTAACATAGCCAGAATAACCGAAGGCAAGGTCATTCCTGCTCATCTCTTCCAGTGCCAAGACAGCCGCAAAGCCACTGTGTGGGCTTCTGCAGGTTTCTTTTGTGGGAAGCCCCTGCCCTGTTTGGGGAGGACATCAGTACTCTTGGTCCTCCCAGGTGTATAGCTGAAAGGCTGCTGATGCTGGCTATGAACAGGTTCCAGTAACGACTGTGCCACTATTTTGAGTAACAAAGAGGCTCACTGCATTTGCTCTGGGGGCTTGCGCTGTTTTACTGCCTAACGTCAGATATGTTTGCGGTGTGCCGGGAGGCTGTCGGGCCTGGGTGATGATGATAAGCTTGTGTGAGGCTACAGGGCAGACCTGTACACAAGCAAAGCCTGGTGACTACGAAGGCCAAGCTTCCCCAGTAAGGAATGAAACGAATTCTCTTGGGAAGAGCTGTGCTACTGGCATACTAGGCTCAGACTGCTGGAAAGGAAGAAAGGAGTGAAAACAGCCAGGGAGCCTGTGCCTGGGTATTTGGCCCTAAACAGGAAGACGTGGAATGACAGTTCAGGGGCTCTGCTCAGTGCCACAAGTACAGACCCAGCCCATCCCAATGACCTGCTAGTAGGTGAAAGCCACTCAGTAGCTAGGGGACCGATTCCACTCCTTTCCTGTGGGAATGGCAGCATAGCAGAAGGCTGGATCTTCAAAGGGATGCGAGTATTTCTGTGTTCAGGGACCATCCCCTAGGTGTCTTAGCAGCCAACTATTGGATGCCTGAACCCAAAGTTAAACTCCAGGCTCCCCATAAAATATGCAAGAGGTAGGTGCCTAAGGAAGCGATCCTTAGAAATACACTGTGGGGTCTGCAGGTATCTAACTTTGTCTTCAGCCAGAAGCACCAGGCACCACATTTCTGTGGCCAAACAAGTGCCAGCCCTGCTCAGGCTCCTCAGCCAGGAGCCCCTCCTGAAATCACAAGTCAGCTGCTTAGGAAGCACATGTTCATTTCTTGATGTAACACTAGAAAATACAGATACCCAGCTAGTCTTCACTGGGCATACACGGACAGCCAGGTTCATATTCCTCCTTGCCTGATTTGATTAAACCCGAGTTTGCCATGTCACAGGGAAGTACCCGAAGGCCCAGCCCATGTAGCATCCTGAGCTGAGGAACCCATACTTGTATATTCATGGAGTGAGCTACAGGCTCATCCAGGACATGGGAGATGAGGGTTCAACTCACTACTGTCATACATCTTTACTTCCTTTTCTGGCTGTGTTTTGGGCAAGTGCTATACTGTCCTTCCAGCTTTCGGTACCCTGCAGTTTGTCATGCTTGGAGCATTTGGATGGCATTGGGTCCCACTGGCAAGATAGAGCGGGAATAATCACAGAACTGGAAGGCACCTGTAAGATCATCAAGTCCGGTCCCCTGCCGTGGCCAGGAAGTTACTGGGCTCAGATGAGCTCAACAAGGTACCTGTCCAGCCCCACCTTGAACACCTCCGAGGAGGGTGACCGCACCACCTCTGCTGGGAGTGTCCCCCAGATTCTGGTGACCCTTACAGAGAAAAAGTCCTTTCTTACATCTAGCCTGAATTTACTCTCTTTTAGCTTATGCCCATTGGTCCTCATCCTCCCTTGAAATGCCTTCCTGAAGAGCTGCTCCCCTAGATCCTGGTGTTCACCTCTGACATACTTGTAGGCCGCTATCAAGTCAAGTCACCTAACATTGAAATATACTGTCTTCGGCTTCTGCTAATGCTCTACAGAGCCTTTGTTGTGCAGCATCAACACATAGAAAGCATTGCCTAGGCCACCAAAAATATAGACGCTTTTGGGGGTTAGGCACCAGCCAGATGGGGAGAACAGCAATGGCATGTACAAAGATGGAATCGGACATTGAAAGGTGCCCAACAGGCTTTGATGATCTGGCCCTGAGCATTTAGAGTAGGAACACCCAGCAGCTGTTGCATCAAACAGGGAAGGTCCTGCCTGCAGAGAGAGATGGGTCAGGAGCTCCAACGTGGCTCATAGCCTAGTAAGGTTACTCAGCTGCTGCAGATGGCACCACTGCTGATGTTAAAATAATTCCTTACAATCAAGCCACAACTATGTAGCTGGGAGTCAAGAGCCCAGAACCTACCACCTGGGACCTGCCAAGTAAGAGCTGTGTCAGGCTACGAGAGCCCATCCACATTAGCTCTGTGGAAGTGGTGTGAGATACAAGGGGATGCAATCTTACTGGTAAGCAGTAGGCAAACTGCAGGAGGTGAAGGAGGTAGTCGAACAGCTGCTGGTCCCTATGGCAGCCAGGCCTGTGTCTGAGCACTAAACTGCCCCATGTGCCAAGCTTTACTATTCATTTCATCCAGGAGGAGTGCACACAAACTGCAGAGGATTCCTCAGCCTGGCGAAGGGTTTTTCAATCCAAAAGCTTGCTAAAAATTTTTTTCCAACTATTTAAGTTGGTTTAATAAACGATACCAGTTTCACCCAAATAACCGTGTCTGCCTATGTCCTTAGACCAACACGGCTAGAACCTGCACCCCTGTCACAGGAAAGCCTTAAGTTACTTAGCCAGAAGTTTGTAGCAGCTCACCCCCCCCCCCCCCCCCCCCCCGGCCATGATGACTTGAGGCTCAGACCCCTTTTGAAAGTAGGCCCTGCCATCCTTATTGGGCCAGGCTGAACAGGGGCAAGAAGACAAGCGTGCCTTCTCCACTATGGTGCTAAGGAGAAACTCATCAGGAATGTTCCTGTGCTGGGTGAGCGGCGACAGTCCCGGACATGCCAGGCTGTGGGCTCAGAGGAAAACTAAACCATATCTGGCTGCCACCAGGCCAAGCTACTCCATGTCTCCTAGGACAGTGCATGGCAATTAGGTGGATCCAAAAGGGATGGGTTTTGTCCTATTGTTACTTCCCTGCTGTGTCTTGATACCCTGAGGCTGCAGGACCCTCAAGTGACCTTCTACAGGGGCAGCAGCTATGCCTGACAGGCAAAAAGTGTTGGGACAGGAATGGGGGGTACGTGGATGGGGAGGAGGAGTAGCTCTCCTGTTCCCATAGGCCAACCTATGATTCCCTATCTATCACTTTCCCCAAAACGAGCAGAACCAGACTGCACAGCTGCAGGTAACAGGGCTTTGCAGGAGAAGTTTGCTCCTTGTTGCGCTGGCAGCTTTGCACAGGCCCCACCATTAGCACAGTCCTGGAGGAAGTCTGTCTTGACCGGGCTTTGATGGACTTTGCGCTCCTACCCCCGACCAGTGCAGTGGATTCCCTTCTTCTTCCCTGGCCCGCTGAAGACATAGACCACAGAGAGCCATGGGAGAGGGGTTGTAAGGGGGGGGTGCAGGTTTGCCCCAGAGCAGCCTGAGCATTATGGATCCAAGTTAAGCACAGGATTCAGCTCCGCTGTGCATTTCACTCACCTTTTTGAAGGAAAAAAAAAAAAAACCTTTATGGGAGGGGTGGTGAGCGGAGTTGTGTAGCCCCCCTGAGGGTAGGATGTTAAATGCAGTGTTCAGGAGCTGAAGCTGGGAGGCAGAACTGGTGACTCTTGGGGGTGGGAGAACACAGACCTCTGGCCAAAAGGCACCCAGGTCCAACCCAGCATAACATTGCATTGGTATGAGTATTGCTGTCTTGTTTGGCTCAAACAAATGGTCCCATATTGTAAAACCAGGCCAATGAAATGTGGATCTTGAGTTATGCAGTGACTGTCGCAGCAGGTGCAGGAGGGATCAGGAAGAAGCTACTTTTAAGCAATATTCTTCTTGCTCCTGCCCAGCACAGCAGTTTACAACGTTTGAGTGATGTGATCTGGGGAAAAGTGTTTCCTTCTAAATATCAATTAAGAGGACTGGGAGTTCACATGCTTTTCTGGTGCAAGGTCTGACTGTAGCCCAGTCTCATGTCTTGGCTTCACTGTACTCTGTCCTTGGAGAGGTGGAGCAACAGCAAAGGCAGATCACAAATAATGCAAACGCCAACTCTTGCACACCTGGAGGAAGCTGAGATTTGTAGAAATCCAGATGTGATTGCGCTGCTGTGAAGAGCAGCTACACTGTGGTTGCTGGGGTGATTCTGGCATCTTTTTCTAAATAAAAGTGGTTAAGGAGGGTTTGCTTGAGTTCCTGCAAGTACCACAGCTTGGTGTAGAAGCAATGGTTATTCACCCAAAAGGGTTTCCCTATGGAGACAGGGCTGTAGTCCCACAGAGACAATTCCAGTCTTGGGCACAGAGACAAAGTGGGATTCCCCTGAGTGAAGTCTCTGTAGCATCCTCCCTGGCAGCAGAGGAAATTTCGCTGGTAAAACTTCTGTCCCGCACAAATCACATTAGAAAACAGGTTCCAGGCTCACTGTGAGGAGTCTACAGGCCAGGAATGACATCCATGCAGCTGGTAACATCCTGTTTCTCGTCCCACGAAATGGAGTGGTTGTTTGGTGGAAAGAAATGAAGTTCATCTCCTAGAGGTCATCCGGCAGGAGCGAGAAATACCCTACAAGAGAGAACCCCAGTGTCACCGACTGGGCAGGTCAGAGGGCTACCTCCCCCCACCCCAAGCAAAAGCATGCACAAACATCACAGCCAAAACCACTGCATTTTCTCAGTCCTTTCCATTCCCCTCTCAGGGAAATGAAAATGTCTCAGCCTATGCACTAGCCAGAGGAGCTGGGGGGGTGCAGGCAAGTCAGATTTGACAGTTGGAAAACTGCTGTGGCTTACTGAAACAAGCCATTTCTGTGTGTGCCCAAGGAATGCGTCGGCACCAACACGGGGATGCGGCAGAGCCCACAGCAGTACGTGGGCAGCCGGCCTGCATGCCAACCGAGCGTTTCCATTACCGCTTGCCTGACAGTGAGGGCACGTGTTGGCCTGCAGAGCTGCAGGGGCCGGTTGTGAGGCATGGGATGAAAAGGACCCAGTGTCCCCTTTGGGCCCTACGCTGAGCTTGTGGCACTGGCAGGTACAAAACATTTTTGCTTAAAGACTGGTCGAATCAGATGGAAACAGTGACCGTGCCATTTGAGACGTGTGTTTCGGAGTAAAATCAAAAGCGTGTTTAATTTGCCAACAACGTGCGCTGATTGAGCATGCTCGTGACGGACATTTTACGCTCCGCGTGTCTAAGTGCTCATGCAGCTGCGTGCTGCAGGGACAAAAGCCGAGCGTCAGACAGTTCACCACTTTACCCGTGTCTAGCCAGCGAACTCAAGCTTGGTCAGGAGGTGCTCGGTCAGACCTGGGGAAATCCCATGGCAGCTTGCTGAGCAGGGAGCAACGTGCCATAAGAAAACCCTCAGCAGCTGCAGCTCCCGACACCAACAAAAACTGTTTGGCAGAATTCAAAGATAAATGCACCCCCAATCAAAGAGAAACGAGTGCCAGCAGCCCCAGCCTGCCAGACTAAACCGTTTGGACCGTTCAGTGCGACTGAAAACACAGGCCTCAAAAGGGCCTGTGCAGCCTCTACATTCGCAGGTAATCATCCGGGTTTTCCATTCGTCACAGAAAAATGTGGTAAAACCTGGATTTTCTCATTTTAAGCAGCGAAGCCCAGATTTTCTCCTTTAAAGGAGAAAAATGCAGGGAATGGTGGGTTTCCCCTCGCAGGCTGGCAGAGCTGCAGCCTGCCAGGGGCTGGGGGGAGTGGGAGGAGGGTGGCCAGGCAGGGGGTGCCATGTGCGCGTGCACATGTACACACGCACATGGACGCCAGGCAGCCTGCAGAGCAGCTCCTGCAGATAAGTCTGGCAGCGGGGGAAGGGGGTCCTAGCTTAGCTGTGGCAACATCCTAATGCCACAGAGGCACGTGGGGGGAAGAAAAGCCCCCAGAAACCAGTAACATTGATGAGGTGAAAAAAAAAATTCTTCCTTGCCCCAGTGGCAGCCAGCCTGAGGTGTGTGCGTGCATACACGTGCACACATGCACACACACACCATCTTCACCTTCCATCCCTTGCATAAACTTAGCCAGTCCAATCTTAAACTAACGCAGGGTTTTCACCCCTTGCATGACTTTGCTTGAAAGACCATTCAGACGTCACTCCTCTGGCTAGCGCTCTTCTTCTAACCCAACCCTGCTCCCGCCCCTGCCGCAACAGCTCATCAAAACTACCTAAGTGGCCCTCCAGCCCGAATCACAGCCTGCCTCTGACATACACTATTATAAATGGAGTCTCACAAATGCCTTGGTGCAATGATACTGGGATCGTCTCATCTATACTGAATATACTTTACTTAATGCATCCTAATATGGCATTAAACTTTTTCACAGCTGTATCATACTGGCAAGCTAATGGTCATCCTTTGATCAACCAGTCACCAAGGTCACTCTCTTCCTCGGATGTCACCAGGCCACGTATGCCTAACTTATTTATAAAATCCTTGTTATTGGTTACTTAAGTGCATGACTGCACACTTTATACTATTAAACTTCATTCAATATCCTATGCTTAATATCACAAGGATTAGCTAAATCTTTTTGTATAATAATCCTCTTCTCCAAACACTAGTTTAGCGTCATCTGCAGATTTCATGAGGACACATCTAACCCCAGTACCAACGTCATCATTAATAAATGTTAATCCTTAAGCCAATCTGTGAGGAACAGCACTGGGACCTGTTCTCCAAAGGAATGGACAGTAAGATAAATAAAAAACTGGCTGAATCATCAGGCTCAACGGGTAGTAATCAATGACGTGATGTCTAGTTGGCAGCTGGTATCAAGTGGAGTCCCCAGGGGTTGGTCCCCTGGGGCTGGTTTTGTTCAATCTCTTCATTAACGATATGGAAGATGGGATGGAGTGAACCCTCAGCAAGTTTGTGGACGACACCAAGATGGGAGGAACAGTAAATGTGGCTGAAGGGTATATCATCCCAGCCAAGGCTTTGTCTAGCAGGGTCTTAAAAAGCTCCAAGGATGGAGCTTCCACCACTTCTCTGGGTAACCTGCTCCAGTGTTTTACTACCCGCTCAATGAGAAAGTTCTTCCTAATATCCAACCTAAACTTCCCTTGCGGTAGCTTGAGCTCATTGCTCCTTGTTCTGTCATCTGCCACCACTGAGAACAGTCCAGCGCCATCTTCTTCGGAACCACAATTCAAACAGCTGAAGGATGCAATTAAATCCCCTCTCTGTCGTTTCTTTCACGAACTAAAGCGTGGCTCCCTCAGCCTCTCCTAACTCATGTTCCCCAGCCTCCTAACCATATTTGCTGCCCTCCACTGGACTCTCTCCAATCTGTCCACATCATTTCTAAAGCCAAACAACAATGAACGCACACTGAAAATATATCAAAGACAAGAACACCCAACTATGTGTGGGGGCACACCTCTCGGAGGACAATCACTCCCTCTCCAATCTCTCGTTCTAATCCTCAAAGGGAATTTACAAAACACTTTTCATAGACAAGCCTACAGACTTCACTTCATAAACCCACAGAATACTAAAAATCAGGGACTCAATATAGACACTGGTTTTATGACACATGACAACCTGCCTAACATCTGATTCACCAGGTACTTACCTGCCTGACCTGACCTCTTACACTCTCCTTCCCCCTCCACCTTTTTATCTCTTCCTTCTCCTACTTTTCTGCCCTTTGTCTCCCTGATTTCCTACTATCACCGGCTTCTTTGAGAGCCTCTTTCTTAACCTGTATTATCTCTGTGATGTTTCCCTCTGGCCTTCCCCTGCCCCCAGCTTTCTTCGCCTCCCCTCCTTTATTCTCCTTTCTGCTTATTCATAGTTTCACTACATCCTCTCACACTTTAAGCTTCTCTCATGCCTGTTTTCCTGATCTCTATTTTCTTTTCACTGACATCCTCTTTTCCACCTTGTATTCTATCACTGTAGTATCTCCCTTTAGCCTTGTTTTCCCCTGTTCCCTTCCCCCTCCCCTCACTTCTTTACCTCTCTGCTTTACCTTTTGTCTTTCCAAATCCTACCTATTTACATTCTCACTGAGATCCTGCCACACGTTTAGCTTCTCTCATTCCTTGGAGTCTCAGACCAGCAGAGACTCCCTATGCCTGAAGCAGGGTGACTGCACCCGAAAGCTTGCTAAGAAATTTTCCAACTACTCGGTTTAATAAAAAATATCACAGCTACTCAGTAGTAGAAGGTGAAATTCTACCATTTAAAATCAGAAATAAAATGCATGTTTTACAAAGGTGAGGATAACTGATCACTGAAACAACTTACCGATGGTTGTGATGGATTCTTCATTTCATATTAAGACTTTTTTTTTTTTTAACTATGCCATAGGTCAAACAAGAATTGATCCAAGGCCTGTGTTACACAGACCATCAGACTGGCTGGCCTTCTGATCTATTTATTGAATTTTCTTCAGAGCGGCCTTTGGCTTCACCTACCTGTTCCTCTGTCTTACTGCCTGTCTGTGCTTGAAGATCCGCATCCTGTTGCAGATCTGTCTTGGAAGCTGGCCGTCTCCCTGGAGCGTCAGCTTGAGACAGCTGCTCAGATGACCCATATTGTTTTCCTCTGGAACTGCGTATAAGATCTTTATTCTCCTCCTGTGCAACAAGAGTAAAAGCGGTGAGGAATCATGTGCAGTCATTCCAGTGACAAAGGCATTCACTTGGGAAGAGTGGAGATCTGGGTCCTGCTTTCTGCTCCAAGGGCTGTCTCGATAATATTATACATTCATTAGATAAAATACAGAGATCTCAGCTGTGTTCCAGCTACTGAACTAGGGAATCACATTTACTCCCCTGGGTATTGAACCCAGGTTTCCTGCACACGAGGTGAGTGGCCTACCTATTGAATATTGTGTTGTATCCATAGCCATTGTTTTATACACGTTCATTCCCGTGGGGGTGTAGGCCAAATGGGCGTACATGCCCAGCGCATACCCAGTGGATCAGGATCATCATTGGACTTGGCAGAAGAATGCTGAGTTTATGAATCACAACTGAACTTACATGCAAGCTAAGGCCATACTGCTCAGCCCTGACAACGTGGCAGCAGGTCTGGACACGCAAAGAAGCAGAACTTGATGTGCTTGGGAACCCACGGGCCTAAGGAATTCAGGACTTTTGGACTCAGGCCGTGTCTACACGAGATGCTTACTGCGCAGTGGCATCGCATGGCACGAACTGTGATGGGACGCTATTGTGCAGTAGTAATGAGCACTGTGCAGTCAGCGTCACCAGGAAGCCATGCAGGAATGCTACTGAGAAGTAACATCGATTACTGCGCCATCATTTAGTACTTGAGTATGCAAGTAACAACTGCGCAGTCAGTGTCTCACGTAGATGTGGCCATAGACACCTAAATCCTGCCTTGTCCCACTTCTGGCACCTAAGTGCTTTTGTGAATCTGGACCCTGGTATTTCATTTTCTGAGGTGACCAACACCTTAAGCTCCAGTTAGCCGTAAATGAAAGCTTAGCAGAGTTTAACACATGAAAATATGGTCCTCAGCTACTTAAACCAGGAAGGCAGGATATTTAAAAAAAATACACCTGTGTAATGCAGCAGATTATATGCTGCTGCTGGAAGTAACATCTGTCTTTTCCAGACATTGTGGTTGTGTTTGTTATAACCATTGTGACATGTGAATGAAACTTTTTTTCATAACACCTTGCCGTTTTGGGAATTAATTCTCTGACTGGGGGCTCTTGTTTTTTCCAGTGAGTTGTTCTCAACAGCTTTCAATAAGAGTAGTAACACCAGCCTCAAGAGATGAAAAATCAGGGGAATACAAAAAATTGTGCCTTTGGGGATGTTTGGTGATTTAACATCCCCAATTTCTCTACTAATGGTGCGATCACAGAAGGTTGAAAAGTCTACTTTTGTTGTACGTAGAAATACACACTTCACACACTTCTTTTTGGCTGCTCAAACGGAGGTTCCACTTACACAGAGGAACTGCTATTCGTTTCCTATTACTGCCTTGACTCTCTCCCACCTTATTTTCCAACCTGACCCCAATTTTCTCCTACATTACTAGGGCTATAAAATGCAGCTGTAAATTAATATCTGAGACACAACACACTCCTATGTATCAAGTTTTCCTATTGCATTTCAGTAAAGATTAATGTGAGCTGCAGATCTTTACACATTAGAATTTCTTTATATCAACAGTCTGCCAACTGCTGGAAAAATCCTACCCCCCCCCTTCCCCCCCAGCAGACATTTCTAATCAGGAGCCCTTAAGCAATAACTATTAAAAAATAGACAATTTTCTCATGGTCAAAAACTTTCAATGTATTCTGCTTTCTGTTCATAATTTTGATCAGCTACAAAAACATACCAATATTTGTATCTCTAGCTACACACATTTAAGACTTATAATAGTTTAATTTTTGTTTTTAAATCTCATTTTGATCATAATTAGTTGATCAAAAAGCTAGGGAAAAAAATCAATGATCCTTTTGTCCTGCTGGCCCAGGACTTCTCCTCAGCCCAGAACCTAGCAGGACCTTTGTCCTGTTCTTCCCTTCCTACCATCCGAGTCCTCTGTTTGCTACTAGTGAGATAAAGCCAATCGAGGCCTCGCCGGCAAGAACCATCACCCTGTGGACCCTGGAAACACTTCTTTCCACATGTCCGGTCCTGAAAAGTGCAGTAATGGCCAAACATCTGATATTGTTGGGCAAATTCCTCCTGTAGGTGCCAAAATGTGAGGACTTACATTAAACTGGTGAGATGAAAATAATAGGAAGCTACTTTTTTTTTTTTTTTTTTTATTATGACTATTCTGACTTCAAAATCCCAGAAATATTCCCACAGGACTTTGTGTTAATAAATAGTCAGTTATTTTGACTACTTGTATTTCAAGTACAATCTCACAACTGTCACGAGTGCCTCATGCATTGATTTCTATATTTCTCATTGTTCAATCCCTATATTTTTTTATCCTGAGAAATATGAGGCACCATATTTAAATAATACTGTAAAGGTTGCTTGTCTCACTCTAAACAGACTTCCTTATTTTGCATGTCAAATGCCATTCCTTCCGAATATCCAACTCTTTCCCTTGCCATATAATATAATGCCCATTTTTTTGTCATAAAAGCTGTCTGAAAAAAACAACACATTATATAAGGGTGTGTGTGTGTATATTTGCACATATTTTATTATATATAATAATGTGTATTGCATATTTTTACATATTGTTTTATATTTATACTTTTATTTGTGTGTGCGCATGTGTGTGTGTATGTGTGTAATAGTTTATATTTGTTTCCTAATGAACCCTAAGCTATCATAGCTATCAGAATTAGCTCTCTGTATACAGCAACCATTCTAGCAAGTTGAGAAACACAAGGTATAACTATATGCCATTGAGAGGCAGGTAAAGTATCTCTCCATGACCTAGCTCAGGTACCAGAAGCAATACAGCTATGTTAGCTTGGCACTCCACCAAGGTTAATCAGCCCTGCTGAAATGCAGGACGTATTATCCCAAGCACAATGCTGCACTACTGCAGTCATTCAGATTCCCTACCTAGCCTGAGTAGCTTTGCACAGTAAGTTGCTGCACCACTCCATATAAATATGCTTACAAGCCCAGATGCTATTTTACTACTAAGGTACCCACGTTGTACTTAAGTGATTAAGTCACTAACTGTGATCCATCCTGAGGAAGCAACTAACCCATCTTTTGCCAGCAGCCTGAAGTTTAGGGAACTTCCCCAGGAAATGGGAGAGCTGGATGCTAGTTCCCTTCACTCAGAAGGGGCTTGAACATATACCTTCCACTTCCCCAGGAAGTATCCTACCCATCAGGCCACAGTTTAGGTAGGGCTGAGGGCACACTCCATTTGGCTGGTTGAGGCTGGACCACTGAGCAGGAGGAATGAAGGATCCCTGGTATTAGGACAGCGAGCAACATGCATACAGCCTGGGTGCAGCCCAGTGAGCGGGGTACTCTCCTAAGGGGCAGGGAGTCCTGGCTTCTGCTCCCAATGCTTCTGCTCCCTAATACTACAAAGGCACATACAGAAAAAGAAGGATGGAGAAGGGATTTTCAATTTGTTTCCAAGCTGTGTCACAAATCTGTAATAATGTTTTCATTGATTACATCCTCCTGCTCAGCACTTGCACTCACTGAGCGGTAAGCAGTAAATGGTCACTGGATAAAATGCTACTAATACCATCAAGCCAAGGGTCCACCTAAGGCTAACCTGGTTATAGCACACAAGTGTTAGTAACCTGTGTCTCCACAGCCTGCGGCATGACGCCAGAGTTGGGCTTGAACTCACATCTCAGGAGATGTAATTAGCCACACCCCCACCTCATCCTTTTTGATGTGTAAAGGCCATTTTCTCTTGAATGATTTCAGCATGCATCTCTTAAGGCACTAGCTATATAACCTCACCAGCACAAGCTGTCCTGGTAGCAATGCCTGGGGCTGCCTGGCCAGTGCAAGCCGCTGAAGAAAATATTTTTAAATGTAAGTAGATGGAAAGCCCACCCCAGGCAAAGCAAGGACCTGAAAGAAACAAGTCTGGGAAAACTGGCTTCCACGCACCCTGCCCTTGCATATGCCCTCCTCCCATTCAGCTGATCCACACAACCTTGGATGATTTTAATAATTTTATAATGAAGTTTTAAAAACATCTCTCTCTCCCCTCCCTCCACCTTCCCAGTGAACATTTTATTTTATACAAAATGGAACAGCTTCAACAGGACAGACTGCAAGTGCACCACTGCAGCATATGCTAGCACCCACAGCATAGGGCAGTCCGTCTCAGTCAGGGTGCTATAACACTCTGGGGTGCTAAGAGACACTTTTAAGGATGCCATGGGATGCCATGTAATGCTAGGTGTGATTCACAGATAAATCACAAAGATTTCCAATAGGGACCCACCATGCCAATGCCATTGTGACCTGCTGTGGGCTTTCTGAGTTCTTTGCAACAGAACTGCTTTATTATTTTTCCCACTGTCAAAAAACAAGTGAAAGCTAAGGTTTTCCGAGGAGGAAGCTGGAGTCTAATGAGAGATGCCTTGAGTCTAAGCACCACTGGATTAGAAACTGTGTAAAGTAAGGATTCAAATCCTGGCTCCGTATTAGATCAAGGCAGGTTTTGAAGCTGAGGCTCTCACACTCAGAGGGGCAGTGTTCTCCCCACTGGTCTATGGGGCTAGGCTGGCAGCAGTGCCACCTCCCTCTGGCTGTATGTAGGGTGAGGTGGGCAGCCAGGCTTAGCTGGCTAAATCCATGAGCGTCCCTGGCTTTGAAACCTGAGCAGGCTCTGGCTCCCCCCTGCATACCAGAGTTTAGTATCAAGCACTCTGAGAAGGGAAACTTAAACCACACGCTCTTCCTGACATGTCTTCTGGTTAAATCAGCAGGTGAAATGCCTACTAGACTGCCCCCCCTCCCCTACATGCGAGACAGATGCCAAGGGGAAGGGGCACTATGCACATCCCTGTGAGGCTTATGTAGAAGATGGGCACTGAGCATCTTGGTTACAGTTCAGTTTTGTGCATGACTTAAGGCAGTAATTTAGGGATCAATGGGGTTTTCAGGGAGGAAGCATAGGCATTTCCAGGCTTGGGGGGGGAGGGTGGGCATCTACATTTGGGATATAGATACAGAAAGTGGCAGTGTCCCTGGGCTTTTTTTTAATTTTTTTTTTTGTAAAAGCATTTCCTGCTTAGATTAGCATCCTCTCCTCCCAGCACTCCCTTTTCCATGTGGGTCAGCAGCTCCCTATTTTGGGGCTCAAGACTACTTCAGGACTTATGATCCCTAACAAATCCACTTTGCATGCCCACTCAACTCTTCCAAGTGCATTTGGTGGTATTCCCCCCACCCTGCCAAGCTCCCCCCACAAACAGCTATTCATGAACCCTGACTGAATCACCTCAATATCTGCACTCTTACATGCACTCGTTGCCAGAAGAAAGGTAATACTGAAAAATGGAATGGGCGATCATCTGTCTTGTTGAGCCAAGAAAAGCTGAAGAGTATCCAATGCTTTTCCAAGCTTCAACTGTCTTAACAGGTGCCATGCCTCCATTGGCATTGGCCAATACCTTTCAAGCTCACTAATTATTAGGGAAAAAAATCCATGGTGCTCTAGTATGCACAGACGTTTGGAAATAATTAGTTACACATTAACACGTTAAAGGAAGTTAGATGAGCACCTTGCAGGGGTCATCTGACCCCGGTGCTCTTTCCTGCCAAGGCAGGGGGTCGGACTAGATGATCTACCTAGGTCCCTTCCGACTCTAGCTACTATGAAACTATGAAACTATGAAACACATGGTGAATTAGCACACGTGTTTTATGTGCAATTCAATAAGACTCTGATGGGGCTTCAGGGCATTGACCTATGGGATCATAGTGATGATCTGTCCCACTGACTACTTATCCAATTTCACAATATCTAATTTTCCTCTCCCTGAATACTAAAATCAGGTGTGCCATTTTGTACATCTGTTGTAACCTTCTCTGCCAAGCTCTTAATTTTTAAGCTCTTCTGATCAGCCCAGCCAGCATCAAGGCCAGAAGGCTGTTTTCTTAAGTACTCAGATGCCGTTTATTCCTCAAGAGCCCTCTTTCTGTAAATGCCTCCTAATGGTTGGTTGTAAGAGGCAAGGATTTTTGTGGGTGATATCTTTTATTGGACTAGCTGCATAGCTGGGAGAGACTTAGAGACGAGCTTTCAGGCACAAACTGCCCTTCCTCAAGTCTGTGAAAGCAGCAGACACACCTTGAACTAAGTAGCAGCTAGAACAATGGCCTGTGTAAAATTCCCTATGTAAATAGAAAGAGTCTCCTTAGAGGAATGGAGCAGGGCTGTAAAACAGGACAAAACAGACATCGCCGTGAGTAGCTAACAGACAAGAGGAATGCAGTAGAAAGGATAACCTGATAAGTGGAAGAGCAAGGCCATTCAAGAAGGAAGAAGGCTGTTATCATTTATGGAGTACAGAGAGATTAGCAGGGATAGCAGGTAGATTACAATGAGCCATTAAGTCAATGTCTGTGTTTAGTCCCTGATTTTTAGTGTCCACTGAGCCTATGAACATTTCTTTCCAGGCCTGTCTTCTGAAAGCATTTTGTAAAATTCCCTTGAGCACAAGGATGGTGAGGTCAGAAGGGGAGTGGTTGTTCTGTGACATGTATTCTTTTTCCTGCCCGTCTTTGCCTGTTTCTATCCTTAATCTTTTTTCCTGCGATCACTCATCCTGGTGTGTAGTTTTTGTCTACATGATTTTCATAAGGCCATGGTGAGATGAGATATGCCCCATTCTAGGGCAGACGTGTAGGATCCATGGATTTTGATGGTCTTGCTCTTGGGGCAGCTGACTGTTGTGGCAATGGAAATGGGTTGGCAGCGTTGTGTCCAATTTGGTGTTTGTTGATCAGCAGGGAGCTTACTTCTCATGAGAAGCTGTGCAAGGTTGGGGGGTTGTGTGACAGTCAAGGTGGGTTGGGGGCCTGAACTATTTCTCTCACCGTCTGATCCTTTTCTTTTACAGGCTGTAATGGTCTGATGTTCCTTATTGGTTCGAGTATGGGATGGTAGGTGACAACCAAGAGCATGCAGTCAGGTGGAGAAAGGGGGTTCTTTTTGCATTGCAGTAGGTTATTGGGGGTAGTAATTTGGGTGCCGTTTTTATAAGATATGGCTCATTTCTCTGCTGCAGTGTCCTTGCTGGGGAAAGGTAGTTTTCAGGCTGGTGTCATAAGTATGACCCTCAAAGCAGACGTGGTGGTACCTGAGGACCTGCCTGTAGATTGCAACATTTGTGGTATGCTTGGGATGACTGCTGGGTTTGTGAACATAACTGCGGTGGTTCATGGGGGAGGAGTTGTATGTAGTGATTTGTAGGTTGCCATCCCACACATGGATCAGTGTATCTAGGTAGCTGATGTTCATGCAGGAGTATTCCAGAGAGAATCTGAGCAAAGGACGGTAGCCGTTGAACCTGTTGTGGAAGTCAACGAGCAAGTCCAGGTATTCAGTCCAGATGATGAGAGCATCTATGTAACCCAGTTACAGTGCATGTTTGGTGGTGCAGATAACTAACATTTAAAAAAGCCTCCTTTATATCACCAGTCCCTGAACCATCTGTGGATCTTCACTAACCTTCTGCGCTCCTTCTCAAGGGAATAGAAGAATATCGGTGAAGTTCATCTGAGCCTCTCCTTCCTTGAACAGATTTTCCAGCTTAGCGTAGTCATCCTTGATCTGTTACAAAATCTCTACTCCTTGATCTTCTATTTTTTCTTCTACCTACAGATCATCCTATCCTCTTCTTTCACAGTCTTCTGTGTTTTCTCCCTCTTCCTCCTTGGACTCCAGTCCCTATCTATCTTAACTGTCTCTGTTTCTCTCCTTTTGAGGCTAGCTATCTTTTTTCTTGCCATAGTATCCTGTTTCTACATACTTCTCCCCTAAGTTCTCCATACAACCGTTCCTTAAATCTATTTCTTTTCCTCTTGCTAGTCAATTCCTTCACTTATTTCTGATCATGGTCATGGCCTCCCCCAAGCAGCCTGCTCTCCTAATCTTCACTGGAAAAGCAGCAAGACCCTCAGGGAGTTTTTGCTAATGCCAGAAGGATGTAGTTATGCAAGTCGCATTGATGTCACTAGATTTAATGTGACCTGCAGCCTTAGGGGCTTTGGAAAGCCTCCCACTCATTCACAGTTCTGCATATCACACACTTTATTCTCTCCTTTTGCTTTGTCTTTCTGGATCACAGATCTGCTACCCCCAACACTGACACTGATGAAGATACCACACTTCTATGATTTGAATCCTGTACATCGCCTTTCCATCTGTTGTTAGCTGCTCCCCACATAGTTCAAAGCTTTCAGGCACTGCCCTGCTCTGGGGTGCTGGCCCAACAAGGCTGTGAGTTTGCTGGTGGCTGACAAGGATCTCCTCTCCTCTACCTTTCAGCTTTGCTCTCATTTGGTTGCCAGCCCCAACCCTTGCTCCTGCTGGGAAAGTGGATGGTTAATGATTAGAACAGCTCTCAAGAGTGAGCAAAAAATGGCTCATCTCTGAAAATGGCTCCACGATCAGAAGTCTCATGAGGAGCGGTGAGGCCACACTCCCCATAGTCTCTCTGCTTTCTAGATGCCTTTTAAGATGTCTTGTACTTGTCATTCTTCTGCTTTATATGTTACTCTATTCTCTTACTGTAAACCGTCCTAAGCCTTTGTTGGGAAAGGTGGCACATAAATTGAACTGAATTGATTAATTAAAGGAAGTTTCAAATCATTGATGGTGGCATTGACTCTATGTAAATCCTGGCTTTATTATTCCACTGGCTCATTTGGTTTTGGAGGGGTTGCTGGGTGATTTGTCTGTACAAACTGATTTCCATGTACTTATGTTTATTCTTCCAGAGAATGCAAAAAACCCCAAAAATTTGCCTTGTGGTGTATTTTTGCTCTCTCAAGAAGCTGTTTCTGAAGAGCAGGGGCTCTTTACAGCTGATTATTTCTACTGGGGGTTTGCCATTGCTCTTCTCAAAGGATTCAGAAGGTTTTGTTGTCATCTGTTTCTCTAGGCAGATGAAGTGAAGGGGTCTTGGCTGCAGGTTTTCCTGGAGTCTTGCATGCTTTCTTAAAGAAAGTGTCCAAGTAAGTTTGGACAGATGTTCTCCAGGGAGATGAGCGACGCAGCGAACTTGTTCACTGGCCTGGCATTGCGTTGGATCAAGCATCGTAAAGTCAAAACTGACATCAGGAAGTCGAAACAGGGTTTATTTATAATTTACAAACGTCGTTAAGTGCCGTTCACCGTAACTCAAAATATCTTAAGTCGAGGACTGCCTGTACTTGTAATCTGAGCAGCTCAAGACTTTCTGGCTGTAACCACCAGAGGGAGCGATCTAGCCCATGCTGTCCGCAGTAGATAGTTTGCGGCTGTCTGTACCACAGGTATTGGTCCCACAGATCAGTGCTTCCCATGGCGCTTGCACTGAGGAGGCTGCAGTCCAAAAGCCTTTCACTTTGTTGCATGTGTGATACTTATTTACATCACAAGTGAAGCTTCCTGTAGTTCAGGTTATGGATTACCATTGCATGCAGAATGACCCTGCACCTCCATGAGTGATTTCAGTGCACATCCCAGGCTAAGAATCTCAGGCATCCTGCTAGATGCATGCTGATGCGAGATGCAGTGGAAACCTGGTGCAGAGAAATGGCAGGGAGTGGCAGCAACTCCAGGCCTTCCTAGATTCCTCCCTTGCTGTACAGATCAGGGTGAGACAACGTGAACAATTCTGGAAAGGAAGGGAAGGAGGAGGCACGTGTGTACTCTTTCCCCCTTCACAAGCAACGACCTTCTTCCCACCCCTTCCTGGTGGTGGGATTTGTACACACATTGTGTGGTGTAGCAGGGACCAGGGGCTGGGATAAGGAGAAAGAGAAAAAGGACTGGGGAAATATATTCCCTCTGTTAGCCAGCAGAAGGGGTTGGGGAATGACTGGTTTGTGTGTTGAATCATGAAATGCACAGGTCCGTGTTAAGTTCAAAAACCAGGAAATACAACACAGATGTTGTTTTTAAAAAGTGTAATCTTTAAGCCAATGTCATGATTCTGGGTGTAAGGCTACCTCATTAATTCTGAGCTCGCAGATTTGGTAACGATGTTGCCCTGAACCACTGGCCTACCTAAAGGTCCAACATCTCGTGCTCTGCTGAGGTTAAAGATGGGTGCTACCTACCAACGAGAAGCAGAGTTATAGGCCAACCATGGCAGGCTCCCCATCAACCGGGGCAGGCAATTATTTTAGGCAGAGGGCTTACTTGGTTTCAGCAAGCTATCGAGGGCTGCAAAACATGCAGCCCAGGGCAGATTAATATTAATTTTCTAAATTTGTTAGCAGCCCTGCGGGCTGGATAGAATGGCCTGGCGAGCCGCATCCGGCCCCGGGCTGCATTTTGCCCACCCCTGCTATATATAGATCTTCAGGCCAAAAAACCCTGGAAAACTGCAAATGTTAGCTATTTTAGGTAATTTTCTGAGATTTCTCAAACGTATAATTTCCAATATTGCCAATTCCTGTAATTAAATTGCAAGTCTGGCATCATTTGCAATTTTTCTCAAAGACCCTGCTCCAGTAGTTTTATTATTGCATGAGAATCTCAACTCTCATTAAAAAAAAAGTTTCCATGCAACCAAGAGGGTTGGAAAGTCTCACACACAAACCAGTCACGATTTTCTGGGGCCTAAAAGGAATCAGAGAAAATTAGGCTTGGAAGGGACCTCAGGAGGTCACATCTAGTCTAACCTCTTGCTCAAAGCAAGACCAGCCCAGACAAGGCTTTGTTTTGCTGGGTCTTCAAAACCAGGACTATGCAAAATTTCACCGAGTGTTTTGTTTTGAAGCTGTTTTGACTCATTTCAAGCTTGAAACAGCAAAACTGAAATGAAACGAAACATTTTGAAACATTTTCAGTGCCCTCATTTCGTTTCAAAGCCATTTCAAAGCATTTTTAAGTTTCAAAACCTCCTCCGGTGGTAGGAGGCAGGGGACAGCCAGGGCTGCGCTCCGACCGGCTCTGCCAGCCCCTTGGAGCTCAACCTGCCCTCCCTGTGCTGCCAGACCCCTCCCGGGGACACAGGCCCCCTTAGCTGCGTGCCGGACGACAGGAGGCTGCCACTGCCAGCAAGTACCACGAGGTGTGCTTTGAAGAGTCTGAGGTGCAGTTTCCCAGAAACCCCTGCACCTATCTCCTTGAAACTTGGCAGGCTTCATGCCCTCAGAAGAGGCTATCAACCCTGCAATTTGCATCTGAATCAGGCAAGAAATGACAAAGTTTTAAGCATTTTCATGATTCCCCCATTATAGCCTATGGGCAAAATGGCGAAACACATCAAAACAGTGAAACAAAATGGAACAGAGCTTCGAAATGAAACGAAACAAAACAACAAAATGAAATACAGTCCCTTCAAAACGATGGTGTTTTGCACAGCCCTATTAAAAATCTCCGAGGATGGAGACTCCACCACCTCTCTGGGTAACCTGTACCAGTGCTTTACTACCCTCCTAATATCTAACCTAAACTTCCTTTGCTGCAACTTGAGACCATTGCTCCTTGTTCCGTCATCTGTCTCCACTGAGGACAGTGCAGCTTCATCCACCTTGTAACCATCCGTCAGGTAGCTGAAGGCTGCTGTTAAATCCCCTCTGAGTCTTCTCTTCTGTAGACTAAATAAGCCCCGTTCCCCCAGTCTCTCCTCATCAGTCATGTCCCCCAGCCCCTGAACCATTTTTGCTGCTCTTACTGGACTCTCTCCAATTTGTCCAAATCCCTTCTGTAACGGGGGCCCAAAACTGAACACAGTACTCCAGATGTGGCCTCCCCAGTGCTGAACAGAGGGGAATAATCACTTCCCTTGATCTGCTGGCAAATCATGATCTTGACATTGGCTGTATGGATTAGTTTCCTATGCCTGAACAGTCGGCATCCAGCTATTAAGGGGACATGTGCAATATAGAGATTACTCAAGTATGTGATGTAGGGAAAAGCTTCACTGGGCTATGCTCTGGCATCCACATATTATGTGTGGTTCCAAATGGAAACAAATAAATCTTTTATTCTCAGGTATCCTTTATTTGTCTGTGTCCACATCTCTCGTCTCTGGGCCCTTGCTGCTCGTAGTTTCACTTTGTCTTTCCCTCTCCAGGACAACCTCATGTGTCCCCACTTTTGAGTTAAAACATCTACACTTCTTAAGTAACAGCTGAGAGGCTTCCAAGCTTGTCTACATTATGAGCCTTTCCCAGCAGACAGCCATTGCCATACAGAAGCTGCCAGACTACATCCCTGTATGTGCAACTTCAGAAAGATCTGCATGGCTACACTACAACAGGGTGCCAACAGGGTAAGTAATGCCCTTGGAAAGCACAAGCTGTTAAAAGGTTGCCAGCAGAAAGCATAGGCATATCTGCACATACTTCCTGGTAATTTCCTAGTGACTCCAAAGAGTTGCCAATATACAAGGAAGCAGGTACTGGAGTCTCATGAGGCAAACACGGACTGTAGGACCATTCTGCCAATTGCAGCATCAGCCCTTGAGGTTTCTGTGATAGTATTCATGCTTTGTGCAGGTATGGATGGAGCTCCAGGTGCCTGCCCTGCAGGCATCACCTCTGGGAACATCATGCAGGGATGCTAGAACTAGCCCAGCTCTAGTGGAATCCACCTATATCCTGGATGGCAGGTCCACCTGAGTGGTCTCAAAGTCTTATGCAGTTCAAGATCCAATTAGGCAACTGATGGCCAATGTCTTGGCTCTCAAGACAAAGAGGTCTGGAGATGTTATAAATGGCTTAAAAGTAAAGGCTAAGGCTCTCTTCATTTCTAGTGAATGGAAAGTCTCTGCCCCTGAGGAATGAGGCTTTGAAACGAACACTGGAAAACGGATCTAAAATCCCAAAGGAAAGTCACTAACAACTTTGTGCAGGGAGTTTGGGTGAACCCCCAGGGACACTATCAGAAGAAAAAAAGTGGTATTAGGAGGTTCTGACTGAGGGTTTGGATCTCATCCTCCTTGCCAATGTAATTGCAATTAGGAAGACTACTTTCAAGGAAAGATGCAGAAGGGAACATGTTACCATAGTCTCAAGTGGTGCTCTCTGCAACGTGAGGACCAGCGTAAGGTTGTGCTTTCAGACCAAAAGATACTCTATCTTTGGTACAGTAGATTTGGCTGGGTTGATGTTCCTCATCTTACACTAGGACAAAAACCTAGGTCATCTCACTAAGTAAGTAAATCTGGGTAGAGTCCTTTCTGTTGTGGATGAAAAGCTCTCTGACCTGGGTTGAACACCCTAGCTGTACCCAGGAAAGCCATCCAGCACTCGGGCTGCGAGGTGAAAGATCCCCCTCTGCTCTGTGTTAGCAAGTCTTGGACCAAAGGCAGCCTCATAGGATCCCTCACCAACAGCAATATCAAACCCAACTCACCCACGCGGGGTTACTGGTATCACCCGGGCCCTGCACACAAGCCTTATGAAGGCTCATGGGAGCAGAGGTGTGGGAATAAATACTTACAGGAGGTTCTTCAGCTATTCTTCATAAATGAATCCCAGAGAGAGCCTGGGCTAAAACTTTCATCCCAGAGCAAACCAACAGGCACTTCTTGTTGGTCTTGATTACTAAAACATCTTTGGACAGAGGGCCCCATTTTGCAAATTTATCCCTGAGTACCAAGTTCTTGAACTCCTGCTCACGATGTAGGGAGGTGATTCTGCTTGGGCAATCTGCTACAGTGTTTTGAAGATCTGACAGGCACATGGCAGACAGGTGAACTCGATGACTTACCCACCAACAATAAAATAGTTTCTCTGTGTAGGTGGGGCACCACCCTGGCTGTTGATGTAAAAACAACGTAGTGTATTGTCTATCATAATCTGGACGAGAGCTCTTGATGCAATGGAGGAAAGCTTTACAGGCTCTCTGCACTGCCCTCAGTTTTAGCATGTTAATATTCAGTCTCATTTTGTCCAGAGACCAGAAGTACCGAATTTGAAGGCTCCCTGAGTGAGCCTTTCACTGGAGAGGAAAAGACTGAGCACCTGGGCCTGAAGTCTTCTGAGATGAAGCCTGGCATGTGGCATCATGAATGAGCCATAGGCCTGACCAGAGATAGGCAAACACTTGCTTTCGTCTGTTGTAGTCCGGTGTTGCATGATCAGCAAGATAAACTCAGTTAGGCCATGACAGCAGTGCTGTGAAAGGTAAGCTCTGGCTGACACCGAGTTCAAGTAGGCTACAATGAACCTGATGGTCTGAGCAAGAGCCAGGTTTAACTCTTGATAGTCAATGAGGAGTTCCAGAGATTGGAAAAGGCTCATCATAGTGTGGATTTTTTTAAAATATAATTGGACCAAAAAGCCTTTAGTAACCAGGTAGGTAAACAGGAATTTGCCACTTGTAAGACACCTTAGTGAAGACCTGGAGTTGTGGGCAAACTAAACAGCAAATCCCTGTGCTGGTAGAGGTCTTGGTCCGCTATAAATCAGAGATTCTTTCCCCTGCACTGCCAGAAGTCAAGATAAGCAAATCAGTCTTCCTGACACAATGGGGGAATAATGGCCACTAGGGAAACCAGCTGGAGTGTGAAGATGTGTTGCGCTTTCTTAGTTCAAAGACTGGTCTCCAATCTCCCTTTCTCTTTAGAACTGGGAAATAACTAGACCCCTTTCCCCCTCAAAGACAGGGGAATTAGTCCCACGGTCCCTACCATCAGCAGGAATTGGACCTCTTCCCACAGCAGACTCTGAAGAGAAGTCCTTCAAAGATGCTGGGGAAGGGAGGGTGTGAGAAAATTGCAATTAAAACTGAACGGACGAACTACTGGGGACCACATCCAGGCCCCGTTACTCCAAGGAGATATGGGCCCATGGCAGGTACAAATGGGCCAATGTTGGTTTTGGAAGAGCAGGAAGGTGGCACAAAGTTTTCATCTTCTGAATCCACCATCGAATTCCCTGTTTCAGGGGAGAAAATCTGTAAGAGGAGGAGTAAGAGGCAGTGGAGTGCTTTTGTGGCACCTCTGCCACTTTCTAGGGGTTCCCTTGGTGGGAGACCAAGGGACAATGACACAGACTATTGCTGGGACAGTAGCAAAGGTATGGGACTGAATGCTTCCTAAGACTCCAGCTAGAAGGAAAAATGGCTCTGCCTCTAGCCAGGCAGCAAGGATTAATGGAAAAGTAGGTCTTGTACACTTTTTACCCCCTTGCCACAAGGGCATAAGGAGGTGAAGCTAAGGTGTACTCTTCAAACTGCTAAGGCAAAAAAGTGTCTGATCCAAGCACAAGGTGAGACATACCCACAAGTGAGAATATGGATGCTGGCAATTACCAGAAGAAAAACCCTTCCTTCTCACAACCAGCATGGTTTGAGCTCTTCCATGCTACTTTGGGCATCTGCACGTGATTGAAAGTGTGGGCGGAAATTAATATGAGCTTTCCCTGCTGTTTGTTCAGTTTAGATCCTATGTAATAAGCAGCTACAGTGAGTAGAGCAGCAATTAAAATACGGTAATTATTTAGTATGGTAGGCAGGGACACTCCCTAGAAAATGAATAATGTTTTTAACTATGTCAGATTTCTCAAGCTTTCTTAGTGAACAGCACATTTGAACAGAGAAAATGCTGTAGGGTTTTCCCTCACATGAGTGCTGGTTTGGGACAGCTCTCCTCCCACAACAGCCAAATACCATCTTTCAAAGCACCAAAGAGAGATGGCTAGGAAAGTAGTCAGTGTGCTTTTAGAGCCAAATCCTAATACACATCTAAGAAGCATGTAAACAGCATTTAGAGGTCTAAATTACTACAGGACAAATCCTATTTCTCCTTGACATGTCTAAGTAATTCTTACATAGCTGCACAACTGCAATTATCCGGCACGTATGCACAGTGTTGGATTCTGTTTCCACCTGTGATGCAACAGGATTGGCCTACGTGCTTATCTGCTGGAAGCAATGTGGTAGCAAAAGGCACTCCCACTTCTTAACTCAATAACTGAGTAGCTATGCCATTTCCCTTGTAAACAGGCAACTCAGGTGCTTGACTTAGGGGAGAATTTGAACTGGTACCTTTGTACTTCCTAGCAAAGTGCTCTAGCCACCAGGCTAAAGCTGAGCCACTGCTGAGCCTGCTCTCCAGCCTTCCCCCTGAAGCTGTCCCACTGTCCCTTGCATTTACTATTAATTGGCTAAATTGATAAAAAGCAGTGGGTCTGTTCCTACCCCATTTGGGGAAGGGGCTGGGGCTGGAGGCTTGTTCCTTTCAAGGGCAGCACTGAGCAATTCTCACTGAACACCCTCTTATATCCTCCTAGCCCCTGTACCTCCCCTCTTGGTTGCCCAGTGGGCCAAGTTCAAGAGAAAGGCTGGAGAGTGCACTGGGCAATGCTTAGTCAGTGGCTCTAGTTACAGCACTGTGGGCTGGTAAGTAGAAGATGAAGCAAAACCGCTCTGGATGAGAGTGCCTAAACCCTGGGTCTCTAGGTTCCCGGGCAAGTGGCCAAGCCACTAAGCTAAAAGGTAGGAGGGCTGCCTTCTCTAAACATCCACTGGTTGTGGCTTTTTCTGCAATGAAACTTTCAGGACTTCCCCGATGAAGAATGCCTCATAATCTAAAGCTTGTCTACCTTGATCCCAACCATGCAAGAGGTTCAATACAAAGATATCACCCAAAAAATTCCTTGCCCTTCACATAAATCCTGGACTATCATGGCTGCATCACTCCAACACTACCTGGACTTGCACCGAAATTCCGCTGGTTCCGCGGTGATTTTTTTCCACCCTGAAACCTAGGCAGCCAAACTGCAGCCTACTGAGCATGCTCAGTGGGGAAGTGCAGAGTGTAGCTCTGTGGAATCAAAATTGCATATATCCACCAACGTTTTTAGTTGCACGTCTGTGTCAATGCCATTTAGGCACATCAAGGTGGAATACATGCAAGCTTTCCGAGCTGCCGTTGAATTTGTCAATTGTGGGTGTCAAATTTTAGATACTCATCTAAAAATCAATGAGAGCCATGGATAGAGCATATCTGAACATCAAAACCATAAAACAGTTCACATCAAGCACCCTAGATGAGTTAGTGGGCACTCTGGAAATGTGTTAAGCACGTGACAGAAAACGGAAGATGGTTGCAGGCAGGGAAGACAGGAAACAAGCCCTTACCGGTAATGCAGTTGGACTCCATGCTGTAATGGTATCAGTGATGTAGCTCCTGTGCGTGAGCAGCTCGGATGCACTTAAGCTACTTTTGGTCCTTCTAGAGCCTAACTCCGGAGTGCTCCAAGAATTACTAGTGGCGCTGGCCCTTCTCGAGTTCTGCTCAAATGAGTTTATCCTTTCGTTGGTCCCTTCCGTTTGAGAGAGGTCTGACGATGACTTGATTGTATTTGTAATAGTGGAAGTTATTCTCTTTTCCACTTTGGTTGGAGAGTCCTCGAAAGAATGGATGCCCTGCCTTGTCCTCCAGGCACTTCTCACAGTGACGTGCTTTGACTCTGGTGAAAGAGTTTCTAATGACCGGTGACTCTTCCAGCTGACTGTCTCGGCTGGTGGCTCGCTGTTGTTCTTCTCAATGGATTCAGAAGATCTTATCATAATGCTGCTTCTCGAAACGAGCGTTTCAGCTTTGTTTCTCAGAGCCAAGTCCCCCGTTCTGTCCGCCTCACATAATTTCAAAGCGATGTCGCTCTTGCTGAGTGAGATCTCGAAAGGTGTGCTGATGTTATTTGTCACCGATGGCAGCTCGCTTGGAGCAACCCTAATATTGCTAGTAGAAGTATGTCTTTCCTTTGTTGCCTCATTTGTGGTGGCTTTTGGAGCGGCCAGCTCAGAGGGGAAGATGGTGATGCTACTTGTCATTTTATTTGTCACAGTTTTAAAGACAGGTTTCTGTTTTTCAGAGATTGTTTCAGCCCCAGCTCCTCCCATTACTTCTTTCATGTCCTTTTCAATGATTGCAGGCTTAATAACAGCTCTGGATCTCAGGGCTTCTCTAGGGCTGAATGACCTTCTGGATTTTGAACCGAGGCTGGTGGCATCTGAAGGTATTTTGATGGGTTTAGTGGATTCTTCTTCATTTCCAGTACTGTTATCATTTTCAAAGATAGTTGGTCTAAATACTCGTCTGGAGCTCGGAAATTCTCGGGAATTAGGTCTTTTTCTTGGCTCTAGTTCTGACTGGCTGCTAGCTTTCATACTTTTGCCTATCTCCTCATTTGGATAAAGTTTCTCATCGCTTGTTGGTTTAACAGCTTTGGATCTCAAGGAGTCTGATTTCAGACCGATATTTGTGAGATCACTTATTGAGGCTGCGCTCTGGTCCGTTTCTTCTTTGTCCAGAGCTGTGAGATTCTGTATAATGTCTTCCTGGCTTTTGGAGTTGTGCGAGTGCCTCATGAGAACTGAAGGCTTTGCATTTTCAAGTAAAGCGTCTGCAAATTCTTTTTCCTGGGAGCTGATTGTCCTTTTAGATTTCCCTTCCAAGTGCGGCCTGTGAGACAAAGCAGCGGGCACTGCTGCTTCTGCTTTCGAGCTACTGGGTTCATCTGCTGGCAGTTGGGGAGAAAGATGGCATCTACGTGAAAAACCTGTTCCATTGGGTGGTGCATGGTTACTTTTGGTAAAAACCGTCTCCACACAGTGATCAGATGTCTCCAACTGAGTTATTTTAATTTTTTCTGCCAAAAACACAGATGCTTCTCCTTTGTTGGGTTTTTCATTGAGCACATCAGAAGTACTGTGGCAAATATCGCTACCTGTTTGAGACAGTTTTTCAACCTTAGTCTTCAGCCCACTTTCATTCCCAGGTTTAGAAGACATCCTCCAAGCTTTCTGCTCATGCGCAGCAGGGGGGTATCGACTCAAGACAGAGGGCTGCTCTCTTGATTTCTTCCCTTCGCTTTGTGGAACATCTTTCTGCGTGGAGAAGTAGGTAGCAATTGTTGATCTGTCTTGTTGATCCACTCTTTTTGTTTCAGCGACTGCAGTGTCCAATAGAGCAGATTTACTAGATGCCTTTGTTGCTCTCATGCTGATTAAACTGGGACTGGAAACTTGCTTGCTGCTTTGCAAATAATTGTTATTATTGAAAGAGAAGTCCCTGTTCCGTGTCCTCTCACGTCTATGCTGCGGCGAAAGCTCCCGTGACTTGTGTTTTGCAACTGATAGCTCAGCTGGGATACCTCTGCATTTAGATTTGTCGTGTCGGACTCTGCCAGGGAAGCTTGTATCTTCATTTTCCACCTCACCGTTCTCCAGGTCTTTCTGTTTTTTGATTTGCATTTTAATTTCTTCTAATTGGTCAATTAAGAGCTTGTTTTTATTCTGTTCGCTCAGATAACTGTCTTGAAGGTCATTATTTTTGGCTTTCATTTTTTTAAGTTCCTCTTCTAAAGATTCAAAATGTTTAATTTGAGTTTTTAATTTCTCAATTTCTTGGTTCAGGTCCTTCACTTTATTGTCTTCTTGATTTTTATTCTTTTGATTTTCTGATTTATTCCGGGTTTCATTTTCAACATGCTTTCGGTAATCTAAGCTTCCCTTTCTTCTGGCTTCTTTGGAAGCCAATGAAGAAGTTAAGTCATCTTCAATTCTCAGGTCATTTCTATCCAGAAGACTGTTTGATGACCTTTCTAGCAAATTTGATGCATTTCTAGTTTGATCAGCTCTGTTTAGCTTGTTATTTTGTTCAAGCTTTTGCGTTAGTTCTTGAATTATTTTCTCATTCTGCTTTTCTCTTTCATTAAAGTGTTTTCTTTCATTAACAAAGCTCAGGGCTAAAGATTTCAGTTTTTCTAACTCACTTACTAAACTCTGTTCAGTTTTATCTAACCTGTCTTCAGAGGTTTCAAGTTCTTTTACTTTCACCCTAAACATTTCCAGTTCTGTAGAGATTTTTTTGGTCAAGTTCTTTTCTTCATTGAGACTCAAGCACAGCTGAGTACAGTCATTCTTACTCCTGCCAAAAGCTTCCTCTAGTTTTTCCAGCTCTGCCATTCGCTTCTGAAGTCGTTCAATTTCTGATTTAAGCTCACGGGTGAGACTTTCCTCCTCTTCTAGTTTCGCTTTCATCAGCCGACAGAGCTCTTCAGCTTTCTTGATTTCTTCATCCTTGCCTTCAATTTTCAGCACTCTTTTTCTCAGTGCTTCAACATCAGCCAGCATGCTAGAATTGCTGCCTTCTACCTGGATAACTTTGTCCTGGAGATCCAGAATCTCATCCTCAGCTTTCTGGAGATTTTTCGTTGCTTCCTCTAGTTCATCAAGACGACGGCCAAGACTCTGCAACTTGAAGCGTAGATGGCGATTAGAAGTTTCCTTGTAGCCTGTAAATTCAGCCATCTTTACTCTTTGATCTTATTGGATTCAGTTTCTCCCAGTTGGGATCAAGGGAGCGATTTTAGAATTTTACTTTCCTACAGCTCCTTTGATGGAGGCGATCTGAGCCTGAAAAAAGAAATCATAAAGTGAGTACAAGGGCTGCCAAGATTTTGGGGGCTGTTTTTTGCATAATCCTTCCTTGAATTAAACATATTGCCAGTCATTATTGTTAAGGACGTGAGAAAAGATCAACAATCAATTTAATCCAATTGATTTAGTTTGTATACTGTCCCCAGTGCTAGCCCACCACCGATGGGAGAAAAATAGGAAGACCCTCCTAGGCTGAGTGAGACAGGGAATGCATTTGTATCCACTGAATGACCCTCCAAGATTGTTTGAAGGAATGTATGGATGTATCTGCATGTGCATGGACACGTGTAGGCAGGCCCATCCATGTGCAAGTCCCTGTGTGTGGGTGGTCAATTCAACATATGTGCAAGATGCAGATTCCTACGCAAAACTACCCATTAGAAGACATTCTGCTTCAAAGGAATATACAAATCTTAGCAAGGCTCTTGCAAGCTATAAAGCAGTGGCTCCCAACCTTTTTTAGACTCAAGGCACCCCTCAAAAGATGGTAACTCTTAGCTTTCATTCACTTCTTGACTGTAGAAAAATAACAGAGCAATTCTTCTGTGGGCACAACACGTCTGAGTGTTTCTGACACCATGGATTCCTGTTTGAAATTGCAGGACTTATCTTGTGAATCACGTGTAGGTGTTTGCACATTTAGCAGTACTAATATTACGTGGTACCCTTAAAAGCACCCTGGCTGAGAATTACTGGTATAGAGCCAGCAATCATAAACTAGACGCAGAAGTAAGATCCTGAGAGGCAATTCAGGTATCTAAAGCAGAACTTAAGTGACTGTAGGGGGAGAATTCAACTATCATTTGAGCACTTAAACAACATTTTTTCCAACTGTACAAGAGGCTTTTTGGCACTTATACATAATTTGTGATGCTGTTACCCTTTATTACCTGTGCAGGATAGACATGTAAGTGTACATGTGTATTCAGAGCATTCACAGCAGGCCAGGCATGGGCCGAGCAGCTACCCATGCCCCCATGTACAACATGCACAGGCCCCTAATCCTGGCCAGAGAGAACTCCATGATAAAAGGATAATTAGGAAAATTCCTGTGGCTTCCAGGCCGCAGGAATGCACCACAGCCTTGAAGGGCGTCCCAGCTGGGAGCTCATGGCTGGGAGAGCCAGCCCACTGATGGGGACTCCTAGGCCCAGGGGCACACCAGTCACATGTTCAATTGAGGGCACAATGGGAACCAGCCACAAAATTATACGTATTTTGTGTAATAACTTTGTGACTTATTCCCTGTGTTTTTGTGCCATTAACTGCATGAACATGTGGCTGGTTACTACTTAAGACAGGATTAACTGGTTAATCACATCTTAAGTGTAATGTTGCCAGGGGCCCTAGAGACCAGACTAGTCCACTTATTAGAAATCTCAGTGGATTTAAGCATCTAAATGCAATTTTAATCCATCCTGTTCAAATCCCTGAAAATCCATTAATGTGGCTACTTTTGCTACAAACCATAATCTGTCTCTTAAGACTGAGTCATAAAGAAGCAGCGATGGGGAGGAGGAACCATCCACCTACTGTATTTACTGCTGAGCAGGGTGGAATGGTATCATACTTAAGCACCTATGTCCACCTGGATGCCTAATAGGTGAACAGAATCTGGGCCCTAGGGGCACATCCAGATGTGCGTGGACATTTGGTTCCCTGGGGACAAGTAGCAGTGGTGCACATTGTGACGCTGCTACTTGACCCTAGGGAACGCCCATGCCACACGCACTTTGGCACGTGGCAAGTTGCTCTGGGTGGGGATGGGGAGGCTGGGCAAACTTACCTCAGGGCCTCCCAGGGCTGCCACTGCAGCATTTCTGCTGCACAGAGCCTGGCCATGAGCCGCAGCACAGCTCCAGGTGGCCCAGCTCCACTTTTCAGCAGCGTGCGCTGGCTGAGCATCGGTTGCAACCATGTTTTTCCCCCCATGGTTTGTTCTGACCCCTGGATATCCAGGGGTCAAAAAAAATGGAGGGGAAAAAACCTGGCACAGTGCATCCTTGGGCAGTATGCCCTTGCAGCATGGAGAACAGCAGACTGTGTGATATGTTGTGTTGCAAATGTGTTTGCAGCACCACATACCACACAACTACGCTTGTCTGGACACACTATAGGGCTGGATCCAGGTGTGCAGGCATGTGCGGTTTGTGGTGCCACAAACCTCTTTGCAGTGCCATAAAGTGCACACCTGGCATGTCAAAACGTGCCTCATGCTGCATATTTGGAGCACAGGGGCAAAATTTGCTATCAGAAAATCCTGGTAGCAAAAAAAACTGGTGCAGAAAAAAGTGGTGAGGTGCACAGTCCTCTCACGTGCACTGGCAGACAAAGGCTGGGTCCTTCCACTGCTTTAGTTGTCCCCTGACTTCTCCAGCATGGGGGGAGCTGGGAGGAAAGGGGAACCTGCAGTTTCTCTGAAGAGGGGCATTGTGCCCCGCATCAAACTGCACATGCAGGAGCATGCACAGCAAAAAATCCCGCTACAATTTTTGTTGCAGCAAGCACGTCTCTTCACAAGGTGATGTTCCCTAGGTGTCTAAACTTAGGTGTCTGCATGGCTGGAGAAGCCAAGCGACTCACACTTGCCTAAGTCTGTTGTGATCTAGATAACGTGGCACCTAAACACTGACCTGTGAGGTCAACTCTGAGCATGGCAAAGGCACTCTGGCAGCACTGAGTTTTGTACAAAGGCATAGCCATGGCTGCTTTTATATGAGAGCAGTGGAAGTGCTTGCTCTTTGTGTGATCAACAGCCCAGTGGTAAGACCTCTCAGGGAAAATGGAAGTTGGGTTCCAAGCTCTCTTCAGCTATAGGGGATTCAAACCCACATCTCCACTGCACAGGAGCATGCTATGACCACAGGCGATAGGGCAGTCTGAAGGGGCACCCTCCTTTAGAGGATGCTGAATCACAGGGCAGCCTCCATAGCCTAGTAGTTCTGGCACTCTTCTGAGACTGCCTAATTGCACAAAGAGTTGTGGAAGCTGCAACCAAAACACAGATCTTCCCTTTTCACCTGGTGCCCTAATCACCAGGCTTCTTGCCTGTTTTCTGACCCCATGACTTTTGCATTTGCAATTGTCTAATAGCCTGGCTGTTTCAAAGGTCAGCAGATGACACATCCCCCACTCCAGATTATCCTACAGTTCAGTGGTTTGGATAGCCTTCGGAGAAGTAGGAGATGCAGCCTGGATTGTCTCAGGCTAAGGACAGCCTAGAATTTAGGTCTCCCAAATCCTGGGTGAATGCTCTAACCACTAGCCTATTATAAAGCACAGGTACTACTACTGCCTATTAGATACCTATCTGCAGAGGAGCACTTGGCATCCTGGATCCCAAGTAAATGAGGCATAAAAATATATGGCCCTAAGTTAGGGACTTGAGCTCCAAAGAGGATGATAGCGTGATGCACCCCAGTTCCTACTGGTTATCCATGTGTTGCTCCCTGCTCAGTTTGGGATTCATGAAATCATCCTATGGAGACAGAATTAATTGTAGAGGCAGCCTTGGGCCCAGTCCAGTTTCTTTGAATCACCCTCCTTTTTAGGGTGCTTAATTTTTAGCTATTGTGACCCTTGAGTGCCTCTTCTAGATCTCACCCAAAGCACATGAAGAGAAGAACAGTGCAACCAATGTGATACAGGAGAAACTACAATGGGACTTCTTAAACCAGCATTCAAAATTCAGGGCAGACATTTCTTCAGTTTATCAGGAATCCTACAATTCATTATGAAAATGCAATGCTTGAGTAGCATGCCTGGCCCTTGGAGAAAGACAAGGTGCTAGAGATGGCAATGCTTTGCAAAGCATCCTTTTGTAGATGAGGGGCTGACAAAGAGAGGTTACCCTCAAAGGCAGGATGCAGCCCTATGTAGATAGGTCTATGAATGCCTGTGTAGGTAGGCATCTCTCTGCTGTCTTGAGGGGTAAACCCTAAATGGAATGAAAGCCCTATCCTGGGCAATGCATTGCAAAGCATCGTATATGTCTCTGGCCAGCAAATATCCTTTGACAACACCTACATAGTCTGCAGTGATAAACTCTGCCCCCTAAGCCAGAAGCATAACAGGGCAGTTCTGTGCCCAGGGCAGCAGCAGTGCACAGAGCAGCAGTGCCTCCTGGCTGGCATTTCTCCACTCCCCCTGCTTAGTTACACTGCTGTTCTGAGCACTCAATGCCTTTGCATACAGTGTACGGCAAATCAGGAGGTCCTGAATCCCACCTAAACCTGTCAAATAGTATCTGTGTGAATTGAAATCCTTACCAAATCCACCATGTAAATGGGAAGGAAGATAGACCCAAGGTGAAAAAGAGGACAGTTTCTTATAGCCCATGTGAGTGGCTTGACGTGCCACAGCTGTACCTTGGGAAGACCTTCCTGGTTAGGATTTTCTAAATTTTCAACGGCCAGGAAATAGGAAAACTAAACATCCCAAGATGTGCCCTCATTCACACTGTAACCGAATGATCTGCAAAACTGCTGGCTGGCATGAGGGGCGTCTTGCCATCTACTGGGAACAGGAAACAAATGCAGAACAAGTCAGCCTGGAGCCATGGCATCCGTGATCCCCCTTCCTTCCTTTTCATATCAGTAGAAAGACTCAAAATCTTCCCCCTGGAGTACTAGAGGAGGATGTTTGAAAGCAGAAGGCAAACTCCCACCCTTCAAATGGAGCCTACATAATATGGGCAGTCTCTCTAAAACAGAGGTGTCAAACATACAGTCCACAAGCTGAATCCAGACAGAGCCCCGCCATCCTTCCCCCAGTGCTGCTCCTGGGTCTGATCACAGCCACACAGGGCATGACACAGGGTCAATCCGTGGTCCAGATCAGGCCCACAGACTCCCTCTGGGTCTCCTTTCCTCCTCTCCCTCTCCTAGCACACCTAGTCCAGTGCCTGCTCTAGTTGGTCTGGGACCCACACTGCATGCATCACAGATGCTGGACTGGCAGAAGTAGGTGCTGCATGCGGTGCCACCCTGGAGCTGCCAAGGCTGCTGCCACGGCCAGACGGTGCTATATGCAGTGCCTGTTCCGGCCTCACTGGGATCCGTGCCTCACACAGCATGGGTCCCACACCAGTTGGAGCAGCTGCCATATCAGGTATACTTGGGAATGGAGGGGTGCCTGTGGGCTCAATCAGCCCACGGCCTGGTCCCATGCCACTCATTCAGCCCACAGGGCTGGATGAATTTAACACCCATGCTCTAAAGGTGACTTTTGTCAGACCTGGAAAGCCTGGATGCAGCCTCCTGGGAACCTAACGCCAGCTTATTCTCTAACTTGAATTGTTTTTTTTTACCTTCTTAGTAAAAAGAGAGATGCCAGCTCCTCTGCTGCAAAACTCACAGAGGCTGAAAGCCCAGGAGAGGGGCACTCAACCGCTTGCTCTCATCTCTGGTACTTTCAGTAAAAACCACTCTTTAAATGGACAGTCAAGCTCTAGAGACCCCTGCTCCCCTCCAAAGTGTGTGCACTTCTGTGACCCTGCAAGCGGGTTGGGCATGAAAGAAAAGGGTTGCCTGGTCTGAGAGACCAGAAGTTGCTTGTGTGTGCAGCGTGCGACACGGATATTGTAACGCAACATCCAGGTGGCCAGTGGGCCTTTGTACGTGTGCACAGCTGCATTTTTTGTAACGGGTTGAGGTTTTCTTTGTGGAGTGATACTCAGAGTGTAGATATATATAACCTCATATATATATATTTTTTTTTTACAAAAAAAAAAAAAAAAGAATTCTGTGGAATTCTTTTAAGTGCCAGTGCTTCTTTTTTTAGTTTTGAAAGCAACTGCAGGCCCAGCCAGGCAGCTCAGACGCAGATGCCAAGCAGTGAATATGGGAAATGTGTAAGTGCTTCCTCTGTCGGCAGGAGAGCAGCAGGAAGAATGCTTCATACCAGCCCTTTCCACGCAACGAGTGAGACAGGGGTGCCGTTCAAAGGACCTGGAAGCCCCCTCCTCCTGTTGCATCAGCCCCTCTGTACTGTGGGCCTCATGGCAGCCTCCAGCTAAACAAACGGGAGAAGTGTAAAGGGGCTAAGACAAAAAGCGTGGGCGGGGGGGGCACGTCAGCTCCTTCCACCCAGCCTGGCTGTGCTGCAGCGGAGGGGCCTGGCCTGCAGAATTCCTGCTGGAGCTCCCTGCAGAGGAAGCACTTACGAGTTTCCTATTTCAGGGAGCCAAGAAGGGAAGAGCAGGATGTGGGGAGGAGACAGTGTTGCTAGAGGAGACTGCAGTGCCCTGACACGAAGACTTTGATTGGAGTTGACTCATTTCCTGTAGGGCAGAGGGGAGCTCAGTGCAAACACAGCCACCTGCGGAGTGCTCCCAGGCTTGTGAGAGCCTCCTTGGGAAGGGGCCTTTCCCAGGGTGGGGCTTCCACAGTAGGTTTCTGCTGCTGCACACACATGCGCCGAGAGACTGAAAGGAACAGTAGGAAACAAGATAATGGACCAGACTTGAAGTCATCTTATGACACACAGGAGTCTCTGCCCAAGCCAGACACCTTCAGTTCAGGCCCAGTCCTGTGTCGCTGTGCGTGTGACCTACCGATCGCTGCAGCTGGAATTCACACTGTGTCACCCTGACTATTGCCCGAGAAAGCTGATCATGCAGCTCAGCAAGAGTGACTGGGGCCTAGGCCAGGAGCAGGAGAGAAACCATGCTGCACCAAGCAGGTGCTGGAGCCGGTCCGGGTGATCAGCTGCACAGGATGCACTGTGCTTGCCTGGCACAGGGTCACTCGCACACTGGCTCTTTGGGATGGGATGCTACTCAGCTCAGGCTGCTTATCATGGGAGAGGCCTCTTGCATTTCTGGCTGCAGATTCACAATTTCTGGTGCAGACAGTGTGGCCTTTCAGGCAGTTCTACATCAGTCAGGGTCAGCTTTGCAGCCTGCCTGTCTTTCTGTTCGAAAAAGTGTGGGATGCACGGGGCCATTGCTACTGGTGCAGCCAATGCACCTCCTGGAAGAGCAAACTTCTCCCTTCCGCCTGCTTTCCGAAAGGCTAAAGCAAGGGGAGGCTGGAAGGCTGCTCTTACCCTCTCTGCTCTCCCTCCATACCCTTCACATAGCCCTGCAGCATTAGGTTAAATCTAGCTTTAAATAGGAGCCCACACCAGATGTGCTCCTTTACCTGAGACATAACAGAACTGACTCTTAATAGGACCATGATATTGGCCCTGGAAGCCAAAAACCACATGTTCAGCCATGTGAGCAATGGAGCCAGAGAGATCAGTAGCACAAGGCATGGGGCTGTAGAAAGACGATGGTAGATGGCTCAGTCAAACACTCCTTTCTAAAACACATGGCTGGGGCCATAGCGCCGAGCAGCAAGGCAGGCTTGACTGTGTCTCCATCAAATTCCCCCTTGAGGAAGCGGTGAGTAGAGCATGGAAAAGTGAGGGATACGGAAACACACCTCTGGGGAAGGGAACTGCTCTGGCTGAGGATATCAAACAGAGGCAGTCCTCAACTTAACGTTTCAAGTTACGTTTTGCACTTACAACATTTATAAATTGACACCCTGTTTCAACTTTCTGACGCCAGTTTTGACTTTACAACACTTGATCCAACACTACATCACACCAGCAAACAACTTCGCTGCATCGCCCATCTCCCTGGAGAACATCTGTCTAAACTTCCTTGGACACTTTCTTTAAGAAAGCGGACAAAACTCCAGAAAAACCTAGAGCCAAGACTCCTGAGGAGACTCCAGCCAGGAGCCCTTCAAAAAGTCCAGCAAAGTCACCTCAAAGAAGTCCTTCCAAATCAATACGATTTCTATTTACAATGTAGCTATAATACTCATCTATAATTAATCAAGTACGAAATTCTGGGGTATTTTTGGTGAAAATAGCATATCAGACCTTGGTTCAGGAACCAATCCCCCATTTATAACACTGTTTCTTATGAGAAAATAGGTCCTGAGTGATAACGTTTCGACTTAAGATGTGGTTTTCAGGAACCTGTTGTGTCGTAAGTCCGAGGACTGCCTGTACCACTTATTTTCTTCTCTGGACCTTCTTTCCAAATGATTTCCGCAAGCCCAGTCTGAATTAAGTGCGTTTCAAAAACTTGTAGCTCATATCAGCCACTTCAGCAGAAGGGACAAATCTGGGGAGGTCTAAAATGATACCCAGTTCTGCATCCCCAAGGGCTCTTGGACCCAGCTCCCACATAGTCAAGGGAACAAAACTGTCGCGCTAACTCCCACTCCGGGCTCTCCAGCACCATTCCCTTCAGTCATGGAAATCAAGGGCTGAGTGGAGTCTCAGAAAAGATACCAGGGATGAAACACTACAATCACTGGTTGTGAAAGCAAGGGAGAGCCCGGGATTCTTCCGAGATCCTGTAATGAATGCAGCAGCAACAGCCCCTCCGACAGAGAATCTAGGAACAAACAGGAACGAGTGCGACTCCATGGAGGAGGTCATCTTCTGCCAAGACAAAAGAGTAATCTCCAGAACGGGTGCTCTTCCCAAGAAACCTCCTAAAGTCTGGAGAAGCGGGGCTATATAGGAGGAAGCAGATTAGCTGTCTTTGCATCCTGCTTCCTCTCCCCCTGCTCCGCACCATGTAGGTCTCCTCATTCTACTGCTCCCAAGCCCCTTGACTGGCCAAAACCTTCCACAGCATGTAGCTGGGGATACTTGCAGCTCTGATATCCTTCATCACCTTGCCCAGGGCTTACGCACACCTAGGGGAGGCAGTGGCAAAGGCTGCGTTTGCTCAAGATCAGTACTCTTGTCCCATGGCACTCTCAGCTTGAATACACTGGCCACTCCTGACACCCATCCCACAGACACAGAGATATTATGCCACACACTGCTCAACACAACTGATGAGCAATGCTGGACACCCACCCACACCAGCTGTCAACACACAACTCCAGGATGCCTCCACAGGCACGTCCTGACCTACTCGGAGCTGCTCTATCCAGGTTGCACAGTGACCGTGGCATCCAGAGTATCCCAGGAGGGCTGGCATTACAGCACTGTCGTCTGATGGACTGACCTCCTTCTAGTCTCTTTTCTCAAACAGCCTAATTGACAGGCGGCTTTGACTTCCTCTTTCCCAAAGGCGGAGGTCCTGCATGTGGTCAGTAGTGGCAACTTGCTTCCTGTAGCACTGCCAAGGTTAGATACTTTGGGCTTCCAAAGCCTGTTACCCCAAAACGACCCCCAAAGCACTAGCCTCAACACATTTTCCCAGGGTCTGAGTCTCTGTCCTTGCACACACTATCCCTACAGAGGTGAAGCATGTTTCCTGCAAAACTCTGTGGCATATTCTAGCTACGCAGTAACTGTTCAGTTTGTTCTGAGAAACCAGATTAAGATTACTTATAAAATCTCAATGGGATAGATGAGGGATCACACTGGAGGCAATGACAGCATCTGTAAAGATCACCAAAAAAGAGGGTTGTATAGGATCATTTGATCCAACCCCCTGCACAAATTCAGGGATGCCACTCAAATCCTTCCTGAGCAAAGCTCACCCAACCTCTTCTTGAAATCTCCAGTGAAGATTCCACAATTTCTCTCTTTTCTTTCACCACTTTACTAGTAAAAAAAAGAGTTCTCTTGATATCTACTCTAAACCTACTTTGCTGTAACTTAAAGCCATTACTTCACTTTGTAGCCATGGAAGCAACAGAAGCTGTTCTCCCTTTTCTTTATGGTAGCCCTTCAGATAGGCAAAGACCATTCCCCCCTTATCTTCTCCGAGTGAGGTGTGCCTAGTTCCCTCAGCTCTGTATGGCTCAGCACCCAATTCCAGACTGTCCCTAGAATCTGCACATCCTTCTTAAAATCTACCCAATACTCCAGATGAGGTGTAACCAACACCAAGCGGAGCAGCATGATCCCTTCCTGTATTTTATACCCAACATATCCCGGCCTGAATTAGGACTGTCATGATTCAGCTGACTTCCCAAGGACTGTGAGAGGTTCAGATGAGACTAAGGACTTTAGCTGGGATGCTGAAGAGCTGTATTTGGTTCGTGAAACCACCGACTTAACTGCAATATTCTGCTGTATGACCAGCACAGGCCATAAGGTCTGCAGGAGCTTTGGGGACTTCTTTTGTCAACTCGCTGTGGTCCACGTGTGCAGGGAATCCGGCAAAAAGTTTTAAACAGCTCTCAAGTACCATTCACTAGACCTGTGTACAGTAGCTAGTATTTGCTTTGGGTTTGGTCAGTTCGGGGGACAGTGATTCAATTCGGCTATTCGAATCACTGTCCCAAATCGATTTGGCTGAACCTCCGAAACAGCTGGGCCCATCCTCTGCCTGCTCTCCCAGCCCGGCAATGGCTGCCTTGCCGGCCCCAGCTCCTGGCTCCTGGGGGAAAAAAAAGAGCCCCGACTCAGCGGGTGCTGCTGGGCAGGGAGGGCAATCCCCACTGTCCCATGCTGCATGGGGGGGCTGTTCCACGAGCCCCCTGACCCCCCCCACTATCCCAACCTCCCCCTCCCCCCTATGGCTGCCCTGCCCACCCCAGCTCTGACCCCATAAGGAAAAAAATGGGGTCCTGCTGGTGGGGGGTGATCCCTACTGCCCCACACCACATGGGAGGCTCTACACAAGCCCCCCAAAGCCCCCAAGGCTGCCCCAGGAGTGGTGAGTCCAGGGTTTTTCTCAGTATTTATTTTCTTAAAGGGCCAGAGCTGGGGCGGGCAGGACAGCCATGGAGGGGACGGGGGAAAGAGGGGAGTGTCAGGGGGCTCAAGGCAGAGCCCCCCATGCAGAGCGGGGCAGTGGGGGCAGCAGGGATTGCCCCCCACCCAGCAGCACCTAGTGAGTGGGGGCTTTTTTTTAAAGCACTGGGAGCTGGGGCAGGTGGGGCAGCTGTGGTGGAGCTGGGGGAGTGGAAGGGATGGGGGGGCCCTACTTACCAGCATGGAGTTCGGCTCCAGCTCCCTTCTGCAGCCACCGGGGACTGCCCAAATCATCGAAGCTCTCCAAATCTTTTCTGAAGATTCGGAGAGCTTCGAATTGTTTCGGACCTTTTTACTGGTCCCCTGATTCGATTCAGGTTCAGAGATTCAGCCACCGGATCGGGTTGAATCTCCTCCGAATCCAATTACCACCTGAAGCTTCACCAGCCCTACCATTCACACTAAAAGTTTTCTCAATTTTGCTCATAATTATTTACAGCTCTTGAAACTGGTCCTTTTAAAGCATCAAGTATACAGATTTCCCTCACAACCATGGGGGTTAGGTTCCTCAAAGTTCCCACAGTTGGCAAAACCAGCAAGGCTGGGGGGGCTGGGGGGGAATGAGAGGCACAAGCAGGGTCAGGAGGGCCGTGGGGGGTATTTGCTGACTGTACACCCCCACCCTGCTCTGAAGTGTGCATGCTCAAAACCATGGTTGGCAAAACCATGGTTGGCGAGGAAAACCTGTATATGCTTCAAACTGTGATTCTCTCCTGTTCGCATATGCAAAATAAAAAAGAAGTCATGGTTAGATACACCTAGGCACACAATGTTTAAATTGGAAATCTGATCATCTTTACGCAGCCAAATGCAATCTAATCTAGAATTGCTCCGTGTTGAATGCAATACTTTCTGTATTAGAAAATTGTCATTTTGAAATTTAGAAGCTTCTGGGATGTTTTGCTACCAGAAGCATGAGATCTCTGGCATATATCCCCAGACTGAAATCCCCCAGGATACCAAATCTCTTTCTCCGCATCCCAGGTGCTTAAGGGGTGACAGGTCCTCATTTCTGAACTGGTACAGACCCCAACGACTACTTGCTGTTCCTAGTTACAGGAGTTCCCCCTGCATGTTTAAACAGACACAGCTCGGGCACATCCTGAGGCCTCTCCAGCATCCAAGACAGGAACAATGCAAACGGTCACATATTTCCATATTCCCATTATGTCTCAGAAGCACATTTTATACTTTCCCCACTTGGTTTATCTTCTTTTCTCATGCATGGATATCTGGTCTGGAAAAGTGCTAGTGCTAGTGGAAGTGTGAGACCTCAGTAATGATGACATCGCCTTTTACTGCACCTTTCATCATAAAAAGGAAAGGGCCTTTTTCATTCATTAAGCCTCAGAGTGCTCAAAACCTTGACGTGGAGGAGAATTACTAGCCACTACGGGGCAAAGCATTTGGTCGTTCAATTCCCCTTCCTCTCTTTCAGGATGTTTTTAGTGATTTTAAGGTCTCAGAAGAACAGCACTGACCATGTGTATGCGGCACAGCACGAGTCTCTTGATCAGGAAACCATGAGGAGGCAAGTAGTTAAAACATCATCAAACTTGCTATTGCAAAGTCAGGCTGGACTCAAACCTTAAGAAAAAAACCAAACACCCTACCAACTAGTAAAAGGGGTTTAATTCAACAGTAAGATAGCACATGTAAATGAGGAAATGTGAAACCTTAACCGACTACTCTCCTTTGCCCTACTGTGCAATGCTCCAATTTTGCAACATCACACCCTTTCCTATTTCTCCTGTAGCATCAGTTTATGAACATCTGTGCTCATGTGTTCCATGGCTGTCCTTTACTAAATATGCTGCAAAGGGAAAAAGTTAACATGTGGCATTCAAACCTAGCAGTGCCTGACTTCTGCCTGTTCTACAGTTCACCTGGAACATTAATAGGAGGTTTTCACTTGATTTCTTAGGAGGTCGGCATTGTTCATGTTTTTCCATGGTGAAGTCTGAGTGATATCCAACAATGCCAGAATCATCTTCACCATGCAGGGGCAGAGGAACTGCTAGCCTGGCTCGCAGAAGGGGTCCAGCTACCCCAGCCTTGTTCCTGATGGTGACCAGCACCAGAATAAGGAGCATGGATCCTTTAGTGCAGGGGTAAGCAACATGTCCTGGCAGTGGGCCAGAAGGACCCACCTAAGATCACGGGTGGGCAGGACTGTACTAGGACCCACCTGCAGCTGGCGCTTCTCCCCATAGCATCCCAGGGAGAGTGCTCGCAACCAAAGCCCCAAGTCACCAAGCGGGTGGGCTGTATGCAATGGCTCTGCAGGCCATAGCTTGCCCATGTCTGCTTCAGAAACTATTAGAGAATGACCTGACCACAAAGCAAGGCTCTGCTTAAATCTCTGTGGTTTGTTAGTGGCTGGTTTCTGCTCTGAAGCAGTGTTTCATAACCTTTCTAAAGATGGTCTGGGACTTTCCAAGTCTTTCTGTGGATGCTCTCATTAGCCACATTCTTGTGGACAAGGCAAACAATGAAAGCAAGTGCACCCAGCACCCAAAGCAAACACAGCAAGAATTCTTTTTCTCTCTGGTTTCACTCTGAACAGTGACCCTACAATAGAAAGCTAAGGATTTTTGGAGAGAAGGGATTTTGAAAGAGATGGTACTTCTTACAGCAGGTGCCCAGACACTTCACAATAGTTGAGGAACCAGCAGTAAGAAAACAGAAGCAAGCGAGCAAGCAAATTTGACATTTATTTTTATTTAACTTGGGCCTCCTGAAAGCTTTCTCCCCAGCACCTGTGGCCAGGCCCCGCTGCTGGGATACTCATTAACAAACTTAATTTTAAAACCTTATGGAAGAGACACATCCAAATGATAGGATCTGCTGGGGCTGGTCCCTTATCAGAAACTCAGAATCAGTTTAAAAAATATACAGTTCACAGTGGAGAGAGGTAAGTAGATTCGGTGGGGACACGTCTGTTTAATCTGAATAAAAAGGGGTGACATTTTGGCCCCACAGCAGTCACGGGAGATACTGTCACTGACTTCAGCAGGGTCAGGATTTTCTCCCGGGGGTTTTAGGGATGTACCAGTTACAAAGGGCTCCTGCATACCTTCACAGGCAAAATGCGACAGTTCAGAACAAGCCAAATAACCTGAAAAGGATTTGGACGCTGACAAAAAGTGCGGGGCTCCGGACACAAGAGCAAATGAGACAAGAGCTGAAAATAACCACAGCGACCACCGCATTGAAGGAGAACAAAGCAAAGACACCGCAGAGCCGGGGGCTGATGTGAGAGCATGCAGCAGGCTTTGCAGATACAGAAGTGACTTTGGTACGTCACTGGCTCACTCTGGTTCTGAGCGGTATCTACAAGGCAACGCTTTGAATCCTTGGTCATGGCATTATAGGGAACCTTTCACAAAACTATGTTGGGGGAGGGCAGGGAAGGGGGACTGGCAGAGCCAACCTGATGACAAAGAGAGCAGAAAGCAATGCCCAGAAGGCAAGATTTAGCTGGTCCTCAGAATCAGGGAAACAAAACTGCTACTCTGCCATGCCCTGCACAGAAGCTGCTGTGTACAAAAACCAACATCCGCAGAAGTCACTGTCTGGCCCCCGCTCTCCCCTGTGTGCAAAGATGGCTTACTGATATCAGGGCAGAGTATTAGGCCATGACGTCCATTCCTTCGTCTCCAGCAGTGACCAATGCATGATGCTATTCCTCAGCTGCTGAGCAATGCTGTGATGGGGGCAGGATATTTATCTCCTGAGCTGTGCAGCCAACACTAGAGCAGGATACCTTATTTTGGTATATTTGTGATCATACTGTAGACTCTTCCTTTATGGATCTCTCTGGCCCACACAGCTGTGACCTCTGGCAGGCGGTTCTGCAACCTCTGCACACTGAATAAAATCTGCTTTTTTTTTAATACGTTCTAAATCTGCTCCACATTTGCATATAGTGACACTTGTATGTATGTTAAAGGACTGCAGGAATACAATATTAGCTTACATTGCAAATGAATCCTAGCTTTTCAAATCGCAGAGTGAGAATGCGACCTGACAACCCTACGCTGCTGTAGCACCATCTTAGATGCCATCTCTGGACCATTTCAAGTTTAGTGTTTTTTGGTTGGGTTTTGGGGTTTTTTAACGTGAGATTTTCAAAACTGAACCAAACCCAAAAATAAAGCCACCCTTCTCCTTTAAAATGTCCTGTATTGTTCTGTGTAACCCTTCTCAACACCCCACAACCCACAAGCTGACTTCATCGTGACACTTGCTTTCACCATGCCCTGAGTAGGAATTTTCCTACTCCAAAAGCATTAAAACTGTTTGCATCTGCCCATATCACTATGCAGCAGCCACCAGCAGCCACCCCCACAGATATCTCAGCCTGTGATAAGAGCAGTTCTAACAGGAATTGCCTTTGTGGCATTTTCATTAACATCAAGGGCAGCTGTATTTGCTCTAACTAGTCCCTCTTCACCTTTCTCCCCTCTCTCTTTCCATCATCCCAGGCTCGCTTCTCTCCATTTTCCAGATACTCCTCTTATCTCCAAAAGTCCCTGCTATGGTGAGAGCTCTCCCATTCCTGACCCACCGTCCACATTACCACGTCATCCTCCCATTCATGCTCTTCCTCTTGGCCTCTACCCCTGCTGACGTGCTCGGGCACATCTCCCCTCGTCTCACTCCCATCCTGGATGTTGTGACAGTGACACCAGGTTCCTGTTCCTCTCGATGCTTTTAGCTTTTTCACTCCCTTTCCCCCACTCTTTCACACTTCCAGCGTTCATTTCCACCCAAAGCACTGGACTTTGTGCTGCCTCCTGGGCCAAGCTGAAGTCCACCATGCTAGGCAGCTGACAAGCATCACACACAACCATCTCAGTGCCACACATGGACCAGAGTATCCAACCACATAATACAAAGGGAACTGCTGGGGCATGAGGCAAGGAAGTGCAATGGCCTAGCTTTGACTCTACAATGTATCTGGGGGCTCAGCTACCATCCAGCAGCACCTACAGATCTACAAAGGATACAACTGTTAGCGTTACTCAGGCACTCACAGCTTTGCTCAAGATGCAGCATGTTCAAAATCAGAAGATGTTTAATTTGAACCCTCAAGTTCCTTGGGTCTCCTGGCACCCCTTGGTGTACGGACACAGAGCAGCCAAATGTGGATGCAACTTGGGTGATGTGTATTTCCAGGGCTCCCCCTGCAACATGACATTTCCTCACTTGTCCTGGAACAGTTGTTATAGGAACGCCTCACCAATATCTCTGCAGAAGGTTTTCCAGCATGTCCATTTAGCTCTTGTGACTAAAGCCTTTTCTTTGCCTTTCCTGACTCCTCAAAATGGCCTTATCCAACTTAGAGTTGCCCAAGATGCTGAATGTAACCTCAGAGAAAATGGGAACTCCTCACCATAAATTATCCCAGCAACCAAGTCATGGGCCCACTGCAGGCCAGGTGCTCTGTTCTCCTGATTTCAGACTGTGGGAGACCTGGAACAAGGGACTGTAAGTGGTGAAAAGCACATTTCACCTCTTTTCAGCTTATTTTATGCAAATAGGAGAGACCATAGGGCATCTTTACACATGCTCCGGGTGTGGGACTGGGGGGGGGGCACTTTAAAGCTCCAAGAATGGAGACGGGGGTGCTTTAACTAAGCTTCTTTGATGAGCTTCAATTAAAGCGTCCCCATTGCCATTCGGAATCGCAAGGACACTAAATACATGAGGCACAGAAGCTGCTGGAGCGTGCCAATTAGCACGATTAATCGAGTCTGCTCCGATGCAGTGTAATTACAGTTTATCAGGGCAACATCCCAGCAGTGCACATCTACAGACACCCATAGTTACTGGCTCCATAACAGGTTACTGTGGCTGCTGGAGTTACTTAACTATTCTCTGCCTTGGAAAAAAAACACAAGGCAAGCAGGTAGCTGGGCTACTGCCCTAACACCAGGTGAGTACCTGCAGCATCACAGCGCAGAAATCCAGCATGGACACAATCAGCAAATCCATGGCAAAGCCCAAAGGCTGGGACACATCAAAACTTTGCAGAAGGAAATCCACTGAACTCAGAAGCAGCTGCACAGAAAACCACAATGCATGTCTGTATTGTTACCTGGAAGCCAAAGCAGAGGTTTGCCAGAATGGGCCCATGCCAGGGGAAGGAGCAGGCAGCCAGCCCTGGAAACCACTGCCATAAGAATTGCAGCTTCTTGTTCAGTCTCCTTAGCACAGACCCCTGGGGGCCCTCATCACCCCACCCCTCAATTCCAGCCACTGTCACTGTTCAGAGCGATGGCAGAATCATGAGAAAGGTGCTTGCGGCTGACACCTTGTGCACAACCGAGGCTCGGGGGTGAGAATTTCTGCCTGTAGTTGTTAGTTTTGCTTTTCTGGGTGTAGCAGGCTGGTTTCCCCCAAAGTTAATAAAATTCATTTTGGAATACAACTGAATTTTTGTTAGTTCTCTTAAATAAAGCAGGGCTCTAAAGCTTGCTGTTACTACTAAAGTAACTCTGAAAGTCATAACACCACACAGCAATTCAGCTGTATCTTGCTCTGAATGCCCAAGCTCTGGCAGACACTCCACCTCCTGAAATGTGCCAAGACCCTCGACCTCCTGTGTTTGAACACCTACCTACAATTATTCAAGGAAGTTACTCTCTTTTTGTTGTCAATGGCTATGTTGATGTCCTGAGACATCCGAAGGTACAGTCTACCAGCAGGATTTCTCACTCTCCAGTATACTAGGAGACTAATATGAGAACTCATCTTGGCTCTCCACTTCAGTAAACTGGAATTTATCATGATTCACACTGAAAGCAGACTTGCCCCGGAGGCATTGGACATCCCTTAGATGTGGATATTCTAGTTTCTATAATTAGGACATGCTGAAGATGGAAGAAGTGATGCAAGGCACAGCATCCACATGTGAGCCTATCGGGATGAGTATCTATAAGCACTGCCACGCTGTGATTTCAGGGAGTGTCAAAAAACCCCATCATGGTACTACTAAAACAGTGGTTCCCAACCTTTTTTGCTATAACCCACTGCCAGGAGTGGAGTGCGGTGGGGCGGGGGAGCTCCCGGCACGCGGCGCGGCTCGTCTTTTGTGCGCAGCACCGGCACTGCCCCCACAACCCTCATTCAGGTCATGACCCAAGGTTGGGAACCACTGTATTAAAACTACCTTACCTCTGCCCTACTGTGACACCAAGTGGAGAAAAATGAATGCCTTTAAAGATCAGCTTAATCTTGCCCAAGATTGTGCCTTCGTCTTCATTGCCTGGTGACTGTATATATCATCAGAGCGACAGCTGTTTGGGGGCCTTAACTGTGCAGTTAATTTAAGATCTGTATTTCTTTTAAAGTGTAACCTGAATTTCCTGGGTTTGTGCTTGCTGTTGGAATAATTACACCACCCTAATACTACCTAGTTTTAGGAGAAGGGTAAGCAGGCCCAGCCGGCTGGAGGAATTCTCCAACGAGGCTGCTAACAAATTGAAAACAAATTGAAAAATACCCCCAGTGCTGGCTGGTAAATGGAAATGCAGCTGCCTTTTGAGGTGCTGCTGTTAATTGCTGAAAAAGAAAAGACCGGGGAAGGCTGCTCCAAGGGGAAATCCCTAACACCGAGTGCTGATTCAGAGACTTCAAGGCTAGGAGAGATCATTATGGTCATCTAGTATAGCCTAGAGCAGAGGTTCCCAAACTTTTTCTTATTGCATACTCCTACCAGCACACCTTTTATATTTTAAAGCCTTAAATACTAATTATTATGATGAAAATTAAATCCACCATTAAACAAATTCTTCTGCATGCCTCCCAGAGATAGCCTGCATACCCCCCAGGGGTACATGTACCACAGTTTGGAAATCCCTGGCCTAGAGGACAGGCCAGCGAACCTCACCCAGTGAATCCTGCATCAACTCCGTAACTACAGCATCGCCATTAGATAGACATGCAGTCATGATTTAAAGTCTCCAAATGATAACGTATCCATGCTATCTCTAGTAAATGGTTAATCACTCACACAAGGAAGAAAATCTGCATCCTGTTTCTAGTACAATTTTGCCTGGCTTTAGCTTCCACCCACTGGATCTTTGCTTATGACCCTAAAGCAGTGGTTCTCATCCCTTTGAGACTCAAGGCACCCCTTGCCATAATTTTTCTGAATGCAACAGCACCCCATTTCAAAACAGACCATATTTATTACAATGCATGAAAAATAACGAGGCTGGAAACACATCTTAGATAATTTTTCACTAAAAGCAACACACTCAGGTTTGGAATAATGCTCATTTCTGTGCCAAGTAAAACCCACAGCTAGACAGCTTTTGTTGTACTGTCTCAGTTTACCTACATTCAGTCTCACTTTAAACACCCAGGCGTGCTTCAGAGTCATCCGTGGAATGGCTGCCAAGGGCTGTGCTCCCTTTTCAGGAACAAGCAGAAGGTGCAGTCTGCTGCTCAGCCAAAAGCTGCTGCGAATTCAGCAGTGCCTGTCACTGAGTCAAGTCGAGCTTTCGGCTAAGCAGGAAAGGGAGGGAAATGAATGCTGACAAGTAGATTCTGTACCTGCTCAAAGCAGCCAGAGTACAGCCATGATTGGAAAAATCTTTTCATTCCCCTTTCCAAAAAAAAAAAAAAAAAGGAAGGTACCTATGTTATTTTCCTGCATACCACATGCCCACAAATATGGTAATTAAAAAATCTAAGTCTTATTAATCACAACACAATACAAAGAGCGTGTAGTGTAGAGAGAGGGTATGAACAAGTTTGGCCTTCCTCTTTTCAAAAAAAAAAAAAAAAAAGGAAGGTACCTATGTTATTTTCCTGCATACCACATGCCCACAAATATGGTAATTAAAAAATCTAAGTCTTATTAATCACAACACAATACAAAGACAATTCACGTAAGTGGAGGCTCGGTACTAATATAAACCAGCGGCAGGACATGGTACTTTGAGAAGAGCCGAGCTTAGCCAACCAGTCCTCAGTGGGTTGTCTGAAGATGTCAAAGCAACTCACTGGTGCTACTGCCTTCACTCACCAAAGTGGGAAATGCCTCCTCTTAGCTTTCACTCATTTTTTTAATTATGGAAAAAAACCTAGAGCAATTCTGTTGCAAAGAACTCAGGAAGCCCACAGCAGACCAGAATATTTTTGACCCTCTGAATTCCTATTTAAAATCTCTGGGTTTATCTTGTTAATCATGTGTAGGTGCTATGTAACAGTGCTAAAATTGCATGGCATCCCATGTACCCTTTAAAGGATCTCACAGCACCCCAGAGTGCCACGGTACGGTTAAAAGAAACCCCATGCACCCTAAAAGGATCTCACAGCACCCCAGAGTGCCACGGTACCTGGTTAAAAGAAACCACTGTTCTACAGAGTAGGCTACTGATGGCCTCTTTCATTAGGCCTAATGGAAAGCTAATACCGTCCCCTTTCTCAATATTCCTCGCTTATATCCACAGCCAGCTATGTTATGAGTCACAGGCAAAATCCATGTTCAGATGGTTTTCATCATAACCCCTAAAATCCCATTCCTAGACATAGTCCTCCCAGCTGTTAAGTGTGACCTACATTTTTTAGTTTTTAGCTATATGATCTTACATTTAGGTGTTGTCACATGTTACATACTGTTCCAATGGACTTAACTCACTGAACCTGCTGTCCAGCTTAAGAAAAACACCAAATTGTGCATACAAAGAGGATTTTACAATAGAAAAGGCCTATAAGGGTATCGACAGATTAAAACTCTATAGTGCTTTAAGTGGCATAGCAGAATTACAAAAAAAAATGAGCAAGCATAAAATGCAGTGCTAGTGTTGCAAATCAACCTGAACCATGGCAAAAATGACCCTGGATGAAACAGGTATAATGCTAAAGTGTTTCAATGTGCAGTACTGCATGTTACATTTGTTCTTCCCACCAAAATACAACACGGAGTTAATCAGCCCACCGGCTTCCCATAATGCTTTGCTTCCCACTCCCCACTTTCCCAAGGTGACCTGTCTGTGACTAACTCCCAAGTCTACTGTCCCGGGGTCACAGACCCTGCCCTGCACATGACCTCGCATTTTAGAAGTTAGGCACAAAGGCATATTGTGCTTGCCCTTCTCTGGACTATTGCTCCACAAGTTTGGCTCGCCCCACCACATGTCCAGCACTGCTAGGGAACGTCTGTGCAATGATCCATCAAATGGTGATGAGAGGAGATCCTGGCTCTCCTCTCCATGTGCAGCAAAGAGAGAACATGCCAGGCCCTGAAAAACAACGCTATTATGAACAGATTGCAGCAGAAATGACAGTTCCTGGGCATACCTGGAGCTGACATCAGCATCAGGCCACAGCAAAGGTCTGAAAGCGTGGTACTTGTGCATTTAATACAGGGAGCGCTCGAGGCTCTTTCATAGTTTCATAGTTTCTAGGGTCAGAAGGGACCTGAGCAGATCATCTAGTCCGACCCCCTGCCATGGCAGGAAAGAATACTGGGGTCAAAC